>NC_049906.1:3883593-4212510 GCF_001411555.2 Juglans regia | reverse complement strand
TAACAGCAACAACAATCACAACAAAAACAATAATAGCGATAACAGGAAAAAAAACTAGCTACATAGGAAGAGTTTGTACTATCGATCATCAACCATTTCCATTTGGTTTGCAAGATGCCATTTCTTGAAAAACAAGTCATGATTGATTTTGCTTTTGGAAGAAAATTAGTTTAATATTTCTAGCTAATTGCATGAAAAAACTATTTCACATGTTGTAGCTGCAATTGTAATGATCCATGCACTCCACATCATGCTGTGAATATATGGAAAACATAGCGTCGAGGAAATTTATAAGCATTGGAGGTGAAGGATTTTCGATCTATCAATCTCATTAATGGGGTATATAAGATTATCTCAAATGTGCTTTCAAATCATATGAGTGCTGTTATGAGTAGTATTATTTCAAAATCTTAGAATGCTTTTGTGAATGGGAGACAAATCTTGGATTGGTTTCAATTGCCAATGAATGTCTAGATTGTAGAATCAAGGAGAGTACACATGGGCTCTTGTGCAAGCTAGATATGGAGAATGCATATGATCGAGTTAACTGGGATTTTTTGTGTTACTTACTTAGGAGGTGTGGTTTTGGGGATAGATGGATTTCTTGGATTAGGCATTGTATACCTATTGTCCGTTATTCGGTTTTGGTGAATGGTGCACCGGATGGTTTTCTTAACAGCTCTAGGGGTTTAAGACAACGGGACCCCTTCTCCCCTTTTCTATTTGTCATTGTTATGGATACACTGAGTTGCATGTTGGGCGCAGCTGTTAATGGAGGTTTCCTTGCTGTTTTTTCAGTGGGAGGTGTTAATATATCTCATCTTCTCTTTGCTGATGACACTTAACTGTTTTTGTGAGATGGACTATGGTCATATGCAATATTTTGAGGGCTGTATTACTTTGCTTGAAGCTGTTTTGGGCCTGAAGATGAATCTATTGAAGTCTGAAATGGTTCCTGTGGGTATAGTGAACAATATTTAGGGCTTGGAAAATATCTTGGGCTGTTAAGTTGCTTCGCTGGCCTTGAAATCAATGTTTTGAATACCGTTTCGGTGATCGTTTCGGGATAGTCTATATATAGATAAATTAATTATATATGTATAAATTATATTTCAAAATAACATAACGCAAGTCTTAAAATGTTAAAATACATATTTATAAAACTCAATAATACTTGTAAGTTCTCAATCCAACTATTAAAAAAATAATTACTTATCCACCTCATCATGAAAATGAGAGTAGTGATTTGATTTTCAGTTCTCGAGAAAAGAGAATTAAAAAAAGTTAAGAAAATAATCTTTAGATGTAAGAATTAGAGTGAAAATTATGAAAATACATTAAAAATACAAAAATATAAAATTTTGGCCAGTATACTGAAAACCAGGCGGTATTGACCGAAACACGCCGAAATGGCCAGTATTTGACCCGGTACGAAACCCCTATCTCATCCATATCGGTTACTGTCTGGTACGGTACATACCGGCTGGTATGGCTGGTACCGGTATGGTATTCAAATTATTGCTTGAAATACCTTGGTCTTCCATTAGGGGTTGCTTTCAAGGCGAAATCTATTTGATGATGGGGTGTTAGAAAAAATTGATAGAAGATTGGTGGGTTGGAAATGAATCTATATGTCAAAGGGTGGTAGATTAACTCTCATCAAGAGCTTTATCTAACCTCCCTACATATTTTCTCTCTCTATTTCCTTTATCTGTAGGCTGCAGGTGTGGCCTCTCATATTGAGAAAACTTTTCGTAATTTTCTTTGGGGAGTTATTGGGGAGAAAACTAATTTTCGTCTTGTTGGTTGGGATAAACTATGTTCACTGATATCTTGTGATGGTTTAGAGGTGCGTAATTTGAGGGTTTTCAATAGAGCACTTTTGGGAAAATGGTTGTTGAGATATCATTGGGGGGGCTGGTCTTCTAATGAAGTTAGGGGGACATATGGTATGGGGCTGTGGAAAAATATTTGCTCTGGATGGGAGAGATTCTCCAATTTTTTCAGATTTGAAATTGGAAGAGGTCATGGTGTTTATTTTTGGCATGATGTTTGGTGTGGTGAAATGGCTCTTAACCAGGTTTTTCCCATGCTCTACCAGATTTCTAGTGACAAAAAGGCTGTTGTGGCTGATTTATTGGTGTTTTCCAATGGTTCTGTCCATTGGAATGTTAGTTTTTCGAGAGCGGCTCATGATTGGGAATTGGATATGTTTGCTGATTTTTTTGACTCATTGAATGCTATTTTATTTACTAATGTGTTGGAGGATATGATGATTTGGAATCTTGGTGGTAATAATAAGTTCTCGGTGCGTTCCTTCTATAACACCCTTTTGGGATTCTCTAATGATCATTGTTTTCCTTGAAAGGCCATTTGGGATTGTAAGGTACCGCCTAAGATTGCTTTCTTTATATGGATTGCATCTCTTTCGGGAAAATTCTCACCTCTGACAATTCTCCACACATTGCTGCTGTGTGGAGAATGATCCCTCATTGTATTATGTGGTGTTTGTGGATGAAGAGAAACAAGATGTGCTTTGAAGATAGGGAACGTTCTTTGGATGAGTTGAAGAGATCTTTTAAATAATACTTTACTCTATTGGACTTCGGCCTTTACTTGTAATGAGAACAAGTTTCATGATTTGCTTGTATCTCTCACAAGTGCTTAGTGGTAATTAGGCATAATCGATGTATACTCCCTGTGTACTTGGGCTATACCTTTTCCTATCAATAAAATTTGACTTTTACTTATCAAATTTTTTTTTTCATTAGCATTTGAATGTTTTTTGCATTCTTTTTTCACGCAATGAGAACATTTTCCCTCAAAATCAAGACAATTATTTATGCACTCCTTGTTATGCCAGAAAAATATGGTAAAGAAAGTCCAAGCAATTTTATGCGAGTACTTTTCTCAATGTTATTGTGGATTAATTCAGTTTGTATAGACCTATAACAAAAATTAATTCAGTTTATGTAGACCTATAAAAAAAATTAATTCAGTTTATATAGGCTTCCTTGGAGTAAGTATTGTTATCAGATAGATGTAATTTTAGATTTTCTGAGTGCTATCAGCTAAAGCATGAGTTAGAAGAATTGCCTGGATTTATTCCTTCCATGCTGTCGAATGGAAAGAGAAACATGCATTTCCTCAAGGTTGCCATCAAGTGAAGTTGCTGTTATATTTTATTTTCTTTTTCTTTTATTGGCACCGGTTGCCTGGGAACTAGTCCTAACTAATCTCGGGGGTGCATGGGCTTTTGGCAAGGAGTTTCCTGCAAGTGCACCTTGGGTAATTCAAGGAAAAATTCCCCCAGTCCGATGACCCCTAGAAATTGTTTGCACCCAAGGGTTCGAACCCTATACTTGGAGGGAGCATACCACTAAGACCAAGGCCCTTACCACTTGAGCCAACCCTTAGCCTCGTTTGTTTTCACGACTATTCTTATCTCATCTAATCATTACAACTTTTTCAAATTCTCATACAAAATAAAATAAACAATTCAACTTTTTCAAATCCCAAAACAAAAATAATATTAAAAAAATATATTCTAACAATATTTTATTCAACTTTTAACTTTTATCTCAACTCATCTCATTTGCGAAAACAAACGAGGCATTTTTGTTAATATATATTGATTGTATTGAGATTTCTAATGTAGCTGGTATTAGGCTCCTATTGCATATTATTGATAAGAGTTTTGTAAAAGAAGAATCTGTGAGAAACACATGAATATCCATATGTGGAGATAAGTTTATGTAAAAAAAGCCCAAATGCATGTGCATGTGTGTTCATTATTTTCTTTAACAGGCAAGTGCTTAATTTTTAGAAGAATTTAAGATGAGTGCTTGGTGTCTCTCTTCTTATGGGTACTAAAGTTATTGGTAATTTGTTTGAATGCTTTCTGCTGCAGTCTTGAAGAAATGATTTGGTACTTTGTGTAACTTTTTTATATGTTCTGTGTACATGGGTTATGCCTAATGTTTGCATTGATAAAATTTCTTGATTACTTATAAAAAAAGAAAAGATTTAGTATTATGATCATTTCAAGGCTTTGGCGGGATAGGTGTTGCATTGGGTCGTTTCTTTAAATTAATGTGGATGATGTTTTTTATTGTCTCTAGGTCATGCTAATGTTGTTATTTGCTCTCTCTATCTGCAGTGGTAACTGTTAATGATTATTTAGCTCAACGTGATGCTGAGTGGATGGGTTGTGTTCATCGTTTCTTAGGTCTTTCTGTGGGTCTTATTCAGGTAATTTCCTGTGAATCCAACCAAAAAAAGAAAAGAAAAGAAGAGATGATAAATGAAAAGGTGATTTCCTATGAGTAAATGTGAATTTCAAAAGTGCTGGGGCAAGCTGGGCTTGGACCTGGGTCCTACTGATGTAATGTTGGGACCTAAAAAGGGGTCTGATTTACAGTAAATTTCTTTTAGATTGAGAATAGGTGTAGATCACTACACAAATGTACATCTATACTGCAACTTATTAATTTTTCTGATACTGAAACTTAATATTAGCTTTGATCTTTTGTTGCTTGCATATATAGAGGGGAATGAAATCTTCAGAGCGAAGATCCAACTATGGATGTGATATAACATACACCAATAACTCAGTAAGTTGTATCCACTTTCATACTGAACATTGATGCTTTTTGCTGGTGTTTCACAGCTTTGCAGTGGTTGATTGACAGTCTTGTTGAAATTTTCTTCATGCAGTTGATTAATGACTTGTATATCCTTTATTTCTTTTCCTTGTTTCTGACTTTTGTTTTTCTGAATGTGCTTTCAGGAACTTGGCTTCGATTATCTGCGAGATAATCTTGCGAGAAATAGTGGACAACTTGTGATGAGATGGTATATTTCATGAAATTAATTAAGTTTCATCTTTATTTGTGTTATTGAAGTTGCACAATAATCTCTGCAAAACAGGCCAAAGCCATTTCATTTTGCAATAGTTGATGAAGTTGATTCAGTCCTTATAGATGACGGAAGAAATCCTTTGCTAATCAGTGGGCAGGTAATACTGGGACACTCTTTTAGTGGGGGCTATTTAAATAAAAAAAATGTATAATTGTAGAGGTCAATGCAATAGTAAAACTTATTAAAGTATGTTGTTAACATTTGATCCTTTGTTTTCCTGATATAAAAGAAACTTTATCCTTTGTTTCCTGTATCTCAGGCTAGTGAAGATGCCGCACGATATCCTGTTGCTGCGAAAGTGGCTGAGCTGCTTGTGCAGGGGCTTGTGAGTCCAGTTTTTTGCTTTAATGTTTTGTTAAACTACAAAATTGCTGTTCTCAAGCAGTTCAGCAGAATTGCATTTTGGAGTGCACCATATTATATGTTAACAAAACTGCTCTCTAAAACAATTTTTCTGATAGCATTACAAAGTGGTGCTTAAAGATAATTCCGTGGAGTTGACCGAGGAAGGGATTGCACTCGCAGAGACAGCTCTTGATACTAATGACCTATGGGATGAAAATGATCCCTGGGCCAGGTGAAGATTGATCTCTCTTGCTTTTGTGGTCACTAAGCATTATTGGTGTTGTTGATAAATATTTTGTTGCACATCAACATCACCTCCGCTATATGTTCTTTCTTGCATCTTTCTCTACTATTTTGTTTTTGGCTTGTTCTGTTTCGTAGTTATAAACCAAGTTTTTTTTTTCCTTTTTCCTTCGGATTTTCAAGCAACTCTTAATTTGTTTGATTAACAATCCCCTGGTGATTGAACTTAATTGAACATGTATTGCACTCTAGCTGCTTTATCAATCGGCAAATATGGGTTATGTATTTCAACTTCCAACTTTTTAGTTAGCCTTGAATTATCACAGGTTTGTGATGAATGCTTTGAAGGCTAAAGAGTTCTATCGGCGCAATGTCGAATATATTGTTAGAGATGGGAAGGCTCTCATAATCAATGAGGTATTATTTATATGTATTTCAGCATTTTTAATTTTCGTTGGAATGTTATTTTATCAGATAATCAGCTGCTATTCCTTTTGTTTTAACCCGTGTTATTTGCTTGTCTTCGTGTTTTGAGTTATGGTTACCGTAACTTTTCTACAATAAAATTTCATGCATGTGCTCAGATTATGCTAGATTTGCCTGACACATTTTTCTGAGGTGTTTCTACTACAGTATAGTGAATATTTCTAGTAAGAGTGATCAAGAATCTAACTCCACTTCTAAATACCTTACCTTAAACTGAAGTCTACCTAATATATGCTCATCATAGCATCGGTGAATAAAAAGTTTTTTGGAAATGATATTCCCACCGAGGAATATCTCCGACAAAACCTACCGATTGTTGTTGTTGTTGTTTTTTTTTTTTTACTTAATGGTTAAGGAAGTGTTTTTTAATGAGTTTGTGATTTTTTTTTAAATGTCCAAGGGGCTTAAAAAAATGTTTGAAAAAAAAATTGCATGTTCGATAGGAACTTTCGGTGGCTTTCCTCGGTAGGTGTAGCAGTGTCCAAAGTTTTTAATTGATAACCAATTTCTGTAGACATTTACAGGAGGGATACAAAGATCTCCAATATTAGTACGCACAATCAGTGATAATTTTTTAATAAAAAATTAGTTGGCACATGTATTTAACGGGATTAGTCGGGACATTGTTCTCGGACACCCGATGCCAATAAAATAATAATAATAATGATAATAATAATAATGATAATAATAATAATAAGTTCGTATTTCTGAATGTAGCAAAATGATAGCTAAGTTCATGTGTCTAAGGGGGATGATAGCTTCGTGGGTGGCTAAGGGGATTGAGGATTGTTTAGAACTTATCTGTCATGAAGGTTTCTTCAGAGAGTTAAGGATGAGTAATAGAGTTTTTATCATTCAACATCATGCTAACGCAAAGGGCAGCTTTCTACAACTCTCAGAATTTTGGAATGGAAGGAAGAAATGATTGTTGGTGATTCTGGATGGCGCTAATGGCATTGGTTGGAAAGACTTTCTGCAGTCCATTCGAAGTGTTATTGGGGAGTTTGGAAAAACAGTGGGAAGGCCGTTCTCAGTCAAAGGTGCTTCGTACGCTGCGGTGTTGAGGTCATTGGTGGGTAGTCCGGTCGAGAACAGCTCAGCGGCAGAAGGAAAGAGTAAGGCACTTGTAGGAGACAAAGGCCGTCTGGTGACATTGGGAGAGGTGGAGGGGGTCTTGTGAGATGTCAAAGCTCAATTGAATGGAGTTATGGAGTATGTGAGAGATCTGATGATTAAAGTGGATAAGGGGCTGGACTTAGTCGTGGGTTTTGGCGGTGGGCCGAGCATGGATGAGGGAGGGCGGGGGGTAAATCCTTCGGGTTTGAAGGCCACAAGTGTGTTGGCAAAGGGTGTTTCAACGCCGTCACAGATAGGGTCGTTGGACTCTGGCATCTTTGTCCATGCCAGTGTCACTATGCCTCTTGAGGGAGCTGTAGGACCTCAATTACCATATGCAAATGGGGTTGGTACCTTTGTCCAAGGTTCATCCTTAGTTGAAGACGGGGGACCCTCCAGGGTGTAACACCTGGACCTAGTCAAGCCCGATTTTTATATATTTTTTGGCTTATGTGTATGAAAAATCCAATTGAGTGTTTGAGTTTTTTTTGGAATAGACTACGGGCTTAAAATCTTTATTTTTGGAGGTTTATGATTTTACTTTGGTGTTGATAATTAGGTTAAAAAAATTTTTATGAGTCGAGAAAATTTTTGGACTAGTTGAATTATTTTTAGAAATTGAGTTGTGATCGATAACTCAAGAAAAAGACCAAGACCCAAGCCCACATCCGTTTCTTTTAAACCATTAAAACCAACTATGAGTTTATGATATTTTCGCCATCACGCACGATTGCACTCTCATGCACGTACGCCTCTATTCTCCTCAGCTTTAGGGTTTTGTTTTTGTTTTGTTTCAATCACCTATATATTCACACGGTAACTTCACAGTTCACGCACGTCTCCATTCTATTTTCACGGCAACCGTCCATTTATAATATAGAACTCGTACACGTTAGACAGAAATGATCTTCAACCTAGAGCTAGGGTTGCCGTAGCCTTCTCCTAGCCTACTGCTCCTCTACAGCCATGGCTCCACATCCAATGTTGCACACCATCACAGAAGGGTAGATCATAGCCTTGCCCAGCCCCACGAAAGAACTACAACCACCATGTTGTCTCTGTTTTCTCCCCAAAAACTACCAGCGTCCATCTCGCTTAGCCTTTCTACACCCATGCCCATCTTCGCCACGGAAATTTGCAGGTCACCGTAAAGCGAGAGGACCCTTGCCGCCATCCACTGCTTTGAACAGGAACTCACTGCCAAGATCCTCCATGCAATCTCTTGCACCGTAGCCCACTGCTCAGCCACCGCAGCACTTCCCTACACCACCACCATGATAACCCACTCCTCAGCCATCACAACCACCTGTTAAGAGAGCCACTACGTCATCCTCAAGCCAACGGATAACCCAGTCGTTGTCCTCTGTTTTTCCTCCCCGAAACAGAGCAATGACAGCCTTGTCCCGATCAACTCATTTCTTTTCCACCAGCCACGGTAAGGAAATACAGCGTCGTTGATCAGAGAAGCAACAGAATCCGCCAGTCATCATTTTACCGTCAGCCTCGAGCCGCCTTTGTTCAGCCTTGTCCCTCACAGTGAGCCATCGCCGAACGTTCCACTGCTTCTCGGTCACTTTCTCTCACTGTGTTTACTCTTTCTCATATCTTTCTCTCTCTCTCTCTCTTCAGTGCTCAGCCGACCATCTTGCTGACACAACCTCTGCGTCCGCCCAGCTCCGCCGCAACTTCTTTTGGTGAGTCTCCGTCGCACCTGGGTCTCCCTCTTGCATGTGATCTTTTACAAACTAAAGTGTTTTGCTTTCTTGCATTTTACATAGGAGAAGACTTATTTTATGATATTACTATTTTACCCTCAAGGTTTCAAGTCAAATTATAAGGTGTTTTGAACTCATAATTGGGATGGTTTTGTGTTTTAAATGAGACTGACCAGGTTATAATTTATTACAGAAACTTTATTTTTCCTATAGAAAATAAATAAGCTTTTTAAATTATATTATCTAGTATTAAACTTTATAGTTTGTATAGTAAATAAGTTAGGATTTAATATTGTAGTCGGAGAAATTAAGTGATTTTTGATGAATTTAGGAAGTGAAGGTATTTTTAGGATTAAGAGAATTTTAGACATTTAGGAAAAACAGGTTATTTTAGTATTTCAGGTTTAGGAATCGAAATACTTGTTCGATTGAAATTTATGGGAGTTACATGACAATTTTATAGGTGGCGATTGATTGTCGTTCAATACTGCTATGGAGAATTTCTGATAAGCTAAGAAACTTAGGTAAGCGGAGTTCTTATGCTAGACTTTGCATAAGAATAAAATGGGCTGAGGTTGATTTTGAAAAATATGCATGTTTGGTTATGAAAATAAATTTGAACTATCCCAATTATTTGTTCTGTATTACTCATGAGATTCTGTTTAAAGATAAAGTATTTTCTGGCATGACTGGTGTATACATGAGCTATTTTGGCATTCTGTTTCTGAATTGTGCAAAAAAGAGCGAATATGAAATTTTGTGCATAAATTATGTTTTGTGATCTGATTCTATTTTGTTTTGAAGATGTTCAGTACTCTGATATGATATGATGTGATTTCTAAAAAACCTCTGGCATAACATTCTGTTTCTGTTTCTGTTCCGTTCTGATCTTACCACGGGTGTAAAACTGTGACCTATGTTCGGGTTGGTACCAACTTTTTTGTTTTTAGTGCGCCCACTTTGGAAGCAAAGTGATTTTCTGCGTTGTCTTTCCTGTGAGCACACTCGGGGCTTCGAGAATAATAAGGAGAAGATTCACATTCTGTTTCTGCTCGGTTGGCCGCCGAGGTTTGCACAATCTTACCACGGGGGTTAAACATGGTATCTGTTCTGATATGATAAGATAAAATGTGATGTTTCAGTTTATGCTATGCCAAAGAGATTTTGATTATGAATATTTTCGAACTTCTGCTCTGATATTTTTTTATAACATGTTATGACTCTACATTCTGAAAACAAATATTATGATTCTGCATTCTGAAAGAAAATATTTTTTTCTTCGTTCTAAATTCTGTAAATGCTCATGTTTATACACTAGTATATGTTCTCTACTTACTGAGTTGCTGATAACTCACCTCTTATCTCCAAACATTTTTTCAAATATTTTTATGGTTTAGCTAGAGAACAAGAGTAGGAAGTATTAGAAAAGTTTGATGATCATATATGAATGAGTGGTAAGGGTACAAGTATTTTGGAGGATCATATTTAGTAGTTTTATCTCTAGCGGTTATTTTGGTACATCAAGTTATGAATAATTTGAGTTTTTGTGGAGATGTTATTTATTTTATTGAGGTTTTTGTTTAGTATTTCTATGGAGGGACACAAATTTTTGGATCAAACAAATAAGTTAAGTGTTTTGTGGAGTTTCTGTTTATTTATTATTGATTATTGGAGATGTTCTTGAGTAATAGGAGCTAACTCTCTGGACTTTTGAGAACGGGGCATTACACATGGTCTCGAATGTTTTGGAAGAAACAGTCGAACCTCTTTTGGAAGATGCAAACGAGGTTACAAAAGGTAGTGCTTCCCCTTCTTGTGTTACGGAGGGAACAATAGGGCTAGACAAAGCAACACTACAAGGATCGTTGTGGGGTGGTGCAAAGTCAAGTAATGTTGGTGGAGGGGAGGAACCTGTAATGGTGGCAGAAACAATGGACACTAGCGGTTTGTCATTGGTGCCTCATGTGGGGGAAGGTTTGGAATTGGGAGTGCAGTTGGGTACGGTGGCTGGAGATAATGTCGTTCCCTTGGTTTCTATCCCTCCGTTAAACTATATAGTGGGTTCACCATCAGATTGGGTTCTGAATAAAGTTAACAGACTTCAGCAAATCTTGGGGCTTTCATGAGAACAGGGAGAATATGAAAATCAATTTAAAGCTCTACTCACTGCGATTGAGGCGAATCACGCTCTTGAAACCAAATCACATTTTAAGAAAAGACGGGAGTTAAAGCGTCTTCTATGTTCAATGAACTACGATGCTAAGGGAAATAGCTCAAGTCGAGAGAAGAATAAAGGGAGGGCATTGTGAAGACGATCTCGTTGTGAGATGTTCGGGTAGAGGATTAGTTTTATGAAAACAAGGGGTTGGGGTTGGGGAGGTGTGTCCAATTCAGGCTTGGTGCATTTTGGGTAGGTTTCATGGGATTTTTGGGTCATTAGGGGCTCTCTTGTATGGGTTAGGTGTTTTCTTGTATATGTACAGTGTATTTGGTTACTCCTATTGATTTTTATATATAATATTTTTACTTATAAAAAAATAATAATAATAATAATAAACATCAAATGCGATAGGCTTAAGCGCTGACGAATGACAGCTGGTCCCCTAGTTTAAGGAAAATGAGAAGGAAACTAATCAAAGCATATAATAGAAGCAAAATATGCATGCTAAAGCATTAACATTGCCCTCTTCCTAATTTGAAAATCACTTGAGCTTTGGACTTTGCTCTAGATGCAACAATACTTTGTAAGTATACATTATGTATTCTTTAATTTAAGCCTCTGAAATCTGGAGAAGGTTAAGTTTTGGGACTTTATGAGACCATGTATGATATGCCAAATTAAGCATAGGAGGGTAGTGAATGAGATCCCAAATGCATGAGAGGAACAATATGCACCAGTTAAACTAAGAGGAAATACTTTCATGGTAATCTTCCAGCAAAGAATTTGTTGCTCAAAATGAACTGCAGGTTTGCAGCAGATGGATTCATTTGATGTCATAGAATGAGGGCTTCTTCTATTAGGACTCTGACTTTAGCTCAGCTAGTTACAGTAAGGGGTATAATTCTTGGTCTGGACCTTGATCAAGGAGGTGGGATAAAATTGGATGTGGAAGCATTTTCGAACAAAACCATGGAGAGAGATAGAGAGTAATGGTATGAATTAGACGATTGGAGCTAATACTTCTGATGGCTCAGCTTGTACCACTAGATCATTGCTTTTTAAGGTAATGGAGTTTTGTGCAGAATATTCATTACCATCACCCCAAAGCTCCAAAGTCTTCTCATAAAACTGGATTGATTAGGTTCTTTCAGTAAATAATGATTATGCTCTGTAATTGTATTCTTCATCTATATCTCATATGATATAATTATTACATTGAAGATCTCAAATGCAACTTACTAACAATAGCTCCATTTATCTGCTTGGTTGGAGAGTTTGAATTATGTTACCTAGTTTGGCGATTGAGGCATTAAATATTTTACAAATGATTATTGTGATAATGTTGGTGGGATATATCAGTGGCAAATAGGATTTGAAGGAATCTCCTTTATGACTGAACGGAATTTTCAAAAACAATTTGCAGCTGACAGGCAGAATTGAAGAAAAAAAGAGATGGTCTGAGGGGATTCATCAGGCTGTAGAGGCTAAAGAAGGTCTCAAGATTCAGGTATCAAGAATTTTATTGATGAAAATGATAGGTATAACCCACGTACACAGCATGATATATATATGAAAGCTTATCTGATTCAAGCTTAATTTTTGTACATTTTTTAGGCTGATTCAGTTGTTGTGGCACAAATCACATATCAATCACTCTTTAAGCTTTATCCAAAGCTTTCGGGGATGACTGGGACTGCAAAAACGGAAGTATGGCCTCTATATGGATCATGACATTGTATTTATCCATTTTTTGAATTATCTATAAAAAAAATTAACCAGTTTTTGAATCCAATGTTTTGCTTGATTTTTGTGATAGAGATCTCATGTAAAAGAATTGCATTCTTATCATTGCAGGAGAAAGAGTTCTTGAAAATGTTCCAGACACCAGTAATTGAAGTGCCCACTAATCTTCCAAATATTCGTAAAGATTTACCAATCCAAGCTTTTGCTGTAGGGCATTCCACATCTATACTTGATTTTGTTTTAGGTTTGCTTTATTTAAACTTGACTAGTCCATTGGGTCACATGCTATTTAGTCTGCCCGTGGAAAATGGGAACATGTTCGTCAAGAGGTTGCACACATGTTTACACTGGGCCGTCCAGTTTTAGTTGGAACCACAAGGTAAATCTCTGGTTTACCTGTCAATATAACTTTTTTAATAATCTTACACCTGGCTTTGAATGTGACTAATTAAGCTGGCTCAATGTTGTTTATATCCTAATGTTTTGGAGCTCTTAACTTGATTGCAATATACTGTATGTTGCATGCTGCTGCATTTAGTTTCCGCAGAAGGCAGTATAAGGGGACTAAGTGAGTTCTGATATATATTGATAACTTGTATCCCTTGAAATAAGGTCTTTATGGAATGCCAGCCCTTCTATACATAGTGGCTATCCAATTTTGACAATATAAAAACTGGGTCACAGCAATATCCTCATGACTGCCTTCCACCAATACCAAGTATAAGATGAGGTTGATGTTCCTGTGATACTGTGAAGTTAAATCTTGAAATCGTTTGTTTTGCATAAGACATTTATCAACAGGAAGAACATTGCATGAGTGGATCCTTTTCCCATCAATAGCACTTATAGGAATTCCTTAAAACAAAATTGACTGGAAGTGGAATATACAGGAAGGAAAAACACGACATTCCTCCCTTTTTTGATATGATAATGCATTTTGTGATATGATTGGATCCCTTTCCAGGTTACTGATTTTTAAATAATGAATTGCTAATGGATATGTCATATATAGCTGTTTC
Source organism: Juglans regia (assembly GCF_001411555.2). Taxonomy (NCBI): domain Eukaryota; kingdom Viridiplantae; phylum Streptophyta; class Magnoliopsida; order Fagales; family Juglandaceae; genus Juglans; species Juglans regia. Next base: position 4,198,762 of record NC_049906.1, on the reverse strand, counting down.
ATGCCATCAGTTCTTACTTTAGGCCCATCAAGCTATATTAGTGGATGTTTTTTTGCCTTGGTACTGCTGGATGCTACTTGGGCTTAGTTTGGATAATGAAACTCTACCGTTCATGCATTTACTGTGTGTAAGATTTTAAGTCTATCTATAGTAGTGAACTTGGAGGGAGAGGAATAATAGAAATTTTGAGGATCGCGAGTGGACAATCGAAAAGTTTTAAACTTTCTTTTTCAATACTTTGTTCCTTTAGGCAGCCTCTCTAGATTTAATTGGCTGACTTTTCCATTATTTTCGTATATATTTTTCTGTTAAAAGTCAGGTGTTTCTCTTGTATATGTCCAATGCACCACGGTTATGCCTCTTTTTTAATAAAATCTTTGATTACTTATCGAAAAAAAGAAGAAAAAAGATTCAAGTGTTGGTTAATATAATCTTTTAAAACTTACAAGGAAAGCTGATTTATGACTACGAACTCTAATCTTCTCAATGCAGTGTCGAGAATTCTGAACATTTGTGTGATCTGCTGAAGGAATGGAATATACCTCACAATGTCCTGAATGCACGACCCAAGGTTTGTTGATTTTATGACCTTAGAGTTAAATGCACAGTTTGTCCTTTTGTGAAATGATGCTTATTTATGTGGCATTTCTTTTATCTTTATGGATACTCCTGTTTATTTGTTTTTTTTTTTTTTTCTGTCTTTTAAGAATACTCCTGTTACCTTCCAATTCTGTTTCTTCATCAGTATGCTGCAAAGGAGGCTGAAGTTGTTGCGCAGGCAGGGCGAAAATATGCCATCACCATTTCAACAAATATGGCTGGGAGAGGCACGGGTATAATCCTAGGAGGAAATCCAAAAGTAGGTGCGCTTGTTACATAGTGCTCGTTTCAATTTGTAGTTCTCATTTTAATTTTTGATTAGTAAGTTACTCGTAATCTCTCTCTCTCTCTCTCTCTCTCTCTGGGTATGACCTTTCATCTTCCATTCCTGGTGCTTCTCGCCGGGGATAATCCTTAATCCTTAAGAGGTTTGTGTTTAGTAGGAAAGGTGGTAACTTTTTCTGTATTACTGAGAGGAGCAAGAAGATGTCCAAGTCCCTTCGTCTCAGTGGAGGAATGGTTATTTGGAAGGTTAATAAGGATTCTTTTCAGACAAAAAGGGAGGGTAATAAAGTTTTTATGGTTCAAAAGTGTCAAAATGCTTTTGGAAGGTTTGTGAAGCTGATTGAGTTTGGCACTGGTATGGGGAATGGAATCATAGTGATTCCAGAAGGGAGGAAAGGGGTGGTTGGGCAAGTTTTGTGAGATTAATGAGAGAGATGGTTGATTCTAGGAAGTCTGTCTTAGTTTCTGAAAAAAGAGTTGTCCTAATGAATGGTGGTGGTGAATGGGATTCCAGAAATAAGAAGGTGATTTCTTATACATCTTCGAAAGGTGTTACTCATCATCGTGAAGTTTCTTATATGTCGGCTTTAACGAATCCAAGGCAGGAGGGTTCTGATCCTCAACAGAATTATGGCAATGGTAAATTCAGGAAGGATGAGTTGGTGCTAGATGGTAGCAAAATGAATGATGTTTTGTGGTGGAAGTAGTTTGATGGAAGGAAGAATGGTTGGCCTGCTGAGGTGTTGCAAAAAGTTGGAGAAGTCGAAGGGTTGACACGTTAAGGGTAGAGTAATTTGGATGGAAGAAGAGGTTGGAGTCATTGTTGAAGAAGGTAGATGAAGGGTTCTCTTTATTTGCTTGAGTGTCTTAAAGTTAAGAAAGCAGATGGGCTGGATCTCAGCCCAGCAAATAGACCTGGTCATTGGAGGGCAAAGCCCTTACATGAAAAACAGGGCTCCAAAAGCTCGAGAGGAGTGGAGGCCTAGCCCAAGGGCTCAGTGGCTCCAACAGGTACTTTAACGTCACAGACAAGTTCGTCGGCAACAGGCAAGTCTTCGAGAGGCTCCCCGACATGGGCTTATCCTACGACGAATCTTCATTTACATGGATCTGAGAATCGGAACACTGCGGAGGTCCAGATTAAACCCTAAACGACTCAGGAGGTTACGATTTCTTCACAGAAAGGGATGACGGTGGTTGTCGAATCTTCTGGGGGTACTCAGGTGGTGAGTTCAACTTTGGCGAAGGGGAGATTGTTGACTTCCTCTGAGCCCGAGGTTTTGATGGGAGATTCTCATCTCGGCTATGGGAGATTCTCATCTCAGCCGCTACTGGCTCCTACTAAGCTATGTTTTGGAGGCACTGAGCAGGTACCAGAGGGTGTGGAAGTGGAGGAGGGAGATGTGGAAATGAGAGGTAATGCCTCTGGGTCTATCGAGGAGTTTGCTTCTAGGGTCCCTTGCACCCAGCTGTTTAATTTAGAGCTGCAGATGGTTCTTGGAGGGGAGGAGGAAACTGAGGCAAGTGACTCAGGGGAGCTGAGGGAGCTTGATGATGAATTGGATCCTGATCTGTTGTGTTCTGTCCATCCTGAAATTGATTGGCCCAATTCATCATCTGATTGGGTGTTGAGGAAAGTGGATGAAATCAAGGATTGTGTGGGAATCTCTTGTGTCGGTTTTGAGGAACAATTTAGAGCACTTGTAATAGCTATAGAGGCCGGTCAATCTTTATTGGCTAAATCCGCTTTAAAGAAGGAGAGGGAATTGAAGAGATTATCGTGCTCTATTGATTATAATACAAAGGGAGGAAGTGCCTTTAGAGATAAAGGCAAGGAGAGGGTTGTTTATAGTCATCAATGAAACTAACAATCATCTCTTGGAATGTGAGGGGGCTAAATGAATATAGAAAGCGTCTTTGGGTAAAGAATTTGATTTGTAAGTGGAGGGCTGATGTTATTTTTTTCCAAGAAACCAAGCTGAAATTGGTTAATCAAACAATTGTGAATAGTTCATGGAGCTGTCAATCTATGGGATGGATTGAATTAGTTTCGAAAGGGGCTTCGGGTGGTATTATTGTTATGTGGGATTGGAGGATAGTGGAGATGGTAGATCATTATGTTATGTGGGAGAATTTATGGTTGTTTGTCGATTCAAGAGTGTGGATGATGGATTTGAATGGGCTTTTTCGGGGATTTATGGTCCTAATGTGGATAATAGTAGGAGAAATTTATGGGATGAAATTGCAGGTATTTTCTGCTGTTGGGATGTTCCTTGATGTTTTGGAGGGGATTCAACATTACATGGTTCCCTAGCGAGCGAGTGGAGGATAATTATTTCTCTCATGCGATGAATGCTTTTTCAGATCTGATTTTTGAGCTTGGTTTGATCGATTTACCGATGGTTGGTGGGGATTTTTTGTGGTCCAATGGAAGGTCATGATCTAGGCTGGACAGATTTCTGGTTTCAGCTTCTTGGGAGGTTTGTTTTTCTGATTTGAGGTAGAAAAGGTTACCGAGAATGTGTTCTGACCATTATCCTATCATGTTGGAGAGTGGAGGCATAAATATTTAAATTTGAAAATATGTGGTTTGAGGCGGAGGGTTTTGTGGATAGGGTGAGGTCATGGTGGTCTTCGTACTCTTTCTGGTACTCCGAGCTTTGTACTGGCTGGCAAACTTAAAGCCTTAAAAACAGATTTGAAGAAGTGGAATGTGGGGGAGTTTGGGAACATGGAAAATAAAAGGAAACTTTTGATGCAGCAACTGCAGAGTTTGGAGGAAAGGGAGCTGTTGGGGGGACATATCCGGTGAGGAATAGGAGAGAAAAAAAAGTGGTGGTGGATGAATTAGAGAAGATCATTTTAAAGGAGGAAATCTCTTGGAGGCAGAAATCCCGGGTCTTTTGGCTGAAGGAAGGTGACAGGTGCATGAAATTTTTTCACCGTATGGCAAACTTTCATCATAGAAGTAATGCTATTGAGGCTCTTCATGATGGTGAAAACATCATTTCAAATCAAGAGGTCATTAAGGACCACATTGTCAATTTCTATGAGAAGTTGTTCAGGGAAGAATACTCATGGAGACCATAGCTTGGTGGACTGTTTTTTGACTCCATTGATTAGGCAAGTGCAGAATGGTTAGAGAGAGCTTTTGAAGAGGATGAAGTTCTTGATGCGGTTAGAGGAATGATAAGGGATAAGGCTCGAGGTCCGGATAGTTTCTTAATGGCTTTCTTTCAAGCTTGTTGGGATATAGTGCGGGATGATATTATGAAAGTTTTTCTTGAATTTTATACATTTATGAAATTTGAGAAAAGCTTCAATACTACATTTATCGCACTTATTCCCAAAAAAGTAGGGGCTGTGGAGAAGCGGGATTTTCGGCCTATTAGTTTCGTGAATGGGGTATACAAGATCATCTTTAAGGTGTTAGCTAATCGTATGAGTATGGTTTTGGGAAAAATTATATCGAAATCGTAAAATGCTTTTGTAAAGGGGAGACAAATTCTTGACTTGGTCTTAGTTGCTAATGAGTACGTGGATAGCAGAATTAAATCAAATGAATCTGGAATTTTGATCAAATTGGACATGGAAAAGACATATCACCATGTTAGTTGGGATTTTCTCTTGTACTTACTTGGGAGATATAATTTTGGAGAGAAATGGTATCCCAGTTGGGTTTTTTAATAGTTCACGTGGCATGAAACAACGAGATCCGCTATCTCCTTTTCTTTTTGTCTTTGTCATGGATGTGTTGAGTAGAATGCTTGAAGCGGCGGTAGAAGGAAGGCACTTGTTGGGTTTTGAGGTGGGAAATGAGGATCGAAATAGCATTAAATTTTCTCATCTTCTTTTTGCCGATGGCACTTTGATTTTCAGTGGGCCCAACCGAGAACATATTCGACCCTTGAGAGCTTTGTTGTTATGTTTCGAAGCTGTCTTGGGTCTCAGGATTAACCTTAACAAGTCTGAAATTGTATGAGTGGGTGCTGGAGTATCTTGGTCTTCCCTTGGGTGCTTCTCACAAATCTATTTTGATATGGAATGGGGTAATTGAGAAGATCAAGGGAACGTTGGCTGGATGGAAAAAGTTATATTTATCTTTAGGGGGAAGAATTACTTTGATAAAGAGTATGTTGTCTAATCTTCCTACATATTTTCTTTCACTTTTCCCTTTGCTAGCTGGGGTAGTAAGAAGAATTGAGAAAATTTATTGTAATTTCTTATGGGGAGGAATAGGAGAGGAAAAGAAGATTCATTTGGTTAGTTGGAACAAGGTTTGTCAACCGGTTTCTTGTGGAGGATTGGGGGTGAATAATTTGAGGTTGTTTAATAAAGCACTTCTTGGAAAATGGCTTTGGAGATATCATGTAGAGAGAGATGCTTTATGGAAGAATGTTGTTGCTGTTAAATATGAGAATATGTGGGGGGATTGGTGTTCTAATGAAGTTAGAGGAGCGTATGGGGTGAGTTTATAGAAGTTTATTAGGAAAGGTTGGGGGGAGTTTTCTAAACATATTAAATTTAAGGTGGGGGGAAGGGAAGAGGATTATTTTTTGGCATGACATTTGGTTTGGGAAATCATCTCTCAAATCTGATTTTTCCTCTCTTTATAGGTTTGCAAGGGATCAAAATGCTGCTGTGGCAGATTATCTTCAACATATGGATAATAATATTCTGTGGAATATTGAGTTTATTAGAGATGCAAATGACTGGGAAGTGAATGTTGTTTCAGAATTTTTGGGAAGAATTTATAATTCAAAAGTGATGCAGGGAAGAGAGGACAGGAAACTATGGGACCATGCTGGAAATTCCAGGTTTTCAGTTAGTTCTTTTTATAAGGTGCTTACTTGTCATTCTAGCTGTGTTGGAAAAGCATTTGGAGAGTGAAGGTACGTATTAAGGTGGCGTTCTTCAGTTGGGTGGTGGCTCTAGGGAAAGTATTAACCATGGATAACCCTTTAGAAAACATGGTTTGTGTATAGCTGATTGGTGTGTCATGTGCAAGAAGGATGGTGAATCTGTAAATCGTCTCTTTCTACATTGTGAGGTGGCAAAGTCGTCGTGGAATGAGGTCTTTGGTCGGACAGGTTTATATTGGGTGATGCCTAAGGAAGTTGTGGATCTTCTTGCATGTTGACGTGGTTTTGAGGGAAGGAAATGTGTAGTTGCCAGATGGGGAATGATTCCTTTGTATTTAATGTGGTGTCTTAGGCTGGAAAGGAATGAGAGATGTTTTGAAGACAAAAAGTATTCTTTTGGGCTAAGATCTTTGCAAGGAATGATGATAATGTACTGAATATGTTTTAGTTTTCTTGCTTTCTAGAGTTTCTAGGATGGCGAATCTGTAAATCGTCTCTTTCTACATTGTGAGGTGGCAAAGTCGTCGTGGAATGAGGTCTTTGGTTAGACAGGTTTATATTGGGTGACGCCTAAGGAAGTTGTGGATCTTCTTGCATGTTGACGTGGTTTTGAGGGAAGGAAATGTGTAGTTGCCAGATGGGGAATGATTCCTTTGTATTTAATGTGGTGTCTTTGGCTGGAAAGGAATGAGAGATGTTTTGAAGACAAAGAGTGTTCTTTTGGGCTAAGATCTTTGCAAGGAATGATGATAATGTACTGAATTTGTTTTAGTTTTCCTGCTTTCTAGAGTTTGTAGGTATTTCCTTTGTATTCATCTTGTATTCTTGGGCTGTGCCTATTTTTGGTAATAAAATTTCTTATTAATTATCAAAAAAAGGTGTGCTTGTTACATAATTATCACCAATGTTCAATGCAAAGCATAAATCATAGCATCACTCTGGGTAACTTGAAGTTTATGGGCATATTTATTTATGTACACAATTTTAGTTTCATATTTCCATGTTTGGAATATCACCTTGATGATGAGTTGTCTTTATGACGTGATGTGTAAAGATGCTTGCAAAAGAAATTCTTGAGGACCACTTACTGTCATCTTTGACACGAGAAGCTCCTAATGTTGAAGTTGATGGCGAGGCAATTTCACAAAAGGTAATTCATTGTGGTCCCTAAGCACCTGTAGACTATAAATTATGTGTTTAATCAATCTTTTGGTGTAGGTATTGTCAAAGATAAAGGTTGGATCATCATCGGCAGCATTGCTAGCTAAGACAGCCTTAATGGGTGAGTGACCATACATGAATTATATATTTTTTTAATCAGTAAACAAGATTTTATTGATAAAAAAAAGGCAAAAGTCCAAGTATACGGGACATATACAAGAGCAATGCCTAATTGTGCTAGTTTAGAGATACAAGGAATTCATGAAAATGCATGTCATGAAAATCAATTACAATCTACCAATGGAGTAAAGTATTGAAAAATAAATTTCTAAACTCATCCATTGACCACACTTGATCTTCAAAACTTATTTCGTTCCTCTCACTCCAAATACACTATCATAAAGTATTTAAATTATCCGCTACTTTGTTTTGTTGTACATTGTTGCAAGTACACATATTTGACACTTATCATTGGGATGCGTGACTGTATTGTCATTATTCGGGCATCTCGATTCCCGAGTTTCCGTACATGGGGGTCGGGGGCGCCACAGGTGGTATCAGAGCAATTCGACTCTGGGTAAAACCATATCCTATAAGTGAGGTACCAGAAATTTTTAAAATTATAATTTGAAATTATTTAATTTAAAGTATGTTATATTTATGGGTTTTATTCTATTTTATGTCGTATTATTTTATTTTATTTTACTTTATTTTATTTTTGGTGTTGCTTTTGATTGTATTTGATTTTGACTGGAGTTTTAGTGGGGTTAAAGGTTACGCTATGGCAGAAAGATGGTAAGACCGAGAAGGCCGACCGATGAACCTGAGGATGAGTTGTCACGAGGCGATAAGAACTATGCCATAGCCAGGGCATTAAATAGAATGACGGAGTTGCTTCAGCAAAATTTCCAGCCTCCACAAGGACATCAGAATAGAGCAGTTCAAGCCAGGTGTACCTATGAGTGCTTCCTAGCGCATAGGACCCCTGTTTTTACTAGTGAAGACGATCCACTTCGGGCTGGAAGGTGGATTGAGGACTTAGAAAAGACTTTTGAGGCTTGTGGTTGTACGGAAGCCTAGCAAGTGTTGTATGCGAGTTACTTGCAGCAAGGTGACGCGACTAATTGGTGGATTAAGCGGGAGCTTTTGGTAGTGGAGTTGGGGTCATTTCCTGGTGTGTCTTAGCAGCGCTTCAAGAAGGAATTTGATGACTGTTTCTTTCCCGTTTCTGTGAGGTGACAAAAAGCGCGGGAATTTAGTAACTTGGTCTAAGGAAATATGTCGGTTGAGTAGTATGCTCAGAAATTTATGGAGCTCGGGCGATTTGCTATCCACCTCATTGTCATTGAAGAGATGCAAGCCGAGCATTTCCAGGAGGGTCTGCGTCATGAGATACGCAGACAGGTAGCTTCTCACCAAATTTCAAATTTTCAGAGGTTGGTTGATATGGCCACCATTGCGGAGCGTGAGAATAGTTTTGCGGTAGGCTCCCATTCAGGTCAGAAGAGGTAGAGTTTTGCTGGTGAAGGGAGTAGTTCCGGGTCGCCACAGAAGTTTGTGCAGAGGACTGGGGCCCGATCGCAGGCAGCCTCCGGTGTACGTGTGGGAGGCCAAACTCCAGTCTATAGTAGGTGTAACAGAGCCTACCAGGGCGAGTGCCATCAGAGTGGGACCTAGTGTTTCAGATATGGCTAGGCGGGACACTTTGCTCGTGAGTGTCCTAACCAAGCTCAGGGAAGTCGTGGTGGTAGGAATAACCAGAGGCAAGTGGTGCAAGTTCGGGTTTATGCTGTGACTCCCGGAGATGTTGATTACGAGACTCCAGAGACTCGGGATGCTGGGGTGATTACAGGTATGCGTCTAGTTTAATCTATGGATTTGATGTTTGGTGTGGGTTGATTTTTTGAATTTCATTGGTGTATGTGTTTGCTTCAGGTAGAGTTCGTCTGTATGATTTTTATGCCTATACTTTATTTGACTTTGGGGCGTCTCAGTCTTTTGTGTCTGCCACTTTTGGACAGATGTGCAATCTAGTCACGGAGCCTTTATCACAATCTTTGGTAGTGACTCTCCCTAATGGTGACATTGTGTGGTGCTCTAAAGTCGCTTTAGGCTGTCATTTGGATTTTGGTGGTAGGACGCTTGAGGTGGATTTAATTGTGTTCTAGTTACTTGGGTTTGACATTATTTTTGGAATGGATTGGTTGTATCGGTATTCTGCAAACATTAATTGTAGAAGTTGGGTAATTGGTTTCCAACTCTTGGAAGTAGACTACTAGGAATTTGTGAGAAACAAGTTGAAAGCGAGACTAGCAATTATATCTGCAATTCAAGTGAAGAGAGATATAACTTGTGGAGCGGATGCCTTTTTGATTCAAGTGGTGTCTACGCCATCTGGAAAGAAGTTTTTAGTGGATATTCCAGTTGTGCAAGGATTTCCTGACATGTTCGTGGATGATTTGCCCAGGTCGCCTCCAATTCGCGAGTTGGAATTTGTTATTGATTTTGAACCTCTAGCAGCTCCTGTGCACAAGGCTCTCTACCGTATGGCACTGGCTAAGTTGAAAACTCAGTTGCAAGAATTAGTTGATAAGGGATTTATTCAGCCTAGTACTACGTCTTGGGGAGCGCCTGTTTTATTTGTTAAGAAGAAGGATGGTACTCTTAGGATGTGTATTGACTACCGAGAACTTAATAAAGTGACTATCAAGAATAAGTATCCTCTTCTTCGGATCGATGATTTGTTTGACCAGTTTCAAGAAGCAGTTGTTTTCTCGAAGATTGACCTGAGATCGGAGTACTACCAGTTGAGGATAAGAGATAAAGATGTACCCAAGACTGCTTTTAGGTCGAGGTATGGGCATTATGAGTTTAAAGTGATGCCTTTTGGGTTAGCTAATGCCCCTGCCACCTTTATGGATTTGATGAATCGGTTATTCCGACCTTATTTGGATTCATTTGTGGTGGTGTACATCGATGACATTTTGATTTATTCTCGGTATTTGGAAGAGCATGTTTATCACCTCCATCTGGTGCTTGGGAAGTTAAGAGAACATCAGTTATATGCGAAGCTAAGCAAATGTGAATTTTGGTTGGAAGAAGTCAGGTTTCTTGGACAGGTGATTTCCCGAGATGGAGTGGCCGTAGATCCTAGCAAGGTGAAAGCTGTTTTGACGTGGCCTTGTCCTTCAACAGTGCTTGAGATTTGGAGTTTCTTGAGACTTGCCGGGTATTATCGGAGATTTGTGGAAGGATTTTCTCGAATATCCAGACCTCTGAGTGCTTTGACTAGGAGAGATCCTGAGTTTGTTTGGTCAGATAGATGCGACAGAAGTTTCCAAGAGTTGAAGAGGAGACTAACAACAACACCTGTTTTGGCACTTCCGGAGCCACACAAGCTGTTTGTGGTTTTTTGTGATGCATCCAAGTTTGGGTTAGGATGTGTTCTTATGCAGGAGGGACGAGTTGTTGCTTATGCATCTCTTCAGGAATAGGGAGAGGTTGAAGTTTACCAATGGGTCTCTGATGCTCAGCCTTAACTTGACGGCACGTGTCACGTTTCTCAATAAACATGGCGATATCCATCTTCATCCCTTCCCACCAGAAATTTCTCTTTAAATCTTGGCACATTTTTGTGCTTCCAGGATGAACTGAATATGGAGCCACATGAGCTTCTGCCAAAATTCACTCTTTAAATTCTAAATCTCAGGGAATCACTCTATGATCCCAAAATCGAAGAATACAATCTTTATCCAAACTGTAATGCAAGGGTCTTCTAGACTTCCTGACTCTCTTCATGATGTCTAACAACTTTGGATCCCTTCTCTGGAGAGTCTTCAATTCTTCAAAATCAACTACTCGGACATCCAAAACCTAAGATAACAATTCTTCTTGCTGGGAACTCTCAATAAGAAGTCTTCTCATCTTACAAAGGAGAGAGTCCAAATGTGATGACTCTGCCTCATCCACCAATTGAGACTTCCTACTCAATGCATCAATGACTAGATTCGCCTTTCCCGGATGATACTTTATCTCACATTGGTAGTCGCTAATCAACTCTAACCATCGCCTCTATCTCATATTGAGATTCTTTTGAGAAAACATATGCTTCAAGCTCTTATGGTCAGTGTAGACTTCACAGACTTCTCCATACAAATAATGTTGCCAAATCTTAAGTGCAAAAACTACGGCCGCCATTTCCAAATCATGCGTGGGATAATTCCTCTATGAATTTTCAACTGACGAGGTACATAAGCAACAACTCGTCCCTCCTGCATAAGAACGCATTCTAATTCAAACTTGGATGCATCGCTAAAAACCACAAACGGCTTGTGTGGCTCCAGAAGTGCCAAAACAGGCACTGTTGTCAGTCTCCTCTTCAACTCTTGGAAACTTCTTTCGCATTTATCTGACCAAACAAACTCAGTATTCCTCCTAGTCAAAGCAGTGAGAGGTCTGGATAATCGAGAAAATCCTTCCACAAATCTCCAATAATACCCGGCAAGTCCGAAGAAACTCCGAATCTCACGCACTGTTGAAGGACGAGGCCACGTCAAAATAGCTTCTACCTTGCTAGGATCTACGGCCACTCCATCTCAGGAAATCACTTGTCAAAAAAACCTGACTTCTTCCAACCAAAATTCACATTTGCTTAGTTTCGCATATAACTGATGTTCTCTTAACTTCCCAAGCACCAGATGAAGGTGATAAAGATGCTCTTCCAAATCCCGAGAATAAATTAAAATGTCATCGATGAACACCAACACAAATAAATCCAAATAAGGTCGGAATACCCGATTCATTAAATCCATAAAGGCGACAGGGGCATTAGCTAACCCAAAAGGCATCATTTTAAACTCATAATGCCCATACCTTGACCTAAAAGCAGTCTTGGGTACATCTTTATCTCGTATCCTCAACTGGTAGTACCCCAATCTCAAGTCAATCTTCGAGAAAACAACTGCTCCTTGAAGCTGGTCAAACAAATCATCGATCCGAGGAAGATGGTACTTATTCTTGATAGTCACCTTATTAAGTTCTCGGTAGTCAATATATATCCTGAGAGTACCATCCTTCTTCTTAACAAATAAAACAGGCGCTCCCCAAGGCGAGGTACGAGGCTGAATAAATCTCTTATCAACCAATTCTTGCAATTGAGTTTTCAACTCAGCCGATGCCATACGGTAGGGAGCTTTGTGCACAGGAGCCGCTCCAGGTTCAAAATCAATAACAAATTCCAACTTTCGAACCAGAGGCAACTCGGGCAAATCATCCACGAACATGTCAGGAAATTCTTGCACAACTGGAATATCCACTAAATACTTCTTTCCAGATGGCGTAGGCACCACTTGAATAAAAAAGGCATCCGCTCCACAAGCTATATCTCTCTTCACTTGAATTGCAGATATAACTGTTGGTCTCGCTTTCAACTTGCTTCTCTCAAATTCCAAGTAGTCTCCTTCCAAGAGTTGGAAACCAATTACCTGACTTCTACAATTAATACTTGCAGAATACCGATACAACCAATCCATTCCAAGAATAATGTCAAACCCAAGCAACTTGAATACAATTAAATCCGCATCAAGTGTCCTCCCACCAAAATCTAAAGGACAGCCTAAAGCGACTTTAGAGCACCACACAATGTCACCATTAGGGAGAGTCACTATCAAAGATTATGGTAAAGGCTCCGTGACTAGATTGCACATCTGTCCAAAAGTGGCAGACACAAAAGACTAAGACACCCTAGAGTCAAATAAAGTGCAGGCATAAAAATCATACAGACGAACTCTACTTGAGGTAAACAAATAGACCAATGAAATTCAAAAAATCAACCCACACCAAACATCAAATCCATAGATTGAACTAGATGCATACCTGTAATCACCCCAGCATCCTGAGTCTCTAGGGTCTCGTAATCAACAACCCCGGGAGTCACTGCACAAACCCGAGCTTGCACCACTTGCCTCTGGTTATTTCTCACCACGACTTCCCTGAGCTTGGTTAGGACACTCGCGAGCAAAGTGCCCAGCCTGGCCACATCTGAAACACTAGGTCTCACTCTGATGGCACTCGCCCTCGTGGGCTCTGTTACACCTACTACAGATAGGAGTTCGGCCTCCCACACGTACACTGGAGGCTGCCTGCTATCGGGCCCCAGTCCACTGCACAAACTTCTGTGGTGACCCAGAACTACTCCTTCACCAGCAAAACTCTGCCTCTTCTGACCTGGAGGGGAGCCTACCGCAAAACTATTCTCACGCTCCGCAATGGTGGCCATATCAACCAACCTCTGAAAATTTGAAATTTGGTGAGAAGCTACCTGTCTGCGTATCTCATGACGCAGACCCACCAGGAAATGCTCGACTTGCATCTCTTCAGTGACAATGAGGTGGGTAGCAAATCGCTCGAGCTCCATAAATTTCCGGGCGTACTGCTCAACCGAAATATTTCCTTGGACCAAGTTACTAAATTCTTGCGCCTTTTGTCGCCTCACAGAAACGGGAAATAAACGGTCATCAAATTCCTTCTTGAAGCGCTGCGAAGACACATAAGGAAATGACCCCAACTCCACTACCAAAGCTCCCGCTTAGTCTTCCACCAATTAGCCGCGTCACCTTGCAGCAAGTAACTCGCATACAACACTTGCTAGGCTTTCATGCAACCACAAACCTCAGAAGTCCTTTCTAAGTCCTCAAACCACCTGCCAGCCCCGAAGTGGATCCTCTTCACTAGTAAAAATAGGGGTCCTATGTGCTAGGAAGAGCTCATAGGTGCACCCGGCTTGAACCCTCTATTCTGATCTCCTCGAGCTCATCGGTCGGCCTTCTCGATCTTACCATCTTCCTGCCATATCATAACCTTTAACCCCACTTAAAACTCCGGACAAAATCAAATACAATCGAAAGCAACACCAAAAATAAAATAAAGTAAAATAAAATAATACGACATAAAATAAAATAGAATAAAACCCATAAATATAACATACTTTAAAATAAATAATTTTAATTTAATAACTTTAAAAAGTTCTGGTACCTCACCTACGGGATAGATGGTTTTACCCAGAGACGAACTGCTTTGAAACCACTTGTGGCGCCCCCGACCCCCATGTACGGAAACTCTTGAATTGAGACGCCCGAATGGTGATAACACGGTCACGCATCCCAACAATAAGTGCCAAGTGTGTGTACATGCAACAGTGTACAACAAAACAAAGCAGCAGATAATTTAAATAAGTCGACTAAGTGCCAGAATTGTTTAATACAAATTCACTTAAACCAAAGTGTTTTAAAGAGCAATACAATTATCTCATAAAAACGTAATAATACCAAATACATAATTCAAAATGGGAAACAATTCCCAAACACGAGCGAGTGATCCTAAATCACTCATCCAGCGAAGCCAAATCCTCAAGCTCAACATCAGTATCTGCATCAAAATCTGCGATACCATAAAACGGTACCGTAGGCTAAGGAATACTACATGAGATGTGAATCTCAGTAAGTAAAAATCCAAACTACCCACGAGATAAAAATATATTGATGCAACCAAGAATTATGCATGCATATGATGAAATATGTATGAGATCCAAAAACATCATTTTCTCTAAAAATGATTATTTTTCAATACATGCCAAAATCCCATTTTGGCCCAAAACATTCCATTAAAACATTTCCCGTCATTTTTCCCGAAAATGGCCCAAAAATAAGTAATCCACCATTTTCCCAAAAAATGGTCTACACAAAGTCTTTTTTATCAAAGCTCGTCATTTTCCCAAAAAATGGCCCAAATATCCAATTTAATCGTATGCACCATGATTTCCCCTAGGGACCATCCACACACCTTGGCTCCCTTTGTCACATCATGGGTAACGACTATGCGAGTGACTTCGTAACGAGTATTGCCCAGTTCCGCGCCAGCTCGTTCATGGTCAAGCATCCTCTAACCCCCGCCAGCAAGAAAGGCCACAGAGTCGGCGCGAGAGCATTACCATTCCGTCCAATCCCTTTTTGGCCCAGCGACAACCCAGGGGACGTCACTCAATATATTCCGGTCCTGAGTGACCAGAGGAGCTTTACTGAGATAATACCCCATCTCGGCCTAGGGTCATGATATACACGCACCCAAAAATCATTTCTCATGTGAAGACCCAGTTTCATTTACAAACATGAACGTGCGTGCAATTATACAATGATAAATGACATAACACAAATGTTCACAGCCAACAAATCACAGCATAATCTAATCACACAAACAACTCCATCTTCCAATCCAACCGACCCCCTTTACTCCTCGGACTCAGTCCGGCACAATCAATCAATTCACAATAAATACGGGTTAGAGCAAAAATATAATTAAATCTCAAAAGTTATTTGGAAATATACTTATAGTGCTACAATATAATTTTTGGAGGATCAATGAGGAAGGAAAGTAGAGGAAAAAGAAAAGAAAAGAAGGAAAAGAAAAAGAGGGAAAAAAAAAAAGTGAGGGAAAGAAATGAGGTCCAATCCTCACAACTTGGGTCACAAAATTGATCCAACGAAAAGTAAAACAGTAAATTGAATAAAATAATTTAAACGTAGTGACTAGCTAAAATAAAATAATAATAAAAATCCAATAACACAATAATTTTAAAGCCCACAAACAAACTAATTTAAATTAAAGAGCAATTTAAATGCAAAACAATAATTAATATTAAGAAATCATATCAAAATAAATTTCACAACTTAAAAATCATAAAAATAAACCAACGAGAAATCCGATAAATTTAAACAAGAGAACCAATATATGAATTAATTAAAATACTTCTTCAACTAAAATACACTATAATATCGGGTATCACAGTTACCATCCAAACGAGAGCATTCATCCAAAGAACCCAGTTCACTGTTGGAGTACCTAGCACTAACTCTTTAGTTACCTTTCTTCCTCTCTCTATGATGCGCACTGCACGACTTCCTGCAAATGAAATCTCAAATATCTTTGTCTCAATGAGGACTACCTTCGAGCATTCCATCCTTAAAGATTACACCTCCTGATATTGACCGGAAAATGCTAAACGTGATGAAGATCACGGGCTATAATCATAAAAAAAACGTGTAGCGTAGGAGATGAGAAATGGTGTATGGAGAGAAAAAAAGGTTTATAACAATGAAAAAAAACCTAGTTAAAAGATTCTTTATCCAAGAAATATTTTAAAGGCTCATTTTGGATGAAATATGTATTTGTATTACCTTTTGTGCAAGTATATATAGCTTGATATGTTTTGTTTGTTTCAATTGAGTCACCCAGCTAAATATGTGCGCAAAAGTGAGGGTAAGAGCTGGACATATCAGAAGGCTAAGTCTTTGATCTCAGAAGCTGTGGAATTGAGTCAGTCAATGGATTTGAAAGAAATAGAAAAACTTGCTCATGAAGAGGCCGAGATGTATCCTCTTGGCCCTACTATAGCACTAGCTTACCTGTCAGTCCTGAAGGATAGTGAAGTACACTGTTCCTGCGAAGGTGCTGAGGTGAAAAAACTAGGAGGGCTTCATGTGATTGGCACGTCCTTGCATGAATCAAGGAGAATAGATAACCAGGTGAGTCCTTAACTGTGCTATCTTTATATTTGGGTTGTGCCCAGGTGTTTTCTGGTGACTTATTCACTCCCCAAAAAATCATAATATCCTAGATCTTTGTCATGCATTACATTTTATGACTTGGTTTTGATATGTAAATGGTGATACATTTCTATAGCTTCGTGGAAGAGCAGGAAGGCAAGGGGATCCTGGATCAACACGGTTTATGGTGAGGTAGTGTACTGTTCAATGGGTTTATTTTCCTCTAAATCTACATTGCTTTAGTCAGTGATTATAATACCGATCCCAACTTCATAATATAAACTATTAACTTAGGCTAAAAGGGGTGACTTTATTGTGCTAGTCAACAAGTCCTTACCCTAAGATTTGGAGCTGGTTACATGAGTTCTGCTTTTGCCATTTTCTTTTTAGCACTGAAGATGGAAACAGGGGAAAAATTCTTGAGTTAAAAGGGGTTCAAACTCTTAGTACTATATGTTTAGTGCTATACTAGCTTTCAAGGCTAATGCTTTGAAGTAGTAAAGCTCTAGGATCTAAGTTTGGGGTCCATGATGTTCCTGTCTTCTTGATAATCTACCATTTGTTCTTCTTCTTCTTGGTTTTTTTTTGGGACATACCTTAGATAAAGTCTCATCTTATGTATTCATGTGACAGCTTGCAGGATGAGATGTTTCAAAAGTTTGATTTGGATACTGAATGGGCAGTGAGACTTATATCCAAGATTACAAATGATGAGGATGTACCAATTGAGGGCCAAGCAGTTGTTAAGCAGGTTATGGTCCTATCTCTCCATCATTACCTTTTCATTTACTCGTTCTCGTATACTATCTTTCTTTCTTATTTTTTTCATTAATTTATTGTTTCATGTTTGATTAGAATCATTCTTTTACTTCTAACATGAAACTATCAAATACTTGTAGCTCTTGTCCTTGCAAATCAACGTGGAGAAGTTCTTCTTTGCCATTAGGAAGAACCTGGTTGAATTTGATGAAGTATTAGAGGTCTGCATGGCAGTGCCTTTTCTGGATATAACATACACCTCTTTTTATTTTTCTTCTTCTTCTTTTAATTAATATGACTTCTGCTTTGCAAAAGATACTTAATTTCCTCTAAATTTTTCATTCACAATTTGCAAAACAATCTTTTGATTCAACATTTGCTTCTTTGGAAGTTCTTCCAGTCACCTATTGGTGGGTTACTAATTTATTTGATTTTCTTTAATCAGGTGCAGCGAAAGCATGTCTATGACCTTAGGCAATTAATTTTAACTGGTGACAGTGAAAGTTGTTCCCAACACGTTATCCAGTGAGTGCCTTTTGGTTCTCAGTCAGTCCTAGGAGATCTGAATTTTGATCGCTGTATATTTATTCTGATGTTGGTTTTCCAGATTATTTTTCTTTTGAGTTCTCTGAAAGATTTTGTGTATAGGTACATGCAAGCAGTGGTGGATGAAATTGTTTCTGGAAATGTTGATCCGCAGATGGTAGTTGAGATTTTCCTGTGACTGTTCTATATACTGCTGTGTGCTGATGCTTTTTACTTATCTCCTTATTTATGTTTGATAGCATCCAAGGAGATGGAGCTTGGGTAAGCTCTTGAATGAGTTCACCTCAATAGCGGGGAAACAGTTGGATGGTGAGATGATTTTTTACAATAATTTTGGTCCTGTTTTTTTTTTCACTTTTTTGTTTTTAATTATGAAAGGCGGTATGCTTTGTTAAAATATGCCAACCAATGGAATTTTTGAAGATTCATTTGCTGGGGTAACTGAGGAGGCGTTACTAAAATCTCTTGGACAACTACATGAAGTTAGATCAATTGATATTGATAACTTTTTTCTTCCAAACTTGCCAAAACCTCCAAATTCCTTCAGAGGAATACGCAGGAAGAGCTCTTCATTGAGACGTTGGCTCGCTATATGCTCTGATGATTTGACTATGTGAGTACTCTTAATAATATACAGATAATTTAGTGTTTTTTTTCCCTTTCAATTGTGTGTTTTTACAATTTATTGAAATACATTGTTATGCATAATATAGGAACGGAAGGTATCGGACTACTATTAATCTTCTTCGCAAGTACCTTGGAGATGTTCTAATTGCTTCATATTTAAATGCTATACAAGAATCAGGTTATGATGATGTATATGTGAAGGAAATTGAGGTAAGGTCCTTCATTTTTCAATGCACTCTTTCTGATGGAGTAAAATTTAGTTCCTTTGTGAAAATTGACCATGCCCCCAAGAATTGATTGTGATTCACATGCGGATTATAGTCAGTTAGGGGTGTAACTGGTCCGGTCCGGTCCGGTTTTGGATAAAATCTAGGACCGAACCGGTATGTACCGGTTTTGTATTTTTCAAAACCGATTACGCACCGGTTACCCTCCTAAACCGGTACTTCCGGTTTTACCGGTTTCCGGTCCGGTCTGGTCCGATCCCATTTTTCGGCTTTTTAAAATGTAAATTTCACAATTTGTTATTAAAAATTTGTTTATAAAAAAAAAAAAAATTGATTTAAAAAAAACTATTTTATACTTTTATTAATATATTAGACTATATAATAGTATTAATATTAGACTATTGGTATAGTTATAAGTTATATATTAGTATTAGTTATAAACTTTTAGTGATTTAGTATTAACATTTTATGTAATAATTTATAAATTATAATAAGAAATTATTTCATATATGAATATATATGTTATATATAAAATTTAACATAAAAATTTATAATTATTCATTATATATAAAACTTATTTATATTAATATTTAATATATATAAAATATTTTGTATAAAACTTATATATAAAAATATTATTTTTTATTTTTTTTAATCAACCGGTCCGGTCCGGTCCGGTCCAAAAAATCCCGGAACCGGCCGGTTTTTACGTTTTAAAAACCGGTTCCGGACCGGACCGGTTCAAAATCGGTCCGGTTCGGTCCGTTCCGGTCCGGTGGTCCGGTTGTCCGGTTGTCCGGTTTGAGATTACACCTCAGTCAACCTAACAGAGTAGTAGGTATAATTTAAAATTTTTGTCTTTGAGTTTTGTTCAATTTGGGTTTTGTTAATCGTATAAATATTAAATGTGGGCTGCTCGTCTTCATACTTTACCCCTCTTTTCTTTTTTATTTTTAATTCCCTCCCATCATTCCTTAAGTTTCCTAGGCTAGATCCTGTAGAATCTGGTCGAGGTATTGTTATCTGTACAAATATTACACTTTGGCAGTTCCTCCTCATACTTTCCCTCTCTTTTCTTTTTCAAATTTTTTTTTTCAAATTCCCTTCCATCATTCCTTAAGTCTCATAGGTTTGCCTTTTACCTCATAAATACTGTGTGAAGCAATACAGAACTTTTTTTTTTTTTTTTTATCTGTATGTATAGATAATCCCTAGGGGTTGTCTGTCTCAAGTGTTGAGGATCCTGGTCTTGGGAGTATGCTCCACCCCCCAAAACCCCAGGTCTAAGGTTCAAACCCTTGGGTGCAAACAATTAAGAGGAGCAATGTCTCATTGGTGAGAATACATACTGACAACTGCTAAATTGTAGATAATCAAAAAATTCCTGAAATTGATGAGGAGCCGGATCTGGGATGATATGAAAATCAAGAAAGAAATGGTTAGAAGAAAAATCTCAAGCTTATGTGCTGGATGCACGATAATCTCAAAGCCTTTAAAATCTCTGTTATTCTGCTCATTTTGTATGCTCCACATCAAGCATAACATTGCAGTTCACTACAGAATACCTCCTTACTCTTTCCATCCCCTTGGGCCCGTTCCAGCTGTCAAATCATTCAGGATCTTGGAGTAATCTAAGATACACTATATATGTATAAAAGCAAAGACTGAAAAATATATATAAAAGTAAAGACTGAAACTTGTTAGCAACCACGTAAGTTAGAAGAATTTATTGACAGACTTCCCCATGGGTTTGCACATGCAACACTGCCTAATCGCTATTTCCTGATCATTCATGAGTGAGGCCAACTAGAAGTGAAATGTTTGATGCAAACTGGATCTGGAAATAGTTGGTACATTATAGTTGTATGTAACTATTCGTAGACCTGCAGCACGCATAAAAATAGTCGAATTTGTTAAATGAAAGTTAGTGTACCTTGAGGCATTATATGATAAATAGAACCTTTAAAAGAGTGTCAGTGCTACTTATAAAAAAAAAAAAGTGTCAATGCTATCACTTTGATCTCTAAAATGTTAGTTGAGAAACTTGGTGTTCTATCCTTACTCTCCTTATTTTCAATATTAATGATGAGAAACCTCACAAACTTTGGTTGAAGGAAGAGAGAGACCAAGAGCTATTTATATAGTGTGCTAAAGTAACTCTGATCATCAAGACTCATAGTGTATAGGTTCTTTAACCTTTTTAGAATTCAATAACATTTTTGAATCTATTGGTTATAAAACTAAAAGGCATAAGTTGACAAAAAAGATATGCGTTGAGAAAACTTAAGAATACTAATTTTAAATAAAAAATTGCTAACATAATGCGATATATCATTTTTCATTTTATAAGTGTGACTTATATATATTATTTAATTTTCATTTAATAATAACACTAATTGGGAGTGGATGATTTGGTTTTATAGCACTAGTTTTCCTTTAATAACAATGTGATGGGATAGTTAATAATGTGGCTTCTGAAATTACAAGATTGACCCTAAATAACACCTAGAGGGGGGTGAATTGGTGTATGTTACAATTCTTTGTCCAATTTAACTCATGTCAAGATTAATAAAATTTATGAAATTCTGAATTAGCTCACATGCATCAAATCGCAATATTGAATAGGAGTATAAATATGAATGATAAAGCAAAACAAGCCAACCACAAGACTATGATTTCTGGTGACAAAAGGAAACCCTTTAAAGAACTCTTTAAAGGTAAAACCACTCCGGGGCAGCCTACTCAGAACAAGCCGATTACACTATTTGAAGATTAATACAAGTAAGTTTCTTACAAACCCTTTGTAATATGAATCTCTTACTTGCCATGACAAAACAACCCGCTTTGTCCCTGCTGTAGTAGCAACCAGAACATTTGGCAATCTTCAAACTTGGCTTCTTCTCCTGAAACCTCTAGTTGCTGAATTCTCCTCCAAGCACACTATCAATATCCTTGTATTTTGTGTGGCTTGCAAAAGCTTTAAGAGAGAGAATTCTTAAAAGTCCCAAAACTCATTTTTCTCTCTTGGCACACTTGGATACTATATCAATATCTGATTGGTTAAACTTTATAGGCCAATTCGTGCCCCTTTAAGGGTCCTTGAATTGATCAAACTCTTTTTGAATTTCAAAATCACATTTTTGAAAATCTACAGATGGCCTGCTGTGACAGGTTCCCACTGGACCATTAACTCTTCTTCAGAATTCTAGATAGTGTGGCCTTTATCCAAATTTCGAATTTTGCAATCTCAATCCAATACTCAAATTTATCTCTTCAAATAGAGCATTGTGAGAAATTTGATCTCTTATCAAACCTTACCCATTATCCTTATCCTTATAGATTTTTTTTTTTAATAAGTAAAATATTATATATATATATATATATACATATCAATAGGAGTAACGAAGTACACTGGACGTATACAAGAAAACACCTAGCCCATACTAGAGAGCTCCTAATGACCCAAGAAGCCTGTGAAAAACTACCCAAAATACTCCAAGCCCGAATTGGAATAGAACACACCTCCCCAACCCTTTGTTTCCCGTAAGACTAATACTCCACCCGAAACTCCCTCTACGTGAACGTCTTCATAATGCCCTCCCTTTAGCCCTCGACTAGAGCTACCACCCTTAACGTCATAGTTGATTGCCCAAGAAGGACGCCTCAACTCCCTGTTTTTCTTAAAACTTGGTTTGATTTCAAGCGAGTGACTCACCTCAATCGCAATGAGTAGTGCTTTAAATTGGTCTTCACATCCTCCATGTGAAAGCCCCACGATATGTTGATTCTTGTTAATCTCATGCAGAACCCAATCTGATGGTGAACCCACTATATTGTTTATCGGAGGAAGAGAAACCAGGGGAGCAACATTATCCCCAGACATAGTACCCAACTGCACTCCCGACCCTAGACATTCCTCCTCACAAGGCACTAACGGAAAACCCATAATTTCCTCCCCGCCATATCCTGCATTCAAATCCCAAACCTCCTCAACAGCTATATGGTTGCTGCCATTGTTGCTGTCACCATTAAAGGTTCCTCCCCTCCATTGACGAGGACATTGCTTGTATGTGCTCCACCCCTTGGCGATCATTTTTGTGCCACTTTGTCAGACCCTACTGCTCCCTCAGGAGGCATAGAACAGGTAGGGGAAGCACTACCTTCTGTTACCTCCTTTTCATCTTCTAAAAAAGGTTCATCTATTTCTTCCAAAGTGCTCAAGACCCTGGAAGGACCCCCATCTTCAACTGAAAGTGAACCCTGGAAAAAATACCAACCCCATTTGCAATTGAAGACCAGCTACTGATGCCTTGAGTGACACCGGCATGAACGGTGATGCTGGCGACCAACAACCCTATCTGTGACGGTGTCGAAACGCCCTTTGCCTACGCTCTTGAGGCCTTCAACCCAACCCATTATCCTTATTGATAAAACTTATCTATCAACCCAAACCAAATAACAAACCTTAACCATTGTTTTGAAACCGAATTTAGCCAATACTAAAAATACTAACAGCTTCATTGGAGCAAAGCTCCATGCTTTGGAAATTATAATGTATTAGATAGATTAGCATCTTTCCATTGGATGAATTGAGTTAAACTCAGACTGGAATTGGTGTGCACATCTCAGCAATTACTGAAAAACATACAAAAGTTAGAAGATGTTCCAATAGGTTTTTTTTCTCTTAAACTATTGAGATATGAATTTGGTGATCTATTGATTGCCAATTTATAGCTAAGCAGTTTTGTTTTGCGTAGTGACTTGTAACAACTTCCAGAAAGCCTTGAAAGGGGAAAATAAAGGATGATAAAAACTTTCTTGCTCCTGGAGGTGCTGCTGATTGTTGTTTTTCCTGCTTAAAGAAGTTTTATTGGTTTTCTTTCTCATTTCCATAATTTTTTTATTTGAATTGCAGAGAGCAGTTCTTGTTAAGACTCTAGATTGTTTTTGGAGAGATCATCTTATAAACATGAACAGGCTTAGCTCAGCGGTAAATTACATTCCTGTTAATTTGGATCTCTTTGACTTCCCTGTGAGCACAAGGCTCACATAATTTTGTGGCAGGTAAATGTAAGGAGTTTTGGGCACCGGAATCCTCTTGAAGAATACAAAATTGATGGCTGTCGATTTTTCATCTCCATGCTCAGTGCAACTCGAAGGCTCACTGTAGAATCAATCTTGCGATATTGGTCATCACCATCGGAGTCTCAAGAACTATTCTTCTCATAAAGTCAGAATAATTTCCATGCTATTAGTATGTATATGCGTTTCTTCTACCTAAGTTTCTACTTTTGTCTCTATTTTTTGCAAATATAAATTATCATAAGATCGTGTGAACTCTATGTTTCTGTTAGTGTGCCCCATAATATTGTCAGTTGGGTTCATTCTATATGAAGTATGTAGTAAAGGACGCTAACCCTTCATTTTCTTTTTCTCTGCGTGACCCGTATCGAAAGCTCATGTCATAGTCTGGATGAGAACCATTATTTCTTGGTTGGCAGGATGCTTTGTAGATTTTAATGGGATGTTCTTGGTGGGATGGCATGCCTCAGATGATATTCTTCTGTAAATGTACGTAGTTCTCTTGCTGGTACCTGGCAGGGTGGAGCCGAGTGGTCAAAGGGTGGGCTTGGAATGAACTGTAGACTCGCATATCTCGGATTCGTTGTGGCACTAAGAATTGCCATGCATTACCTGGTCGTATATCTGGAGTTTACTTGCCAAGGATGGGTCCCAAGGGCTCTGCTTTTGTGAGGTTCAATGTCCTAAAAAAGTCTTTCTGGTACTCTTGTATTCTGAACGTAGTTCAAACCAAGTTTCACCCCACACTCAAGGAAATTTTGTACAACAGGATATTGTGGTGACAAAATTCAGGCTGTCCTTTAAAAATAAATTCGTTTTTAGGATTTAGAGTGAAGGTGATTGCAATGAGAATTACTCCTTTTTTGGTTGGTAAATGAATATAAATAGGGTTGTAATTGAGCCGAGCCGGTCTTTGGCTTGCCGAGCTCGGCTTGACTCAAAATACTCGATTTTGTTTTTTATTCTTTATTCGAGCTTGACTCAATAAGCTAAACTCTCAACTCGAGTTCGTTCCACAAATAAGTTTGAGCTCAAACTTTTTTTGTTATTATTTTTTGAATAAGATTTAATAATTAATAAATTAAAAAAAATAAAATATTAAATTTATATAACTAACAAGTAGAACCTCTGTTGAATTATAAAATTTGAAAAAATTTATAAATAATTAATATCTAACTAGTTAATATTTATCCAAAATAATAATATATTATGTCTACATATATTATAATATCACAAACTCATCTCAACTTATCATTACAACTTTTTTAAATTCTAACTCAAAATATAATATACAATTCAACTTTTTCAAATCTCAAAATAATAATAATATTAATAAATAATATTCTAATAATATTTTATCAACTCAATTCAACTCAAGTAAGTTTAACATCCAAACGCATATGATTGTATATATCTATTTCATATATGGTTTCTACATACTAATATATGAAATTATTAAATTTTATCGACTAATTATTATACAAATTATAAAATATACGTATGAAGTATATTCACTATATAGACATAAATAATTAGATTACATATTATATATTTAATTATAAAAGTGGTATGTTTATATTATTAGTTACTACATATATATATATATGTGTGTGTGTGTGTGTATACATAAATGTATGTATATATTTATCAATATATGAATGAGTTTTAACCGAGTCGAGTTAACGAGTCGACTCGAGCATAAACGAGCGAGCCTTAGTCGAGTCGAGTCGAGTCGAGTTTTATCAGGTATGTGTCATTTACAATTTGAGCGGGTATCTGCTTTCACGAACGGGTTTTTTTTTTTACAAGTTGAGTTCAATTCAAGTTTAACCGAGCCAGTACCGAGCGGACTATCGAACAGACTGGTTCATTTACAGCCTTAAATATAAGAGAGCTCTGGATAATGTTGATCCACATGATCAGACAATCTGGTCAAGTTACTTTGTTAATTCAAAGATACGGGTTTCTGTCATGGGCCATGGCAATGCTTGAAAGCGGTTTTGCAGCTGCTGTGCATGCTGGCCTTTACCTTCGTGATACATTATCTGCCTATGCAATTATGGTTTAGCCAAAAGAATGTGTCTTATGTCTTATTTTGATTCTTTGGTTTTTCAGCTCAGCTATAAAATCAAATGCCACACCATACTGTTAGTGTTTTGCTATAGCTTTGGCTGTGTCAAACTTGTATTAGCAGAAGTTACAATCTCACCTATGTTGACTGCCACAGATATCTGCCAAGAGTTTTCCTCATATATTAACATGGGTTTTTCTCTCTTTGGCAGCGTTGTAAAACTTTTAAAATGTATCATTATTGTTGCTATTTTTTATCAGGTATTATCCTTTGTGAGTTTATCAGCAGCTTCAACAAAATGCTGGTAGACAATTTGTTGTGCTTATTAACTAGAAATTGATGTTCAGAACAAACCCCCGCTCCTAATTTAAAAGTAGAATAAAAGACTGAACATTATTGCAAAATTAATTTTGGGACTTGAGTTGTGATTCAATCAAGATGATGAGTTCTTGAATTTGGTTATATCAGACTTCTCCATGGAAAAGCTTTTTCAATTCAGAAACTGTAACACATTCAAATGTCTTCATTTTGTATATCAATGTTCCTTACTGGCCCCTTGAACCATTTCCTTGCATCCAAGACCCACCAAAGCATTATAGCAGTCAAAGCTACAGCAAGGGCTATTGGTGCATAATTGAAAGTTCTCCATTGAAGAGGGTAGAGAGTTGGCAGTAAGAATGCTGAACAGGTGTAACATATCCACAGGAAGGCTACCAAGCAAATTGGCCTTCTTGCTTTACCCAAATAGAAAGGTCCTGGTTTGAAATTTTCCTCTGCCATGACTAACCTGGCAAAAATTGGGACAGCATAGCCACCAACCCATCCGATTGTACTTATGGAAATGATAGCTGTGAAAACTACATCTAACTTCAGGATGGGTAGGCCAAGGATCATGCATATGGCTGCACATAGCCACACAGCATTTCTCGGAACCTTATGCTTCGGGTGAACTCTCCTCCATATTGGTGAAAATGGAATTCCTTTATCCCTAGATAGTGCATAAACCTAGAAAGAACGGAAGAAACCTTGTTTATTTTCATCCCTAAATTATGCCAAAAAAACAGAGGGATGAAGTGAGATCCACTTAATACTCACAACTCTGGCTGCACTAGTAGTAACTGAAAGCCCACAAAAGAAGAATGATCCCCAGATTATACACAGAAATACAACAGCTCCAGTGGAATTTTGATACCTCCCATGGAATGCATCATAAATGATCTGTGCTGGTACAAGGGCACCAGCTGTCTCATTGTTCACATCATACAAGTAGTTTGCATCCTGCATTGAAATCACAATACCCAGTCATCTTGAAGCTGTATTTCCCCAAATTTATCACAAAAACAGATAAGGACCCCCATTAAAGGCATACCCGAATGCAGAAGGTAAGAGCTAAGTTATAAGCCCACCCAAATGCAGAAATGATCCCAATACTGGAAAGAATGGCAATAGGACCAGTTCTGTCGGACCCTTTTGTTTCTTCAGTTAGATGAGCTGCAGTGTCATAACCGTATAGACAGTAGTTGCTTAAAAGCACAGCTAGTATCACTGCATAAGGTTTGCTGCGTATTCCAGTTGCCTCAGGGAATGTTTCAAAGTGAGTGAACACATAAGAAGCTGGTTGTGTTTGCTGTGCCACTAGAGGGAGCATTATAATCACCACTAAACCACCGATTACCTGTATGCTCGTACGAGCGTTTCGAGTTGAAAACAGAATGAAAACCACAAGAATCTCGTAAGGAACTCCTAAATTTATAACTAGCATTACTTGATGCAGTTGGTTCTATTTAGTTCTCTGATAATTTTTCTGAAAGATGAATA
Source organism: Juglans regia (assembly GCF_001411555.2). Taxonomy (NCBI): domain Eukaryota; kingdom Viridiplantae; phylum Streptophyta; class Magnoliopsida; order Fagales; family Juglandaceae; genus Juglans; species Juglans regia. The sequence goes on along the minus strand of NC_049906.1, from coordinate 4,171,125 downwards.
CAGCACAGCATTAAGTTCTGCATGGGTTATTGTTCCTTTTGCTAAGAATCAAACATGGTAGAGGGAAATGGAGCTGTAATTCCGAAAACAATAAACAATGACACTAAAACTAGAACTTCTACTGATTACAAAGATAAAAGAAGTTATTTACCAGCCAAATAAATGTTGATCTTTATGAACCTGTTCATATGAATTTAAACATGCTCCACCAAACAAGATATTTGAGAAACAGAATGGTTAAATGGCCTCACCTGCCACCATATGGAAATTATGTCCAGGAATGCTATTACTTCTAAGGCGTATGAATTGAGTATAGCCCATACAAGGGTAAGGCTCATATAAATGGCCAAAAATACACTTCTTGATGCAAAGTAGCCTCCACCCTTGTTTGTTCCAGTGGACAAAAGAATGATCATCTGCAGAGCCTGCGCTCCTGAATAGGCCTGATGTGGAGAAAAGAGGACCCTAAGTTAAAGTGGAGTAAGAAACATTTCTTGATAGCATTGCAAGCTATTGTTTTCTATTCTGGATTGTTGTTGTTCTTACTGTATAAAAAAATCAGAATTTGGTAATGCAGTTATGTCAGTAATGAAAATATGTGGAAAGGAAGTTTCCAAACCTGTGCTCCAATTCCAGAAATAAGACCAATGGTCTCGAGCCATGCACAAAACCATGATGCAAATGGACCCCACCTTGGTCCAGCCAAATGGGCAGCCCAAAAGTATAGAGAACCTGTAGTCTGCTCAAGATCACCTTAACTTAAGCAAATTCCAAACTGGGGAAATAAGAAACCTTAAAAAAAGAATAAACAAGCAACTCCTTTGACGAGTGAGTCAGTGACCAACAGGGGCGCGCAAGTTGAGATTGTTATATTCATTTGAAAAAAAAAAAAAATGATCAAAAAATGAAGAATTTTGTCTGGAGGAACTGTAAGATTCTCTACCACAAATCTAAACGATTGATTATTCATGAAAATCACAATCATTACTTTTTTCTTATGTGAGTGTGTGTGTGGGTTGTGAATGGCCACTACTAAATGGTGGATGTACATACAGGGAAGGAGGAGCATATCTCAGCCAAGGCTAGTCCAACAAACCAGGTGAAGAAGGTGACCACCACCCATCCCCATATTAAGCTTGCAGGACCTGCGTAACGTAGGCTTGGGCCATATAGTGGCGTTCCAGTAAAAACTGCCATGCTCGAAAATGTTATTGCAAGCGTCTTGAATAGAGTCTGAAGAAACCCAAGAGTGAAAAAAATGAAGAAGACTTGGGAAGTTTCAAGCTTATATCTTTCATCATCAACAAAAACATTTGAAAGTTTTTCCAGGTAGTCATCGAATAAAAATGATAAAACTATTAAGAAAAGGAAGGTTTAATTGAGATAACCATCTCTCTTCTCAACTCTTGCTTGTATCCAAGCTCATTGAGACGCTTCTCCCCAGAATCCATTTCCAAAGCCTGTTGACTGACGCCTAAAATTGATCATGTCCTTCTCTGGAACTCATACTTGCAGTACTGTTGCCAAGGTTTGTTAGGCAGACAGACAAGAAAATCGTTAAATACATTTCCAAGCTCTAGGGAAAGTCAGACAACAAGACTAGTTGTTTTGAAATAGTCAGCATCTCCAGTCAATGTATGAATCAGAAAAACAGAAATGGTGGAGGATCAGGTGGAAACTTATGAACAAGTCATTAATTAACAGTATTGTTAGAGTATAGATTCGAGTGTATGAGTCATGACTAAGTTCCATATTTCGATTGGTAGTGACGAGAATCAGTGCTTGATATAATATAATTAACCATATTACATTGGCTCAAGTTTCTAGAAAAGGTAAGAACAGGATGAGAAAGTGGAAGCAGCTGATCGTAGTTGAAACAAAAAATGGGAAGGAACGTAGTGGCTTTATTTGACTAAGAAAGTATAAGCAGTAGAATTGTAGTTGCTTTTTTTGACCAAAAATATGGAAGTGGCCAAGGAAAGGAGTCTACACCATGTTTACTCAGATGAAGAAAGCTTAGCGGTGGAGCAAATATATCATTAAAGAATTCAGCAATAAGGTTCAACAGATCATAAAAAATGATTCTGGCCGCTTGCAAGCAAATTGGATGTCTCTTCTTTCAACTTTGGCATATCCACTCACCAAGACATTTTTGCGTTTTTCAACTCATGGAAACGATTAATGTACCATATTTATGTCATTTAGCCAGCTAGGCTGTTATATAAGTGAGTGCATATATATGTGTGTGTGTGTGTGTGGTCACAGTTTGAAATTCAAAGCACATGCTTGGATTTGGTCAGCACACTGGTTTACTCTCTTTCCCTTTAAAAGAGTTTAAATTGCCACTGGAGTTCATGATGAGGTAATATCAACATCATGACTTCATGAAGAAAGAATATACTTTTAGATCTTTTGCTTATGAAAAATGTGTAAATTAGTCCAATGCCGGGCCGTTCACGTTGTTTGGTGTTGCAAATGAAATCTAGTAAAAAATCTATATTCTTTTGAAGCAGATTATATTTTAAGTTTTTTTTTTTACATAAATTTGAAGTCTAAAGGTTTGCAACCATTTATGATTTGCTAAGTCAAATAGAATAGATCATTTAATTTTCTGTCCAATAGAAAAAAGACCCCTTAGATATTATCTTGAAGATCAGATCAGCTTCGCTCCTGTTTATTCACCTCCTACTATTTGTCATTAAAGTTAAAATTTGATAATATTTGCAATTAAATAAACATAAACTTGCTCTCTTGATTTGCCTAAATCTATGAAGGTGTGTGAGGATCTTGGTGATGGAAGTTTGGGTGAGCAACCAGGTGAAACTGGTGTTCATGTCGACCCAGTGTAAAGGAAACAGGTGAAGTTTATTTGTTCCAGATTTTTATTCCTCTAGCAGGTAGGTAAGTGATGACAAGCATACAAAGCGGTGGCAACAAAAGCATGGGGTGTCAAAATTAGCAGCGTCAAGTGTTGAGAAGTTAGCGTGAAAGATGGCAGCCATGCATTGTTATTACATTTGATCTACAGTCTTTTCCTAGTTTGTTCATTACAAGGATGCTCCATGTCAACCATCTAGATGGTGTGTTTCAAACTCTTAAGGACACGTTTGGATGTTGAGCTAAGTTGAGACGAGTTGAGTTCTTTATGAACAGTAGTGAGTTGAAATGGTGGAGTGAATTTTGTGAGGTCCACTTAAGATGCGTTTATATGTATTTGAATGTTAAGATGAATTTAGATGTATTTATGGAAAATTGAAAAAGGTTGTGGGTCTCACGTATAAAGAAGTTTTGAGTTGAGATGATTTTAGAGATTTGAGAGTTGGGTGTTTGAATATTAGACTCAGCTTAAAATTAGACTGAGTTCCAAACGGGGCCTTAAACGAGTGGGTCCTAATCTCTTCCACTAGAGATGCTCCTTCGTATGTCGTGCATTCAATTTTCAATGCCGAGTGCGCGCATCCCTTAAACACGCTTCCCCTCCATCGATCAGTGATAGAGACTCAACAAAGGTCGGGATCCTCCCCGGAACCCCCTTAGCTTCCCCTGCTGTGGCTACCGCCACTTGGGGCCGCTTCAAAAAAAAAAAAATTAAGTGAAAAATAATATATCCAATTACATCAGTAATTTAAATTTAAGTGTTTATCTAATTACATTAGTAATTTTCATTTTAAGGGTTGTAATTTTCCTAGTACGTGTTGTTTTAGTTTTCTCAACTGATGCTTTCTTAGTTTAGTAACCGATGGATTCAAAATTTGTTACTTTTGTTTTTTTATGACTATATCTGTTATTTCGCATACTATGTTAAGACTTGGAATTCCAAGTCTCTCTCCCCTAAAGTAAAATTTGTGAGGTTTTCCATTATCTTACTTAGAAACAAAAAAGAATAAGGAGAGAAAAGAACAGGGGAAATATAAAATTGATCATCATATCACCATTGAAAATAGGAACACAAATCCAATAAATACCATAGTACAAAGTGTAGATGCAATGCCAATCTATCCAACCAGTTTACACAAAGCAGGCATAGAAAAAATCATTTTAAGACAATGAAGTACATCTACTGCATATTACAGCCTTTGCTTTCTTTTCTTTCTCTATTTTATATGAAATTTTGTCCTCTATGAATGGTATGACAGTTTTAAATGGCTCCATTCTGGAATTCAATATTCCTCACTGGTCCGTTGAACCATTTCCTTGCATCCAACACCCACCAAAGCATTATCAGTGTCAATGATACAGCAATAGCTATAGGAGCATAGTTGAAAGTATCCCATTGTAGAGGGTAAAGAGTTGGCAATAGAAAGACTGAACAAGTATAAGATATGTATAAGAAAGCTATCAAGCAAATTGGCTTGCTTGCTCTTCCCAAATAGAAGGGACCTGGTTTAAAATCCTTCTCATCCATGACCAGCCTTGCAAAAATTGGGACAGCATAGCTTCCCACCCACCCAATTGTACCAATGGAAATGACAGCGGTGTAAACTACATTGGATTTCAAGATGGGAAGTCCTATGATAATGGAAATGGCTGTGCACAACCACACTGCATTTATTGGAACTTTCTGTTTTGGATGTATTTTTCTCCAGACTTTTGAAAATGGAACTCCTCCATCCCTGGATAGTGCATAGACCTAGAAAGTAGAGAGTATACGTGCATGTTCATTGTTAGAGAGAGAGAGAGAGAGAGAGAGAGAGAGAGAGAGAGAGATTCAGGTTTGCTTACTACTCTAGCAGCACTAGCAGTGACTGAGAGCCCTGCAAAGAAGTAGGTTCCCCAAATGATACAGAGAAAAATTACGGCTCCAGTACCACTGTGATACCTTCCATAAAATGCATCATAAATTATCTGTGCAGGAACGAGTGCACCAGCTGTTTCGTTGTTTGGATCATATAAATATGCAGGATCCTGCAATATTAACCTTAATATTATCTATATAATGTTCTCTGCCCAAAAATAGAAATAAAAATCTACCAGAATCTTCAAACTAGGAATATATACCTGAATGCTAAAAGTAAGGGCTAAGATATATGCCCATCCAAATGCTGAAATGATTCCTATGCTACAAAGAATGGCCATGGGACCAGTTCTGTCAGCGCCTTTGGTTTCCTCAGTGAGATGTGCCGCGGTGTCGTAGCCACACAAACAGAATTGGCTTAGAAGTACTGACATTATTACTGCATAAGGTTTGCTATGTATGCCTGTTGTCTCAGGAGATGTTTCGAAATGAGTAAAGACGTATGATGCTGATTGTGTCGGGCTTGCTATCATGGGAAGGGCTACTATTATAACAAATCCGCCAATGACCTGCAATTTGCTTTGGTGACATGATTGTGAGAAGCTAATTTGCTTATATATTCCAATTAAGAGTTCAAGTTGTATATGAGCCTTAATTACTTTGATCGGTCTTGGACTCTTAAACATATTCTATTATATGAAAACATAACTGATTTGTTGGAGAGCAATATCCATTCTTTTAAGCTACACACAAACAACATTTTCCACTTTGTTTTTTGTCATAATTGGATCATGCAGAATATTTCTGATATTAACATATATATATATATATATGTATGTATGTATGTAGAAGCAGAACCTCAAATTAAGAGCACACCTGCCACCATACAGAAATCATGTTGAGGAATGCAATGACTTGCAAAGCAAAGGAGTTCAGCACTGCCCATATTAAGGTAAGGATTATATACATAGACAAAAATACGCTCCTTGTTGCCAAGTAGCCTCCACCCTTGTTTGTCCCAGTGGACAAAAGAATTATTATCTGCAATCCCTGTGCTCCAGAGTAGGCCTGATAACAGTAAGGAAAAGAAGAAGATGAAGATCAATATAGAAACTTTGCGATGAGAACCAAACATCATATTTGGAATCATGAACACATTATCGATAACTAACTACTTAACATTATCACTGAACTTTCTGAAAAACACACTTTCCATCCTCTTACTTTTAGATGTCTGCATTTTACATCATCACAAACTACTAAAACTGATACATTGCATCTTTCAACTTCAAAACCTGACAAATAGCATCACTTTCCAATTCTTTTTGTTAAGATAGATAAAGAAAAAAGTGGTCTAACACAATCTTAACTATTTTATGTTAACTGGCTTGACCCATTGTGACTATATACTAGTTTCGAGGTTGCAATGTATCAGTTTTGATAGATTGGGATTGGGACACAAAATGAAAAGTGTGATTTTCAGCTTAGACTTCAGTGCTGAATGGGGAGAATTAAGCACATACCGATGCGCCGATTCCAGAAACGACACCGATAGTTTCTAGCCAAGCGCAGCACCAGGATGCAAATGGCCCCCACCGGGGTCCAGCTAAGTGTGCAGCCCAAAAATAAAGGGAGCCAGTAGTCTGTTTAATGACTTACAATCAGTTCATATATCTGAAGAATCGTGACTGTTGAGATTAAAAAGAAAGTCAATATATATGTACAAATATCAAACAGGAGATATGAGCGATCGATTCGGTTGAATCAAAAGCCTACATCCACGATAAATTTGCTTCCTTGCTTGTTTATTACATTAATTATGATAAATCCCATGTTTATGTAACTGTTTGAGAAACAAATGAGGAAAAATAGTAGTATTTGAATAAAATCTGATTAAGAAGAAAATTCCCTTTGTAAGTTGTTTATTGACATCATGCCATGTTCGCGTGTGTGGGGGTGGGTGTTGAGGAATAATCCCACATTACCTGTAAATAAGGTCTTAGACATGTTTATTACGAATGAGTAATCATCTCTTATAAAACCGATTTTATAAGATGAGTTAGACCTATAAATTTCTTCACGAGTGGGGTAGAATATACTAAAATAGAATATCCATTGTGTTCACGCACGGGAAGAGGAGCATGCAATGGATTGTTCACAAAGCCAAAATAACTTTACAAACTGGGTTGTACTTTCCAACTCATGAAAGCTGCTGGGTTACCCGTTTCAATTCCAAGTACCTATCTGTAATAAGGATTTTGGAAACCTTTATAATATATATTTATTTTATTAATTATAGATGTCATGATTGAGTGATCATTAGTAATCAAGACATGATAAAGAGAATATATGGAGGAGGAGGAAGAAGAAGAAGAAGAAGAAGAAGAATGATGCATACTGGAAAAGATGAGCAGATCTCAGCCATGGCAAATCCTACAAACCAGGTGAAGAAGGTGACCACAACATAACCCCATATCATGCTTGCAGGGCCTGCATATAGTAGGCTAGATCCGTACAGTGGAGTTCCAATGAAAAGTGCCATGGTCGAAAATGTTATCGCAAATGTCTTGAATAAACTCTGCATTAATACCCCAAAAAGAGAGAGAGCAAAACCCATGTCAATAATCTTGAAAACATTTCAGGGTCCATGTTAATAATCTTGAAAACATGTAATTAAAAGGAAACAAACAGATTAAAGGACTGAAAAAACTGTCATATACCATTTCTCTTCTGAGTTCCTGCTTGTATCCAAGCTCGTTTAGCCGCTTTTCTCCTGAATCAATCTCCATAGCTCTGGGATTCAAGCCAACATGTGCCTCTCTAAAAGCCATATGTGCTGTGCTTCAATGGGTAGCAGTATCTTATCTACCAAAACATGTTAAGAAGGGAGAAAGTTGAACTCTCATGCATGCATTGATCCCGGCCAAGTTGAACTCTCATGCATGTATGACTCGGTTCTCTACCTTCTCATTAGAATCCTCTTATTAAAGTTTGGGTATCATTTTGCCCAAAAAATTGGGGCCTACAAATTAAAGTGTATGAAAAGTCAAATAAATCTAATTTGAACATAAAACTTGATCTTAGAAGATTGTACTATAATTAGCCAATACAAGTACCAAGCCCAGATATACTTCAAGATATCATGAACTCATTACAGTCCTTCCAAAGCTGACAAATCAGAAAAATACATTGAGATTTCAATCAATGCGCGCCTTCTATTGCACAATGGACAGCTTCCAATAGTTTCTATCGTAGATACCCCTCATCTCAATTCCTCCATGACTGTTAAATTTCCATAGTGGTAAAGACCTATCCTGTTGTTTGTAATTATTAAGCAGTTCCTACACTTTTGGTTGTAAGACTGTGTGAATGGTTGAATGAAGTTATTTCTATAAAATAAAAAATAAAAATAAAAAAATGTACCAAGCCCGCTCCTAATTTGCACGTGCAGTAAGCACTGTGAGAGAGAAGAAGAAAGTTGACTGAATAATTGAGAGAAATTATAATATTATTCAATGAACTTTAATTCGGCTGAATGAGACTGATTGTTTTAATTTACAAGCTTTCTAGTTTCTGAAGTTTCCTTTTTAGATGCTCCATCATTTATTGGCAGAACTTGGCCAGGTTAAGCTCTTGTTTGGATTCTTTAAGTCATTTCAACTCATTTTAATTCATCTCATCTCATCATTATAATTTTTTTAAATTTCTATACAAAATATAATAAATAATTTAACTTTTTAAATCTTAAAACAATATTAATATTAAAAAATAATATTCTATAATATTTTATTTTACTATTCATAACTTGTTTTCTGTTTCTGCTATTATTTTACTAATTAATATCAATGGCAGAAATTGAAGGTTGCATTAAAATAAAACTTTTCTCTGCAGCCTCTTTGAATAAGAGATCAAAGTAAACGATGAATCAGTCATGATCAGCAGCAGGTCATGTGACATGAAGACTTTTCTATATAAATATATATATATATATATATATATATAAATATATATATATATATCTATATCTGAGAGAGAAAAATAATCCTTGTTGCTTAGTTGACTCAACTTCCTATATGCACCGAACGCCATTCTCTCTTGTTGCCATTTGTGAAATTATCAAGTGTCTCTGTATTTAGATCTTACTTAGCAAAACTATCTATCAATTTACTCAATAAATTGGTTAGTTATTAATCATACAATTATTTAATAATTAATCAATAACGTAAAATAAATAAATTACATAACATCAATATTCATATCAAAGAGAAACCATTTGAAGAACTCTTAAAGGTAAAACCATTTGGGATAGCCAAATCCAAGAAAATCAATATTATTATTTGAAAATCAATTACAAGTAATTCTCATTTACAAAACTTTAATAACTTGATTCTCTTACTTGACCAGACAAACGACTTGTTTGTCTTCTACCACAGTAACAGCCAGAATCTCTAGCGATCTTCAAACTATTGACTTCCTTCCTGGGACTCCAATGGCTGAATCAAAATCACTCAATCTCCAATATGGAGCATGATCACACTTTATGTGAGAAACAATATAAAAAATATCGAAAATATTTTCTCACCAAAATATGTACTCACCAAAATATGTACTGAAAATTGCTCTAGAAAATATCTAAATTTGAATCTCTACAGATCTTAACCAATAGAATTCTTTGAATAAACAATCTGAAAGAAGTTTTAGTTTCAGTAGGACTCTGCTTATGGAGCGAATCTGTCGTTAAGAATTCTCCTGACGGAATGCTGACACCCGCGATAAATTCTCTCTATACAAATTGAACCCATTTCAACTTCTTTTCTGGATAAAAGCATATTCTTTGGGACTCGATTTTTACACTTATGACTTATCTAAACAAACTCTATGACTTTTAGATAAACTTAATATTGTTTTAGATAAAATTAATAAATATTTTACATTCATCCACAATTACAAACACAATAATAGGATAAATCTTATCATTTTAACAACTTAATCCTATCCAAACTTATCAACTTAGTTACCTAGTCCTAGCCAAACTCTTGCATCTACCATCTCTCCCTTCGATGGATCGGTGACAAACTCTTTCATCTACAATCTCCCTTTTTGGCAGATTGGTGACAAAATCAATTTTGAATAATATAATATAGACCTATCAATATAATCAGCAGACCAAGAAACTGAGTAAAAATTCCAAGATAATAATCAAGAATAAAAAAAAAATGACATAGAACATTGACTAATATTAGTACTATCAAAATTTACAAGATTTAAAATCTAATCCAAAATCTAAGCATTTCTGGTCCAACATCAAAATTATGTCCAGAAATTTTTTTTTTAAGGAAATCAACCATCAAGTAAAAGTTTCTATAGTAATTTTTTCAAACCAGAATTTAGTTCTCCCCATCAATATTATAGTTAGTTCTCTCCCTCAATATTAAGCAATCTTAAATAGAAAAAAAAAAATTCAACTCCTCCTCAACAACACACTTACTCCAACTCCCAAAAAAATTAAAGCTCCTCTCCACTCCTCCTTTTTGTCATTAATCTGACAAAATTACTATATTTCCAATGATAATATCCAACACCTACTGTATTTCCAATGATATATGTCATATGTGAATCTCATATGTGAAAGGTAAGTGATTGTAGCAGTATAGTTCTTCCTCTTTGCTCTCTCTTTGAACCTCATCTGGATGACTATACCAACAAGGTCAGAATGAAAATAACAATGATTAGAATTAGAGGAATCTGAGAACCATGAAGTACATGACATGATATACCACTCAGAAGTACGAAGTGTCTCAACTCTCCACAAAAACCAACCACTCTTATGTTCTAAATGTATGAATATGAGAACCACAAAAAATTACGAGTAAATAAGTATTATGGTTTGGTTGATGTATAAACACAAACACTTGGTGGGCTTTAGTTAAAAACCGAAATCAAGAATGCCACAACCCACCAAAAATCATCCTCAACAAATGCAAAATATAGATTCATGTAATCATATGAGTAAAGGCATATATAACCCAACAACAATCCAAGCCCCAACTCCACATAACAAAACTCAACAATCCAATCTCCATATATATGTGCCGTACCCTAGAACTTGAGAGTGAGAAGGATTTGACTAAGATAGAAACCTTACCGTGATGAAGAAACGTAGATTAGAAGTATTTGTTCTATGTCTTACTCACGAGAAGCACAAAACTAATAAGTTGTGAAGTGGGATATGGCTAGGTTTGAGAATGGAGAATGTTGTGTGTTTGGGTGAGTTCCCAAAAGTGAGGGGGGCGTGTTTGTAGTGACTAACAGCCATGCACGTGCTATGTGCATTAGAGTCCCATTTGGACTTTGGCGCAAAACAGATGCCCATTCTACCTCTGCCAGACTTATGAAGCAAATGCAACACCGACCTAAACCAAAATATATTTTATATTTTCATATTTATTTTATATACTCCAAAATAAATAAATAAAAACAAAGAAAATTTAATATATAAGCAATGAGACGAGTAGCATGATTAGATGTATCTTAGTTCGAACATGGTGTTACTTACAAACAAAATTCAATAGAATACACCCTCTTAATTGCAACAATCACTATGGATGTTCATACCTCATAAGATCATCAATGTCAAAATTCATGCGAGTGTATAAGTGAGCAAACCTATATAGAATAGTAACTCTTTATTTTTTTTTCTTTTCAATATATTTTTCATAATGTTATTCATACGTATTTTCTTCTTATAGATGTTCTCAAGAGATCGTCACTCACCTTAAAAGTCAAATTTTATGCTAGGGCATAGATACATGAGTATCTCTTCCAAACACTAGTTTGCACAACCCCCTTTTTTTTTATGTCTATTTTTGTTGCTCATCTTTTTCTACGATGATTTGAACAGTGATGATTTCTATAAGAACTTAAGAGACAGATCCGTGTAGGGTGTTTGTCTTTTTCTGCAATGATTCAACACCGACTTTTTCTAAATGGATCAATCATTTGTATTTGGCAAGGGGAGATCCCTTTATTATTGTATTGGGTTCAACTAGTATTAGTCAATTCAAGACATAGACTCCCTCTATGGTGATAATAAGTATGAAACTTAATTATAATGAACATACATATAAGTTCCTCACAGTGCTTGTAAATGAACTTTGTCAAGATGACCCACAAGGTTAATATACATAAAGTGGACTGCACAAAATAGAAAGATGCATAAGTTCTAGAGTTTACTATGTGAGAACACAAGTGCTCAAACCTTGACATATCAAGCCTGCACTTTCCTTTAAAAATTGGAAACAAACCATAAAAAATAATGTATTTTAAACAAAAAAACATAAGTATAAATCAAAATTAAACAAAAATGTATGTCCTAGACTAATGATATGCAAGGAATGTAAGAACATGCAAATGGACCTATTAATGTGACACGACATTTTCTTTGACCACCTACTTTATTTTAAATTTTGCCCTATTCTTTTCATCAACACCACTTTGTATAATCTTTTCTTTGTTATGAAGACAAAATTCTTCTAGTTCATCAAACTTGATACTTATGAAGGTGATTTGTTGACTCATCTCATCTCATCTCATCAAATTGATTTTCTAGAATCTTTCCCTTCCTTTTTAACTTTCTTTCACATCTATTTTTTTTCACTTTATTCAAGTTAAAGCAATATAGACTTATATGACCAACAACACCACAAAGATGACAAGTAGAAATAAACTAACCTATATACTTACATTTCTTCAACTTTTTAGTGGTTGATTTTCCATGCAGATTTTTTGAATAAAGTAACTTGGATACAACATGATTTTGAGCATTTATACCATAACTTTCTTTGACAAAAACAATACCTTTAGAAGTAGTGGCAGTGGATGATGAGGCTTGATGTTCTTTGCATTTGGAAGTTGTGTATCCTAGGCCAGTTCTATCATAACTCAACTTCTGAAAGCTTAACATTTCTTCAAATTTCTGTGTTGCAATTTTTTGTTTGCATTCCTAATAAGTTTTTAATTCTCTTTTTAGTGCAGCCTTTTGATCATTCAAGCTTAATACTTCAACATCAGAAATTTTCAGCTCTTCAATAAGGTTATTCTTTTCATTTTCCATAGTTGTGAGTTTATTATACAACTTTTTGTTGAGTTTTTTCAACTTGACCACTTCTTCACATAAATCATTTATATGCTTCATATACATTCAACTCATGGTCAGCATCAACAATAGCTGCATCCGAGTCACTATCATCAAATTCACTTTTAGATTTTGTTTGCATAATATCAAAAAAATCATTAACAACAGCAGAAAAAGTCATAAAAGAATTTTCATAATCAGATTATGAACTTAAAGTTTCAGATTCTGAACTGTCACTAAATGTGACATTCAGTGCTTTTCCTTTATTTTTCTTAAATTTTGGACATTCAGTTCTTATATGATCATATCCTAAGCATTCATGACACTTTGCTTTATCAAATTTTTCAGATTTTTCTTTATTCCATTTTTCAGAATTTTTTTTTGCAAGAAATTCCTTACCTTATTTTTGCTTTCCACTAGCTTTCTTGTTAAACAAGGATTTTTTGAATTTCCTTGCAATGAGACCTATATCCTCATCATTTAAATTTTCTATATCAGAAAAATCATCTTGATCCTCTTTTATTATTTTTAAAGCAATGTACCTATATTTTCTTGTTTGAGGAAGAGATGACTCATATGTTTGTAAGGAGCCGACCAATTCTTCAACTTTAATAGTATCAAGATCTTTGTTTTCTTCAATGACTGAAATTTTGGACGAAATCTTTCAGGCAAAGACCTTAAAATCTTTTACCTGTTCTTTGCCACTTCACCCAATCACCTTCTAGAGAAAAGGTGGCCAAACGTTTTTCCCTATGAGGGGAAGGGGGCATCATCAAGAACTCCCGACCGAGCACATGCGAACGGCAGGGAAGCGTTATATAATGTTGAATGTTAATGTCTGTCAACAACGTATTCGATTCAGAAAGAGTGGGGTGAGTTGCCGCCCAAAACATCATAGTGGTGACCCTAAGTTCTTCCCTCTCTGATAGTTTGATGGAAAGGGACTTGGAACTTGGCACTTTGCCCCAGACCGCTTGGACGTGGAACTCCCCACTTTCCAACTCCTCTTCCGAGATCTCCCAACCCGAACATGAAATAAAAAAGAAACGTCATTGCCACTCTTTTATCTAAGAATGACGCTTCTCCAAGGAGACAAAGCATTTCTTTGAAGATTGCGACTGGAAACTGCAGATATTCCCAAGAAGCCGTTTGATGCGATATATTGATAAAAACTCTCGAGCTGTCAAATCGGGGTAATCCTCTGAAGAGCCACCAAGGGCTATCTTAAGGGCAATACAACTGGCCACCATCAAGTACTAGGCATTGGGATGAAGCTACGCCGGGCCAACTAGAGGAGGTCCAGAATATCCCTGATGGGGCGGCAGAACGACAACCGCAATCCATTGGTGAACATGTAATGAAAGAGGGCAACTCATGTTGCCAATCCGTCAGCATCCACGACAGTGACAAGAGGACAGGGAATCTTCAAAACGGTGTCCAGAGGAATGTTGTATAACCTATGGTATGCACGAAGGTCGTCACTGGTCACGGCGGACTGCCACCATTTCCCAACAAAATAGCTTAGACGGGCATTGGTATCGCCTCGGTTAGATATGGCAAAAGAAATGAGAGATTATAACTTTGATGTTTCGAAAATAAGAAAAGGGAGAAGCTCAAGGAAGAAGATGAAAGGAGAGGTTTGGAGTAACAAAAATGGCAAGAGAAAGAAGAAGTAATAGGCTTAAATAGTGTGAGGGGACAGCAGGACTTCTGAAACAGCAACATGAAATCCCAAGGGATTGGTCAGTCATGGGAAACCAGACTAATAGTCACCAACAGGGCGCGTACCTCGCACGAACCAACCCTGAACGCCACGTCCAAGCACGGGAGCCCATATGAAAGGAAAACTTCAATTAATGAGGGTGGGAACCATTATTAGCTCTGTGTATGGGAAGGCAACGCGCTCAGAGAAAGTTTCACATCCCAAGGGCCTAGAGAAGGGGAACGGGCGACTATGCACGTGCGAATATCATTGCCCTCCATAAAAGCCCCTCGGTTGGAAATTAAAGAAACACAAAAATTTTCTTCATAATTTTCAGCCACCAAAGGATGCTGAAAATTCGTGGGGTACTGTGAAGGGAGTTATTCCTTGGGTTAGATCCAGATCCAGGCCTAGGCCCAAGCCCAGACAAGACATGGGAGTCGGGCCGGGCAATGTATACATCGAAGGCCCAAATCAAGAGGATGAGTAGATAAGAAAATAACAGCACAACGTATGGCAAGGAAGATAGCCTGGAAACCACTAACCGACAAACAGATGTGCTCGCAGATTGAAAATATCACCACTCAAACATGACAGACAGTGAAGTTTAGGGAGGAAGACACGCTACATTAATGAGGGAAATGAATCTTGGAGAGGAAGGCACGCCGCATTAATGAGATGGGAGAAACTTAGAGAAGAAAGCATATTGCATTCAATGCAACTCAGAGTTCGGAACGCACACGTCAAACCTAAGTTCCTTATAGCCTTATAGCACGGCAAGTAGGCCGCATAAATATCCGATCTCCTACAGAACAACACCCCACTACCATGGAAACCAGACCGGCAGGTATAAATAGACGACTCCTACAACCGACGAAAAGGTTAACATCTACACACATTTCTATTATCTTCCTGATTTATCTCCTACATCGAAACTAACTTAAGCATCTAAACTACAACATGTAAAGAGGTATTGAGTTGAAAAGGTTGTAGGTCCCACGTATAAAGAGGTTTTGAGTTGAAATGAGTTTAGTGATTTAAGAGTTAGATGCTTGGATATTAGACTCAACTTAAAATTAGACTGAATTGAGATTCAGTCCAAGTTTCAAACGGGACTTAAACGAGTGGGTCCTAATCTTTTCCACTAGGCTCCTTCGTATGTAGTGCATTCAATTTTCGGTGCCACGCATGCGCAACCCTTAAACATGCTTCCCCTCCTTTGATCAATGATAGAGACTCAACAGAGGTTGGGATCCTCCCCGGAACCCCCTTAGCTTCCCCCTCCGTGACTACCACCACTCGGGGCCGCTTCAAATAAAAAAATTAAATGAAAAATAATATATCCAATTACATCAGTAATTTAAATTTAAGAGTTTATCTAATTACATTAGTAATTTTCATTTTAAGGGTTGTAATTTTCCTAGTACGTGTTGTTTTAGTTTTCTCAACTGATGCTTTCTTAGTTTAGTAACCGATGGATTCAAAATTTGTTACTTCTATTTTTTTATGACTATATCTGTTATTTCGCATTCTACGTTAAGACTTGGAATTCCAAGTCTCTCTCCACTAAAATAAAATGTGAGGTTTTCCACTATCTTACTTAGAAACAAAAAAGAATAAGGAGAGAAAAGTACAAGGGAAATATAAAATTGATCATCATATCACCATTGAAAATAGGAACACAAATCCAATAAATACCATAGTACAAAGTGTAGATGTAATGCCAATCTATCCAACCAGTTTACATAATGCAGGCATAGAAAAGATCATTTTAAAACAATGAAGTACATCTACTGCATATTACAACCTTTGCTTTCTTTTCTTTCTCTATTTTATATGAAATTTTGTCCTCAGTGAATGGTAGAACAGTTTTAAATGGCTCCATTCTGGAATTCAATATTCCTCACTGGTCCCTTGAACCATTTCCTTGCATTCAACACCCACCAAAGCATTATCAGTGTCAATAATACAGCAATAGCTATAGGTGCATAGTTGAAAGTATCCCATTGTAGAGGGTAAAGAGTTGGCAACAGAAAGACTGAACAAGTATAAGATATGTATAAGAAAGCCATCAAGCAAATTGGCTTGCTTGCTCTTCCCAAATAGAAGGGACCTGGTTTAAAATCCTTCTCATCCATGACCAGCCTTGCAAAAATTGGGACAGCATAGCTTCCCACCCATCCAATTGTACCAACGGAAATTACAGCAGTGTAAACTACATTGGATTTCAAGATGGGAAGTCCTATGATAATGGAAATGGCTGTGCACAACCACACTGCATTTATTGGAACTTTCTGTTTTGGATGTATTTTTCTCCAGACTTTTGAAAATGGAACTCCTCCATCCCTGGATAGTGCATAGACCTAGAAAGTAGAGAGTATACGTGCATGGTCATTGTTATAGATAGAGAGAGAGAGAGAGAGAGAGAGAGAGAGAGAGAGAGAGATTCAGGTTTGCTTACTACTCTAGCAGCACTAGCAGTGACTGAGAGCCCTGCAAAGAAGTAGGTTCCCCAAATGATACAGAGAAAAATTACGGCTCCAGTACCATTGTGATACCTTCCATAAAATGCATCATAAATTATCTGTGCAGGAACGAGTGCACCAGCTGTTTCGTTGTTTGGATCATATAAATATGCAGGATCCTGCAATATTAACCTTAATATTATCTATATAATGTTCTCTGGCCAAAAATACAAATAAAAATCTACCAGAATTTTCAAACTAAGCATATATACCTGGATGCTAAAAGTAAGGGCTAAGATATATGCCCATCCAAATGCTGAAATGATTCCTATGCTACAAAGAATGGCCATGGGACCAGTTCTGTCAGCGCCTTTGGTTTCCTCAGTGAGATGAGCCGCAGTGTCGTAGCCATACAAACAGAATTGGCTTAGAAGTACCGACATTATTACTGCATAAGGTTTGCTATGTATGCCTGTTGTCTCAGGAGATGTTTCGAAATGAGTAAAGACGTATGATGCTGATTGTGTCGGGCTTGCTATCATGGGAAGAGCTACTATTATAACAAATCCGCCAATGACCTGCAATTTGCTTTGGTGACATGATTGTGAGAAGCTAATTTGCTTATATATTCCAATTAAGAGTTCAGGTTGTATATGAGCCTCTTAATTACTTTGATCAGTCTTAGACTCTTAAAAACATATTCTATTATATGAAACATAACTGATTTGTTGGATAGCAATATCCATTCTTTTAAGCTACACACAAACAACATTTTCCACTTTGTTTTTCGTCATAAATGGATCATGCAGAATATTTCTGATATTAACATATATATATATATATATATATATATATATATGTATGTATGTTGAAGCAGAACGTCAAATTAAGAGCACACCTGCCACCATACAGAAATTATGTTGAGGAATGCAATGACTTGCAAAGCAAAGGAGTTCAGCACTGCCCATATTAAGGTAAGGATTATATACATAGACAAAAATACGCTCCTTGTTGCCAAGTAGCCTCCACCCTTGTTTGTCCCAGTGGACAAAAGAATTATTATCTGCAATCCCTGTGCTCCAGAGTAGGCCTGATAACAGTAAGGAAAAACAGAAGATGAAGATCAATATAGAAACTTTGCGATGAGAACCAAACATCATATTTGGAATCATGAACACATCGATAACTAACTACTTAACATTATCACCGAACTTCTAGAAAAGTACACTTTCTGTAGGGATAAACCGGTTATCAAAGGCTAAATTTGAAGTATCGCAAAGGAAATAAACAAAAGAAAATAATGAAAATCACACACAGAACACCAAGATTTAAGTGGTTCAGCTCAATGTGAGTTACGTCTACTGGCGGGGTCGATCTCAATGAATTCACTATCAATAAAGATGGAGTACAGGAGATGAATAATAAAAATTCTTTACAAAGAATTATGTCTCCTTCTCATGTCTCTCTCTATCGTATGCTGAGCTGCTACCTCTCAAAAACTGAGTTATACAAATGAACACCGTTTCCTGTTTATATGAAACGGAATGGATCCTAAATCTCGAATATTCGCTCGAGCAAGTGTCGAGTGGCGCTCGAGCGAATGTTAGGGTTTGTCATCCTGCTCAAGCCGACTGTCGAGCGGGAGTCGAGCGAACTTTCGGATTGCACCCCACTCGAGCTAACTGTAGAGCGGGAGTTGAGAGAACTCTCGGGTTGCACGATGTTGACATCTCGTTCGAGCTAACTGTCAAGTGAGAGTCGAGCGAACTCTCGGGTTGGGCTTCGCTCGAGCAACCAGACTGAAGAGGTGATTTTTCAACTAGATTCAAGCCACCTCTCAACACTTTATCCTCTTACTTTTAGATGTCTGCATTTTACATCATCACAAACTACTAAAACTGATACATTGCATCTTTCAACTTCAAAACCTGACAAATAACATCACTGTCCAGACGCAAAATGAAAAGTGTGTTTTTCACCTTAGACTTCAGTGCTGAATGGGGAGAATTAAGCACATACCGTTGTGCCGATTCCAGAAACGAGACCGATAGTTTCTAGCCAAACGCAGCACCAGGATGCAAATGGCCCCCACCGGGGTCCAGCTAAGTGTGCAGCCCAAAAATAAAGGGAGCCAGTAGTCTGTTTAATGACTTACAATCAGTTCATATATCTGAAGAATCGTGACTCTTATGATGAAAAAGAGAGTGAATATATATGTACAAATATCAAACAGCCGATAGAAAAATTACACCAGGAGATATGAGTGATCGATTCGGTTGAATCAAAAGCCTAAATCCACTATAAATTTGCTTCCTTGCTTGTTTATTACATTAATTATGATAAATCCCCTGTTTATGTAACAGTTTGAGAAACAAATGAGGAAAAATATTAGCATTGGAATAAATTATGGCATCTGATTAAGAAGAAAATTCCCTCTGTAAGTTGTTTATTGACATCATGCCATGTTGGGGGGTGGTGGGGTTCATGTGGATCTTATATTTTTATACAAATATCTTTTCTCTTATTTTATTAATTATAGATGTCATGATTGAGTAATCATTAGTAATCAAGACATGGTAAAGAGAATATATGGAATCTTAAAAACAACAGATTCTTTATGGAGAAGAAGAAGAATGATGCATACTGGAAAAGATGAGCAGATCTCAGCCATGGCAAATCCTACAAACCAGGTGAAGAAGGTGACCACAACATAACCCCATATCATGCTTGCAGGGCCTGCATATAGTAGGCTAGATCCGTACAGTGGAGTTCCAATGAAAAGTGCCATGGTCGAAAATGTTATCGCAAATGTCTTGAATAAACTCTGCATTAATACCCCAAAAAGAGAGAGAGCAAAACCCATGTCAATAATCTTGAAAACATTTCAGGGTCCATGTTAATAATCTTGAAAACATGTAATTAAAAGGAAACAAACAGTTAAAAGGACTGAAAAAACTGTCATATACCATTTCTCTTCTGAGTTCCTGCTTGTATCCAAGCTCGTTTAGCCGCTTTTCTCCTGAATCCATCTCCATAGCTCTGGGATTCAAGCCAACATGTGCCTCTCTAAAAGCCATATGTGCTATGCTTCAATGGGTAGCAGTATCTTATCTACCAAAACATGTTAAGAAGGGAGAAAGTTGAACTCTCATGCATGCATTGATCCCGGCCAAGTTCGTCAAATGAATGCCAAGCCACATGGTGAAACTGATTTTCTTATAAACCTTTAAAAACTTCTGGTATTGACTTTCATGCATGATCCTTGCATGTTAAAGTCCCCATAATGTTTCTCATTCTCTGATCTACACCTGTTTCATTTCTCTCTCGAGTTTTTTTATTTGCAAGTTGGTACAAAGAACAACCCTCACACTGTTGATATAGTTAAAGAAATTGATGGGCCTGACTCGTCTCATAAAATCGGTTCTACAAGAGATGATTGATCATTCCTTATAAACATGTCCAAGATCTTATCCATATACAATGTGAGATTATTCCTTAATAGCCTCCCTCACGTGCAGGCCAGTATTTTTCCTAATCCTTGCTTGGGGTAAGTAGTGTGGACCTCCATTCGTCCTGTGGCAGACTCTAATACTATGAAGAAATTCACGAGTCTAACTCATATCATAAAACCGATTCTACAAGATAGGATTGTTCATTCCTTATAAACATGTCAAGACCTTGTCCACAGACAATGTAAGATTATTCATCAACAATAGTAAAATTTGATTCACGAAAAAGGTTTAAAATTAAGTTCTTTTATAAATCAAATCTTGTCGTGCCATCAATTAGAGAGTATGTTTCCATGCTAACTTGAAAACATAATTTTTTTTACTCGATTGTTGACTAAGGCATTCTACTTAGATTTTTTTTTTTCTTGGTCAGATCAATTCATGTATGACTCGGTTCTCTACCTTCTCATTAGAATCCTCTAAATTTGACATAAACCGAACTAAACCCCACAAAAATTTGGGGCCAACAAAGTGTATCATAAGTCTAAATCTAAATCTAATTTGAACATAAAACTTGATCTTAGAATGTTGTACTAGAATTGACCAATACAAGTACCAACTACCGAGCCCACACCTAATTTGCACGTGCAGTAAGCACTGTGAGAGAGAATAGGAAAGTTGACTGAATAATTGAGAGAAATTATAATATTATTCAATGAACTTTAATTCAGCCAAATGAGACTGATTATTTTAATTTACAAGCTTTCTAGTTTATGCTTGTTTTCTCATGTTACTGCTATTATTTTACTAATTAAGATCAATGGCATAGTTATTCAAGGTTGCATCAAAATACATACAACTTATCAATGGCAGATATTTAAGGTTGCATTAAAATAAAACTCATCTCTGCAGCCTATTTGAATTAAAGATCAAAGTAAACGAAGAATCAGTCATGATCAGCAGCAGCATGTCATGTACTGACATGAAGACTTTTACTCTGAAAGGATAATATATATATATATATATATATATTATATATATATATATATATCTATATCTGAGTGAGAAAAATAATAATCCTTGTTGCTTAGTTGACTCAACTTCCTATATGCACCGAACGCCATTCTCTCTTGTTGCCACTTGTAATTTCTGTCTAATGTAGACTCTCGTTTACTGTAATAATCAAAAGGCCGGCAAAACTTGTTAATTTTGAAAACTTTTATTTTTCTATATGCATTTTTTATATGTTAGATTAAAAATTTTAAATTTTAAATTTCTCTTATTAAAGTTTCGGTATCATGATTTTGCCCCCTTCGTCAAAAAGTACTGTTGTTAATTTGGATGGAAATGTGTCCTAAAAAAAAAAAAAAAGGCTCTACCCTTGAGATCTGGAGAATGATTTAGGCCTATAACTATGTTGGGCCTTTGAACCAATAGCTCATGCACATTAATTAAAGAGAAATGACTTTTTTATAAATAAATAAAAAATTTATAAAAAAAAATTCATAAATTAATATAATTTGATATTATTTTTATTATAAAATAAATCTAATATATCATATAAAATTACGTTTATTTGTGAGTTTATTTTTATAAAAACTTAAATCCATACCACTTTTTTTAACTACTGTTTGGGTAGCCAATATACCTCAACACTTTTTAAGTATTCTCGTACTATTAGAAATATTCCACATGCCAAACACAATGAATTATTTTCGTATCAAAGTCTTTCCAAAAATCACTATAATATTTATCACTATTATATATAAATAAAAATAAAAATCAATATAATATTTATCACTATTAAATAAAAATAAAAAATAAAATCACTATAATATTTATCAATATTAAATATAAATAATAAATAAAATCACTATAATATTTATCACTATTATATATAAATAAAAAATAATATTACTATAATATTTATCACTATTATATATATAAAAATAAAATCATTATAATATTTATCACTATTATATATAAATTAAAAATAAAATCATTATAATACTTATCATTATTATATATAAAAATAAAATAAAATCACTACAATATTTATTAATATTAAAAAATCACTATAATAAAATCACCATAATATTTATTACTACAAATAAAATCACTATAATATTTATGGAATTCATACATTTTTCAACTACTTATCCAAAATTTAATAATTTAACATACTTCACACATCCAAATAACTCAAAATACTATCAATGAGATCCACAAATTTACTTTAATCTCTATTCATAATTATTCATAAATATTATCATCACTTCTCAAATATTCTCCCCACCCAAACTAAAACTCAGAGGATGAGTTGCAGCACAAAGATGTGAAAAAGAAAGTTTAATCCAAGTTGCAGTAACTTTTGAAGTTGTGTTTGACCCTTGTATCCAGCCCAAGGATTTTGGATCTTAGGTTCATGGTGCACCCCTGGTTTTCAAAGTTGTTTTGTACTTGTGCTAGCTATTGTCTTGGAATGAAAAGCGAACCCTCACCACGAGGATTAATGATGTTACTCATTGAGCCATTGACTACTTAATGTCCTTGTGTTGACCCAATTTATTATAAGCATAATTCATAGCTTATAAATTTTTTATATATCCTCTCTTTCAAAAATAATTCATAACTTTCAAAAATAAATTTCAACATATTATTAATAATAAATATAATATATATTATTTTAAAAATATTTCAAACAGATTTAACCAAATTATTATCTAATAGTCTTAAGATTTTTGGATCAATGATTGAGTTTTTAACAATTGGTATCAAAGCGTAGGGACCACATCATGAGTTCAAGTTACAGAAAGGGTGATCTGTAGGCTGGATTAAAATACTTTGGTACTATGTATGGTCAAACACAGTACCAAAATCATTAAATATTGATAGATGAGTGAAGCCGCCAAAAGGAAAAGGACTACCACCGGGTCAGTGTCAATAGAGTGGACCGTCGTGGACGTATCTGATTCAGAAGTATGGTAGAATGTTATGATCATGATGGTTAAAGGTTTAACCAAATTAGTATCCAACATGCATGAGTACTCCTAAGATTTTTGGATCATTGGTTGAGTCTTTAACATTCAAATAAGTGAAAGATCAGAGAGAACAAATGCCCCCAACATGCATCATTCTAGGTCTTTAATAATTTGCTCATGATCATGTTCTCACTACGTGTATATATATATATATATATATATATATATATATATATATAATATATGAATTTAAAGATTAATGAACCCTAGACCAGAATCCATGCAGACGCTGTCATCATATATAATATGTAAATATGTTGGAGAAATAATATAATTTAGGAAACATTATTGTTCCAATCTCAGCCATTATATATATATGCATGCAACCTACGTGGCACAACTTAACAGATAGGATCGATCCTGCATGCATGCAGCATGACGCCACGAATTATTCAACTATATTTGGTTTTTGGAGGACAACTAGTACCACAAGTACCCGAACATGGCCAACCATACGCCAACTGCTCTTTCAACCGCTGCTTCGAACAAAGATATTGCAAATCATTTTCTGCTTAATTAAAACAAAAACAAAATTATTCTCTCCCACAAAAAGTACTTGAAAATAAAAACCTGATCATCATCACATATATATATATATATATATATATATATATAATGTATATGTTATACAGAGTTAAGTTGACTATATATATATATATGTTAGATTAGGGCTGTGCATGATATATATATAGCTTTATTTATAAAATAAGTCTTCATGACTTTGCTGCTGCTGCTGCTGCCTTCCTTAACCCACAAATAATGCCTACAAATCAGTATATGAGTTTAATGATGCAACATAACTTCTCATCAACAAACAATTTCAATGTCTTAAAAGTCAGAGGGAGGGTTGCATTAATATATATATATATATATTAATGCATGCAATTAGTCAACACGATCGAGAGTCGATGAACCCTAGCTCTAGCTAGTCGGCAGATGTTTAAACTGCAAGTAAAATTACATATATATGTACATTTTGAAAAGTTAAACATGGTGATTATCCTGATCAGCAAGATCAAGATTAATTAATGGTGTGTGTGTGTCTATATATATAAATATATATATATATATATATATATATTATATTTCAGTACCAGTACACGTTGTTTTATGAGATCAGATATTTATTTGGAAACAGGCTAGCTATACATGCATGCATGTCACCATGCCTAGCTAAGAGGTTCATCTAGCTCGATCGTTATTTTATACATGCATGCATGTAACTGATCCATGGCTTCACCCTTCTTAATAATTAGTTGGTTAGAGAAACTTTCTGATCTACATTAATTCTATATTAATTCAAGATATATTTGATCAGAAAACAGAGCAGAAGTCATGATATTCATGCGCACACCCCCATTAGATCGAGGATGAAATGTAAGAGAACCATGATATATATTCTCCACGTGTCAGTTAATCAAATGGGCTTATGTAATTAACGACCTGCATCATGTTATGAATTAAATTAAAGCTGATCATGAGTATATATGCTTGTGTTGTGGGTTACCAGGTAGTACTTCAAAAGGCATTGACCTTCTTGTATCTTATTTAAAACCTAACGTGTCACCGTCCCACACCACCTTTCCCCTAACAAATTAAATAAACTTCTAAAAAAATAAACCAAAAAATGCTTAAAAATTAAGTGGTTGACATCCAATATGCATGCATGGCGGGAAGCTTTGTTATAAATAGGCTCAAGGAGTACCCTCTCTTCCAAACCACAAAACTGTGCAAACTAACAGAGCTAGCTAGGCACATATATACAGTACTACTTACTAGAACAAGCTGCAACTTAGATCTCTTAATTCCCTGATCTCTACCTTTGCCTAGTCTTGTTTTGCTTCAATGACGATCCCAGTGATTGATTTTTCAAAGCTCAACGGCGAGGAGAGGGCCAAGACAATGGCTGAGATCGCCAACGGATGCGAGGAGTGGGGATTCTTCCAGGTACGTGCATGCTTTTCTCTATCACTACTTCCTGATCTGCAATGAATCTACCACACGCCCCACATCATGTGTCTCTTCCATGCCTGGATGTAGCCTCTGCTTGTAGATTTATTTTGTTTGATGCATATTTTTTATGTTTCACAAGAATTTTTAAGGTTCCATCACCATCATTATTGTTACAGCTGGTGAACCATGGAATTCCAAAGGAGCTCCTTGAAAGGGTGAAGAAGGTATGTTCCGAGTGCTATAAGCAGGAAAGAGAAGAAAAATTCAAGAACTCAACACCAGTAGTGAAGCTGTTGAATGAGATAGTTGAAAAGAAGAGCGGCAACAAGTTGGAGAATGAGGACTGGGAAGATGTCTTCACTCTCGTAGACGACATGAACGAGCGGACATCTGAAACCCCAGGATTCAAGTAAGCAGTACTGCATGTATTTCTTAATGATCAATAGCTAGGCTGGACTAACTGAGTAAAGAAAACAAGTAGGACTGAAGATTCTGATCAGTTCAGTACTCCAAGTTCACAAAAACTTGGTTTGCTGACAGATTGAAAAGGCTCAAAATTAAGAACACAAAATTCTAGAATAACATTTGGTGTGTTAATACTGATACAATATGGCCATATTCAGCTCTAGCCAACACCATACATGGAAACTTCGATCCGTAGGAATTCATTTTAGTTGTTAGAAATGGCTCGTCCTTGAATAACTTGAGCATTAGTATGCTGATATCATTTGGCCTGTGACACTGATGACAGGGAAACCATGGCTGAATACCGAGCAGAACTGAAGAAATTGGGCGTGAAGGTCATGGAAGTGATGGATGAGAATTTGGGGTTACCCAAGGGATCCATCAAGAAAGTATTTGATGGTGAAGAGGGCAGTGCCTTCTTTGGCACCAAGGTAAGCCACTACCCCCCATGTCCAAATCCAGAGCTGGTGAATGGTCTCCGAGCTCACACCGATGCTGGAGGCGTCGTCCTACTTTTCCAAGATGACAAGGTGGGAGGTCTTCAAATCCTCAAAGACGGCGAATGGATCGATGTTCAGCCATTGCCAAATGCCATTGTCATCAACACTGGAGATCAGATTGAGGTCTTAAGCAATGGTCGATATAAGAGTGTCTGGCATCGAGTTTTGGCCACTCCAGATGGAAACAGAAGATCAATTGCTTCATTTTACAATCCCTCCCTTAAAGCCACCATATCCCCTGCACCTCAGCTGGTGGAGAATCTTAAGAAAGAGATGAATCAAGCTTACCCCAAGTTTGTGTTTGGTGACTATATGTCTGTTTATACTGAGCAGAAGTTCCTCCCAAAGGAACCAAGGTTCCAAGTTGTGAGGGCCATGTAAGAAGCAAAAACGTTAATCTTCCTACAAGATGACATATATATAACACACACACATATATATATATATACATGGAGTTTTTTTTTTTCTTTTTTAGTTTATTATGGGCTTAGTGATGAAGATCATTTGCCAACGGGCAAAGGATACCACTGGCGATTGTCTTTCTCAGTACGTTCGCTGATGGAGGACAGAATGCTATTAATGTGGGTATTAGTGTGTATGTTTCCGATTGCTAGCTGTTTTTCTTTCTTTTTATATATGTAATCATGGCTTAAATCCACATGCCAAGGTCTGCTTTGTATAATATAATTATATAAATTGAGCTTTTGGGTAGCTTCTTTTTCTTGCTACATGAGATGATGGGATGCTAAAATGATCACCATCTTAAGGTCGTTTTCTTTCATTAGCAATAATATAAAAAGACTGACCCTACATACAGTTCTTTCGAGTATAATTAAGGCTCGTTTGGATACAAAAACTATATCATCTCACCTCATCTCATCATTACAATTTTTTCAAATTCTCACACAAAATATAATAAACAATTCAACTTTTTTAAATATCAAAACAATAATAATATTAAAAAATAATTTTTTAACAATATTTTATTCAATCCATCTAAAACCATTTCATTTCATCTCATATTATCTCTCACTATAGTCCTAATTGGTCTATTTCTAGTAAGACGCGGTAAAACTATTGTACCTGACCAACAACTTGTTGAACAAGTTGAGTTTCTTCCGGTACCTCATCAGCTTGCAGCTCGGCCAAATTTACAAAAATAGCACTAGAAAAATGGAAAAACTGAGAATAGAAAACGAATCACAGCTCAGCTCTGTTCAGTTTGCATAAATCCTAAATATACAATTTTGCCATCCAGGAACACGTACGGGCATTGTATAATTTAGAGCTCTGGCAGCATACTGCTTAGAACTATTTAAGTAACCATGTCAAACTACCTTGGTTCTCCAACGATCGATTCCTGATATGTGGTTCAATATGGAAATAAGCAACATCAGAATCCGTTACAAGAGAGATTGGGAAATATTCCCTCAAAAAGATGTTAGGGGGACATGGCCATAGGAAAGGGTGAGACCTGTCTCACTCAATCAAAAGTTACAACAAAATCCCATTCCAACACCACTGTAAGTGTGATCTTCCACACCATTTCTCCGAATAGTATAATTTGAAAATGTATAAAAGCCTCTCTGACATTCCTCGAGGGTATAGAAACACAACCCTCATGTACAGATAAGATGCAGCACTACAAAATTCCTCCAAAGTACCCAATGACAGAATTTCGGTGAACAAAACCTGCAGTAAAAAGTATCTAAAAATTAAACAATCTCGTTCCCCAATAAACAAACTTGCAGTACCTGGCTCAAAGCCACTCTACAAGCTTTCCAGAGTTTCACTCAATTACTTTCATTTTGCCTTTGTTTTCTTGGAAGATCCCTTCTTTGAGGATGAAGATCCCTTCTTTAAGGACTTCTCATGAGGTTTTAAATTTGGTTTCAACTTGCTTGAGGTTGGTGAAGACTTCCCTTTCTGGCTCTTTTGCTTCTCTTTTTTCACGTTGTACATGGTGACAGCCTAGATCCCAAGCATTACATGTCCATGTGATAAGCAAACCTTCATTTGACTAACAAAGTTGAAGATTTAAACTACCAAGGGAATATTAACCCCGAATGGCTAAAGATTACCTTATCTACATTGAGTATCTCGTGGGAATTCTTAGAGATTAGCTTGTTCAGGACTTTCTCAGTTTGCTCCTTCTCTTGTCAGCCTATCCCTTTTCCTTCCACAACAGGTAGGAACTGAAAGGACATATAGAAGATGTTGAACCACTCCATTACCGAGTACAACTTTTGGTGGAGAAGCATTTGAAGGTAAAATTAACAAACCTTGCGATATTTCCCTTTATGTTGGGCAGGCTTTTCTCCGGGCAACTTCTTGTCAAACTTCCCACCACTGGCTGTTGCACTTGCTGCTATTCCTGCTACATTCACTAGTTCATCTTTAGTGACTTTCTTGGGTGCAGTCTGGGTTCCCGTTATAGGCAACGCTGTGGCAGCTAGTTGGACATGGCTGCAGAAAAAGTTTCCTCAAGGTCCAGTGTTGCAATACAAGAAACGGAAATATAATAAGAAAACACAACATAAAAGCCTATTTGACCAAGTAACTAAGCCAAGAACTACTCCTACAGCATTGTCAAGATGACAAAAGCCAAAAGCCAACGAGATATATATTATGGGCAAGAAAAGGAAGACTGGGCTGACAATGACTAGATTCACGAGAACTTGGGATAGCCCTGACTAAGTCAAGACGAAGGATCAATTGGGATAGTTAGGCCATCAGAATGGACAAGAAACAGGGTTTTCAAATTGATACTCCACAAGGTCAAGTAAGTTGTTCTTGAATAGTTGGGAAAAGGATTTATGGTGTTCAGTGGAGGTGATCTAGGGCATTCCATCATAATACTGAAGAATAATTGCATTGTCTTGTGTGGGTTGTGAGTGTAACCAATACAGTGACATGGAAGCAACCAGAATTCAGCTACTCATCAAAGAAATTTTCTTGAAAAGGATGACAACTACACTATAAGCACCAACAACATTGGAGATTGCATGATCATTGATTCACTCTTAAATTGCAAAGGTGAAAGCACCATTTGTGTCTAGGGGAGTCCAGCAATGGAAAAGAGGAGTGACAAGGGGTAAATCAAAGGAAATTACTTGTACTAACTAAGAAAATATATATACTTTCAGATCTGTAGAAAGGTTATAAAATGGAAAACCTTGGTAAAGCGCCAACTTTTGCCGCTTGTTTCAAGCTCTGCAGCCGATTTTTATCTTGCTTTTCAACACGTTTCCTTTTATCTGCTTGCCTTTTAGCAAAAGGATCCTCCCCTGGCTCTACAAAAAGGTGATTACCATGTCATAATGCAAGAATGTGATATGATATTTTGATGCTTGTAAATTAGTGGATAAAAGATTATTGCTTTATAGTTATGATATCACAATTAGATATCAAACTTCAGTACACTAATTTTAATTTTTTTATATTGTAATTATTTTCACCATTTAGGGGGGAAAAAAAAAGAAGTACCAATAGATGGCTACTAATTGCAACAAATGATTCTTTAACACAGTAAGGTCTTGTTAAATTATTTACCATCAGTTATCTTGGCCTCAATGATTGGTATATTTTCCTCATCATTTGCCCGATCATATCCATAAAGACGTTTCCAAGTACCAGTTGGCTCATCATATGATATCTTGTCTTTTTTGCGCTTCTTTATAAAGATGCTAACCTCTCGCTTTGGCAAACAGTTCCCATTTTGTCGGAGGTTTAGGCTTTGGAAGCTGAAAATACAATGTATTTGAGATAATCAATCAAGTGTATATGCTATATATACACAATTAGTTCTCAAATCAACTGCATGGCACATTGTACAATTTAGTTCTCAAAAATGAGATGATAAACAAATGCAGATTCCTCTACTAGGAACATGCATCTCCTCATATTTTCAGTTGCAGAAGTAGTTTCCTTCAGTGGTCTTAAAAGCTTCCTAAGCAACCAAACCAAGTGCCATCAACACATCCACCTCTCTCTCAAAATAGTTGCCATCAAAAACCTTGTTCCCCAACTAGAAAGTTGCAGAAGCTACTGTAATAGTGTATTTTGGCAACAGAAATCCAACAAGGTAGACAGTTCTAACAATGCCAATTATAAGCCATCTTACTTATATACGAACTACAGATTACTTATGAAAGGAAGTTATGATCTATGCTTTCTCACGTTCAGCCCAACCGAAGAACGCACAGAAACGGTATCGATTACATGGTAAAGATGCAGTCCAGATATATGAAATACATATATCTGGAAGACAAAATAGAGATACATATATAGATAAAAGGAAGAACTCACAGGCTTCTCTCTGGGCAGTCTTGTTGTTGGTGGGGGCAACTTGACCAGGGGACCATCTGCATCCACAGTAGAAGGTATGTTGAACAGAGTATTTGCAATGGCTTGAACTAACTCAATGCCCTTCTCTAGACATTCCTTCACTAACTCCTCTCTATGATGATTGGAAATATTAATTTTTTTATAAGTGTAATAGGGTTTAAAATATTAATTAAAAACAGATATATAAAATTCCCGACTCAGACCAAAGAAGCAACATTCCACACAGAATGAGGATCTGAAAAATAAAACTTTGCAGAACTCGAAAAAATGTAAGACAAAAAGGGTTATCACCACATAGAGGTTAAACATCCATGCGCACGTTATTTGAGGCATTAAACACAAGGTAATAGATTTCAATATCGTCATGTGCATAGAGAAGCTTCTTTCCTTAAAACCTAACCTGGATGAAGGTAGGGAGGGAAATTGGTGGTGAGGATTGAAGGCAAAGAGATTGCCAAGGTCGATCTCGAACTGCGACGTCTCCATCTTCGACCGCTTCTTCCTTGGTGTGCTATTTGGTTTAGCTCAGCAACTAAATCAGAGCCCTAAAATGAAAACAAGCAGCAACTAAATCAGAACACTAATGGAGAGGCACCCCATCTGCTGATCCACAGGCTATGCATAAGAGCAACTTTTTTTTTTTTTGTTCCTTAAAGTAAAAAAGGGGAACTTTATTTCAGAAAATGCCATCAAAAACAGTTCCCACTGTTGAACTCTAAGCTCCAAAATTTGGACTACGAACGATCTTTTTTCAAATAAAACACGAATTAGTATCTTCCGAACTACAACTTGTCTACCATTAGTCACAGCAGCTAACCCAAACAAAGTGTTGAATCAATACACTCATCCACGTGATCAACATCATGCATCAAAACCTTTGAACTAGTAACAAAACCCAAGCTCTTGATTTCCTCCATTAGTCCACCCAATGCAAGGTATATCTCTTCACAATGGGAGTGGGAATGATCTTCTGCATTAAAAGCATGCACCTCATTGTGAACTTCCATCCAACTCCAACCAGGGACTTTTTTCACCCCATTTTCTCTCATAAGCCTGGTCACGCTAGCCTTTGCATCCCACTGCCTAAGACGCCCATACATGTTCGAGAGAAGAACATAAGTGCAGTGCTCTTTGGGCTCTATCTCTAGCAAAAGGCTTGCTACCTGAGTAGCTAATTCAATGTCACCACAAATCCTACAGGCCCCAAGTAAAGTCTTCCATACCATTGCATCAGGTTCAAAAGGCATTGCCTCAATCAAAGCTTTTGCCTCACTGAGACACCCAGCACGCCCATATAGATCAACCCCACAGGCATAATGCTCCATTCTCGGTGGAATCCCATATTCTGATTCCATAGATTTCAGAAACCTGCATCCTTCCTCTAGCAAGCCAATATGGCTACATGCACTTAGGATCGCAACAAATGTTATATGATCAGGTTTCACCCTACTCTCTTTCATTAGGTCGAAGAGGTCAAGTGCAACATTTCCCTGCCCATGTTGTGCATACCCAAAAATGATCGAATTCCAAGTGATTGAGCTGTCTTTGGGGGTGCCTTCAAAGGATTTCCTAGCATCTTCAATGATCCCACACTTGGAATACATGAAGATCAATGAGCTTGCAACAAATTCATTGGACTCGAATCCTGACTTAAGTGCCAAGACATGAACCTGTTGACCCAATTGGAGGGTTGCTATATCTGAGCAAGATCTAAGAACAGCTGAAAAGGTATAGTGATCAATGTCTTCTACCACAGATCTCATGTGTCCAAAGAATTTCAAGGCATCTTCACTCAAGCCAATTTGCGAAAGTCCAGTCAAAATAGAATTCCAAGAAACACGGTCCTTGGACTCCATGGCTTCGAAAATGAGCAATGCTTCTTCCATGGATCTGTTATTTGATTTGAGATACATGGCTATTAATGCATTAGATATCGGTACTGATTGTTCCAGTCCCCTTTTTATTACCAATCCCTGCAAGGATTTCCCATGGTTTTTATGTGCTCCATCAAAACAAGCACTAATGACACTAGTGTAAGTATAGATGTCTGGATCAAACCCAAGCCATTGCATATCCATGAAGAGTTTAAATGCAAGTTCTTCTTTATTGTGTACAAGGTAAGAAGCGAGCATGGAATTCCATGTCACCAAATCCCGGTTGCCAGTAGCACCATCAAATACTCTTTTGGCATCTTCTATGGACCCACACTCTGAATATGAAGTGATTAAGGCATTGCATACAGTATTGTCAAATGCCCGCCCGTGTTTTATGATTTTACCATGAATCTGCATTGCTAACATGTAAAACTCAGTATTATTGAGCAATGTCAAAAGCGGAGCAAATGTACCATCATCAAGTTCCACATGCTCCCGCTCCATGCAATCTAACAGCCAAAATGCAGTCCCAGGATCACCAACCAGCACATAACCAGCTATCAGTGCATTCCACGAAACTGAGTTACGCTCTGGTATGCACTGAAACACCACATATGCATCCTCAACTCTCCCGCACTTCGCATACATGTCCAAAAGTGCACTACCCGAATAAACATTTGCAGCATAGCCCATCTTGACTATCATCGAATGCACTTGCTCCCCAATATCAAGCCGATAAGCAGAAGCAACCCCCTTGAGTATGCTTCCAAATGTATACCCATCAAAATCAAAGCCACATATCTTCATGGTTCTTAGAATCTCGAACGCAGTCTCGACGTTCCCACAATGTACATACCCAGCGATCATTGTATTCCAAGAAACAGTGTCTCTGCGGGGCATTTCCACAAACAGCTTGCGGGCAAAACATAACTCCCTGGATTTTGCATACAAACTTAGAATATTGTTCGCGGTGTAGATGTCAGCGATGGCACCTAATTTGATTGCCCGACAATGGATTTCTAAAACCTTGAACAAAGAACACGCAGAGCTCTCGATGAGAGAGTGGAATGGCTTCATTCATTAGCATAGATAAAGAGGCAGAAATCTACAATTTAACGAGAAACTTTCCAAAGCAATATATCAAAGAACTCATTCACTGATTAATATGGGCTTGCCGTGAGAAGGAGCTGGGTAGTGCTTCCCATTTGCTGCCGTGATGCTTGTGGCGGCCTCCATTGGTCACGGTCGCGGTTCCGGAGAGGGGACAAACAGAGGGTAGAGAGAGAGGGGAAAAAGGCGGACGGAGCGGCGCAGGGACAGAGGAGAAGTCAGGGGCAGAGACCGAGACAGACGGCGTGGGGCCTGTCTTCTTGGAAGGCGGGGAGAGTTGCTCGACGCAAGGGGGCTCTGAGGCGTCGTGTGGTGGTCGGAACCGGGGAGAGCAGTGCAGCACAGACCGACGGAAACTGAGGGCGGGCGACGTGAGTGGCGACGGAAACGGGATTGCAGATAAGTATGAGAGAGAGAGAGACACTTGACAGAGAGAGAAATACGGCAGATTGAGGTACTTACCGGCGGCCTTCAGTCCAACGGCAGACGGAGGACGGCGAAACACGGCGTTTCTGGTTGGGTTGGTGTCACACTTCGAAGGGCAGTTCAGTTCGAGACAAGAGAACTGAGGGAGTTAGGGTTTTGTCGTCTGATGAGGAAGCGGGCTTCTGGGCTGGGCTTGTTCACAGGCCGACGAGTGGTGACTGTTTTATAAATTGAGTCCATGTTAAGTCCAGTTATCTTTTATGTTTTTAGTCCAATGGACCAGTCAGCCCAACATCAGAGTCTGTTATCTATTTTGTCATGTATGTCTGTTTGTTACGTTGCAGTATGTCAAGCTTATAAAATTTGAGCTGAATATAAACTTATCATAAAAAAATAAAGATAGCATGCACGTGTTTCAAATTAAATAGAAATATCGTTTATTCAAGAATGTACATGAAATGGAAATCAATGGTACTCATGTTAAAATAATATTCGAGCCATGATGTAATGATCTAGCTAGAGTACTTACGTACAAAAACTTTTATTTAGATCAACTTGACGATCATGACAAATCAATGAAAATGATCGATTGATGTAAAGGTCTGCGAGACCATATATACTTCCACTCAATGCCTGATCTCAATCGGTATATAAATTAAGAATGCAAAATAAAGAATTAATTAGTGAATATTTGGAAAAATCATGATTAATAAGTTGTTGACTTGCATTTATTAACATTTTTATTTCTTCTAGATATTGTATTTGGGCCCATTTGGATATTTAGAATATCTTAATATATCTGTGCATAAATAGTAGTCAAATAGTTTGAGTTAAAATATTTTTATTGGGTTTCGAAAAATAAGAGAAAAAGTTGAATAAAAACGATTGAATATAATTTTTTTAATATTGCATATTTTTATTTTAAAATTTGAAGAAGTAGTATTATTTTTTGTGTTTTATTTGAGAGTTTGAGAAAGTTGTAATGATTATATATATGAAAAGGTTAAAAATTTGAAATTGAAAGTGTTTTATGTTTAAAATGATGTTTGAAAATGAAATATCTAAGAAGTGAAATGATATTTGCAGTCGTGCAATCTCTTTGAAAAAAGTAAGTAAATAAGGGATTCACATGAAAAAAAATTAATTAATTTTTTAATAGTGGATCTCACTCTTTTTCAAAATGATTGAACGGCACTTGCGCACTCTACGACTGTATGTAATATTACTCATCTGAGAATACTTGAAAATGATTTTATTGTCAAATGGAGCTAGCTTTAGTTGCTAGATAAGAATCCTGATGAGTATGATCATGTACATGTAAAAGGATTGCTTATTGCAATTTTATTGATGAGTTGAGATTGTTTTATATGAGTTGAATAGAATTTGAAAAAGTTAAATTGTTTATTATATTTTATATGAGAATTTGGGAAAGTTGTAATGATGAAATGAAAAGAATTAAAATGAGTTTCCAATCCAAATCGGGGCTAAATGAAAATGAAGTCTATTTTTTTTTTTTAACATCATCTAATTTATGTAAATAAACTTGTGGGAAGCTTCAAATATTAATGTCTAACAATAATGATCTGATTTAAAAAAATAATAATATTAAAAAACCCCATTATTTCTTTCCTAGCCTAGTAATGAAGGGATCGAAGTCAAGGGTACGTCTCTGTTTTTTGTTTTCTTTTTCATCTCTATCTTATGATTGATTAAAATTAATCCAACTTAATCGAAAAATTAAAAAAGAATTTCAAGAAAAGTCGTCTCGCACGCGGAAGATTATATATAGAAATAGTAAATTAATTATAATATATGATCGTTTTATAACAATGAAATTTAGAAAAATAAAACATTAATCTTCATCGATGATCAGCTAGCTTGGAGCTAGGCATGCATGAATATCACCTTTAATTAATTAAAAGACATTATATATTATTGAGATAAATGCTAAAAGTTGGAATATTTAACTTTACACCACGTACCACATCTACCTAATCAATATGTGATTTATCATTTTTGTCCTTCTATTTAAATACACACATATTTAAGCATTAAGATAAAATGACAAAAATGATAAATCACATGTTAATTAGGTGGAGATGTGTGGTAAAAGTCGGATTTCATGTATAATTTCTCTATATTATTATATAACCTAATTTCATAATCAATATTACCAAACTCCATTAACGGTCGTCATGGGTAGTTATATATATAGGTTATCTATATTATTGTATAGCCTAATTTCATAATCAATATTACCAAACTCCATTAACGTACGGTTGTCATGGGTAGTTATATAGGTTACCAAACAACGAACGATGCCTTAAATTTAATAAAAAAAGTAACTTCGAAATCTTCAAACTAGTTACTTGGGGACGTGATCATCAAGAACTATTTTCATAATAACCAGTGAATTAAGTATTTTCATTGATTAATATATACAAACAAGATTAATGTATGATTCATTAAATATATATATATATATGTTGATTTTTCGATTAAACCAATATAGTTAATTCAATGCGAATGGTTCTGATACAATGATTTTCGAAAATTTAGCAAAGAGAGATTAAAAAAAAAACATATAGGTTCCGTTTGAATAGTAAGATGAGATGAGATGGTTTTAAATGAAAGTTGAATAAAATATTATTTTTTAATATTATTATTATTTTGAGATTTGAAAAAATTGAATTATTTATTATATTTTATGTGAAAATTTAAAAAAATTATAATTATAAAATGAAATGAGATGAAACTGTTTATATATCTAAACTGGACTTATCTAAGCTGGCCATATGCCATGACTGATTTGCTAGCTTAATTAATATATATATATATATATATATATATATATATATGTACACTTTTTTTAATTAATTTGTCGGTCTCCTATAAAATATTACCAATGATTGCGTCAAGATCATTAATTAGTTAAATTATATAAAAAATAAATAGTAGTGAATGACAAAGACCACAAACCAATTAATCTATAGACCACAAACCAATTAATCTTTGTCACCCTCATGATCAATATCTTCTCAGAGACACAATTACTCAGCAGTACCATGTATGTCATGTGAGAGTCGTGGGTGAGATCAGCTAAAGAGATCAAAGTTCATCAGAGACGCAGATCATAGAAATCTATATATAAATAGAGAGTCCGGTCTTTGCATGTACGTAAGGGATTGAATTACAATAATGAATTAGACAATTAATGATTAATTAATAGTCGAGCGTTACTGATTTAGTAAGAATATTAAATCTATAGACTAATATATATGATGTGATATGGTAATATGTACCGATACTGTAAGCTCTATTGAATCATTGTGCACCCAATAATACCGATCGAGGCTCAGTACGTCCGGAAATGAATTTTTTTTTTTTTTAGGTTGTGCATTTTTGGACATTAACAGTAAGATTATCTTTATTATAAAATAGATTTAAAACATTATATGAAATCATGTGATCAATGTATAAATTTATTTTGATATAATTTCTTTCTGACTATATCATTTCTCAATTAATTAAATAAAACTAATTAATTAGCATTGCTTCGTTATCTTATTTATTCAATTTATCACATCTTCCAAAGCCTAGCTAGCTATCCTTTAGGGGGAATGTATATGCGCATGCAGAATACCCTAGATGTATGCATGGCTGCCTCACTTAATATATATATATATATATATATATATATATATATATATATGAGTTTTGCTACACAACCTCTACCACACTCCACACTCCACACTTTTTTAAATTTTTAATATTTTTTTTTAAATTTTTTTTTGAGTTTATTCTTTTTAAATTATTTTAAATTTTTTATTCATTATTTATATAATAAATATTTAATAAAAAAAATAATAAAAATTAAAAATAATGTGGAGTGTGGAGGTTGTATGAATAGTAGGAGGTTGAGTAGATTTTTTGTATATATATATATATATATATATATATATATATAATCTCTTTCCATGAAAACATACCATTGTCCACGGGAATTAATATTTTAAGATAAGGGTTGGCCGGCATGATATTCATTTCGGGAACATGAATGCTTGCGAAAAGCAAGCTAGGTTAATTTACCTCGAATATAGGGTTTTCCGATCAAACTGCACATATATATATATATATATATATATCTTAATTATTAGGTGTGTGAATGTGTGTGTAATTTGGTCATGAAAGATCGATGTAAAATGAATAATTAATTCAAGTTGAGTTAATATTTGACCATGCGCGCATCAAATTAACTTAGACTAGCTAGGATTTCATTTCTGTATGGTCATCATGATATGAACAAAATGGAGATCATCATGATCAGAACTATATATATATATATATATATATATTATATATATATATATATATATACTGACAGCGGCTCAATACAAATTATGGCCTAAAGCGAGATTTAAGTAAGTCTTTCGTAATTATAATATAATGAAATATAAATTATTATATGAAATATTTTCAAACTTTACAATAAAATGATATTTTATTTAAAATCTTTAAATACATTTTAGTGAATTTATATTTACAACAACTTAAAATAAGCCCTAAATGCAGATTTTGTGCCTCAATTTAACAAGATCTTAAAAAAATTATTTAAAATATAAATAATTCATTGTATTAAATATTAAATTTAGTATTATGGGGCCTTGCACACATTGAAAACTATATAAATTATTTAGAATTGTATTTAATTAAATGGTTTTATTTTTTATTTTTAAAAACACTTCATTTTTATTTTTAGGGACCTTAGGCAATGGCTTAAATGACCTTACCATCTATATAGACATATAACAGACTGTACGTACTTACCCTTTGGCCGCCAAAGATCATGATCATATTATATATTTATTATCTTCATGACCTTCATGTAATTTATTAAATTAAATTTCTTGGTAAAAATATATATATATATATATAATAAATAAATTACCATATATATTTATAGATATATAAGCTGCAGGTGTAAGTAAGGAAGGTTGAATATGAAGTCTGGGAAGAAGCAGGTGTATTGTGCTCATGTATATTACGTGCTTGTTAAAAAGCTTTACAGAAAGTTGCTTTATATACAAATAACAAACTAATATTCTAACTGCCTATCTAATAGAGAAATACATGAATACCCTTTATGTACAACTCAGCAAAGCTAAAGAAATAACAGAATGCAAAAGATTCCTATAAACGGCATGACAGTTTCCATTTTACAGCACTCATGACACTGTTTTCTTGCCATCGTGATGATCCTCCAATACCCCCCCGCAAGATGGAGCGTAAAGGTTTACGACACCCATCTTGGATAAATGATGATGAAGAACATGAGAGGGTAGAGCCTTTGTCAAAATGTCAGCAAGTTGAGCAGAACTAGGGACATACCGAGTGCAGATACTACCTTCGAGGATTTTTTGCGAATCAAGTGACAATCAAGCTCGATATGTTTGGTCCGTTCGTGAAAAACCGGATATGCAGCGATATGAAGAGCTGCTTGATTATCACAATGGAGTAAAGCTGACTGAGGATGAGGAACCTGAAGAGCAAGCAAGATGAAACGTAACCATGTTAGTTCAGAACAAGTTGCTGCCATTGAACGGTACTCAGCTTCAGCTGAGGAGCGAGAGACGACGGACTGTTTCTTGGACTTCCAAGAAATGAGAGAAGAACCAAGAAAAATGCAATATCCAGTGACGAATCTTCTGGTGTCGGGGCAAGAAGCCCAGTCCGAATCACAATATGCATCAAGCTGGAGAGATGAAGCACTAGGCAGTAGAAGACCTTGCCCCGGAGCACCTTTAAGATATCGAAGAATTTTATGGGCAGCCAAGAGATGTAGATCAGTAGGAGTAGCCATGAATTGACTAAGTGTTTGGACACTAAAACAAATGTCAGGTCGAGATACAGTGAGACACAACAGTCGACCTATCCAGCGTCTATAAATGCTCGGATCTGGCAAAGGTGTGCCTAAGGACTTTGTAAATTTAAGATTCTGGTCAAGTGGAATCTTGGTTGGGTTGCTGCCTAAAGTACCCGAATCTGCCAAGATGTCTAATGTATACTTTCATTGGCATAAGTGAATACCTTTGGAGGATCTTGCAATTTCAATGCCAAGAAAGTATCTTAGTGTGCCGAGATCTTTAATCTGAAACTTGCTATGCAGAAAATGTTTGAGATCAGTCACTGTGTTGAGATCATTGCTTGCCACAAGTATGTCATCAACATACACGAGAAGAGCAACAAAAATGCCATTGATTTCTCGGGTGAAGAGGCTGTAATCAGCTTTCGATTGGGAAAAACCAGAATCAATTAAAACAGATGAAAATTTAGAATATCATTGCCTCGAAGCTTGTTTGAGGCCATACAAACTTTTTAGAAGCTTGCAAACTTGGTGAGGTGATCCCTTGGTGTAACCGGGGGGCTTGTTCATGTATATATCTTCATGTAAATCCCCATTTAGAAAGGCATTATTTACATCAAATTGATGTAAATGCCAGCCTTTAATCGATGCAACTGCCAAGAGACATCGTAGAGTAACCAACTTAGCAACGGGAGAGAAAGTTTCTTGAAAATCCACCCCCTCAAGTTGAGTGTAACCTTTGGCCACTAGACGGGCCTTCAACCTTTCAACACTACCATCCGAATGGTACTTTATTTTGTAAACATATTTGCAGTCGATGGGAATTTTTCCAGATGGCAAATATGTGAGTTCCCAAGTGTGGTTTGCTTCTAAAGCAGCCAGCTCATGGTCCATTGCTTTGCACCAACCCGGATCTTTGATGGCTTGTTTATAGGTCTTGGGTTCAATGTGAGTGGAAATACTAATGGAAAAGGCTTTGTATGAAGTTGAAAAAGAATGATAAGATAATGTTTTATGTAAAGGAAAAGGAGTACTTGAGGACAGTGGCTGCTTGTCCAAGTTTGAAGTGGGAGCAGTAAGAGAAGTCTAATGACAATGGAAATCCTGCAGATAACGTGGTGCATTTCGAGTTCTAGTTGACCTGCGAGGGAAAACAGGAAGAGGAGGAAGTGAAGGTGATTCGGTAGGAAGAGTGGGAGGAGTGATTGAAGGAAGAGGAGAGGTTGTGGTAGAAAGGGGAAGGAAGGGAATGGTAAGGTCTGAAAAATGTGAGTTAGGATGATTATTTGGAGTTGGATTTGGAAAAAAATTTGAAGAAGAAGAAGTGGCTGGAATAGAATGTTGTGTAGTGTCAATTTGCAAGGAATTAAAAGTGGAAGAGGAAGGAGAGATGCTGTTTGGAAGGCGAGAATGAAAGGGAAACACAGTTTCATGGAATTGAACATCTCGGGAGATAAAAATCTGTTGAGTGTTCAAATCAAGTAACTTATAGCCTTTGATTCCGAAAGGATATCCTAAAAACACACACTCTCTTCCACGGGGGTCAAAGTTCTTTCTCCCATGGGATAAAGTGGAGGCATATGCAAGGCAACCAAAAACTCTAAAATGTTGGTATTTAGGTGGGGTGTGAAACAAGATGTCATATGGTGTTTTGTTATGAAGGAGAGGGGTGGGTGTTCGATTGATAATGTATACTGCTGTTAAAACACAATCAGACCAAAAGATGAGAGGAACATGGGATTGAAACTTAAGAGCCCGAGCCACATTCATGATGTGTTGGTGTTTGCGCTCTACTATGCCATTTTGTTGAGGTGTTTCTACACAACTCCTTTGATGAATAATTCCTTTGAGTTGGTAGAAATCTTTCATTTGAAATTCGGATCCATTGTCACTTCTAATAGTTTTTATTTTTCTTTGGAATTGTGTTTCAATCAAATTGTAGAAAGTGATAATGCAAGGTCTGGCATCGGATTTATTTTGAAGCATATAAACACATGTTGTTCGTGAAAAATCCTCAACTATGGTAAGGAAAAATCGAGATCCATCATGGGCAATGGTGGAGTTTGGGCCCCAAAGGTCACAATGAATAATATCAAACAAAGATAGAGAAGTATGTTGAGAATTAGGAAATGAGAGGCGATGTTGTTTTGCCAAAGGACAAATAGAACAAGGTGTTTGATTATGAAAATTCAGAGTGCTTTTTACAATAGGATCAGAAATTAAAGACATTCTAGAAGGGGATATATGACCGAGACGGCAGTGCCATAAATCAGACATCAAATGAGTAGCAAAAGCGGAAGTGAACTGATCTTTATTGGTGAATTTGGGCAAGGCATCAACTAGAGCAGAAGGTGCAACCCGTGATCTAAGCAGATGATATAAACCATCTCTTACTTCACCCATCCCAATCGTTGTCCAAGAAGCTAAGTCCTGAAAAAAACAAGAGTTGGATAGGAAAATGAGACAACAAGAATTGTTTTGTGCAAGTCTTTTGGCAGAGAGTAAATTGAAATGAAATGAAGGTACACACAAAACATGAGAAAGGGTAAGGTGTTCAGAAATTCTCACAACACCAACGTGAGTGACGGGTACTGCCTCTCCATTTGGTAATTGAACTTGATGAGAAACAGTAGCAGTAATAGATGTGAAAAGAGAGGTACAACAGATCATGTGATCTGTGGCACCTGTGTCAATTATCCAAGGTGCTGTGTGTGTGTGTGTGTTGATGAGCAAAGAGCCATACCAGAAACATGAGAAGGGTTGATATGGTGAGTAGGCGAGGAAGAAGAAGGTTGTGCAGCAGCAATGGAAGCCATAGGTGTGCTGACGTCATTAGAGTGTAAAAGAGCAAGAAGCTGCTTGTACTGGTCCTTAGTGAGTGCCACAGGTTCATTAGAGTGAGAGTCATGATCAACATCTGGAGAAGAAGTTCCATAAGTGGCAGCTGCTGTAATATTTTTCGGTTTTCCATGTAGCTTGTGACCAGGAGGATAACCATGTAATTTGTAGCATTTCTCAACGTGGTGGCCAGTCATGTGACAATGGGAGCACACAGGAGCTTCAGCATTTCCAATTTTAACGCAGTTCTCAAGCAAATGACCGGGAATTTTGCAATGTGAGCAATAAGGTCTATTTCCTTTAGGACTGGTGGAATTGGAGGATTTAGTGTTGTGTTTGGTGGTGAAATAATTTGGTTTGGCCATCATGGCCATAAGATCAGAAGGTGCGGAAGTAGAAATTACTTGGTGTTGTCTTTCTTGTTGTTGAACCATAGAGAAGACACGGTTGAGGGGTGGTAATGGTTCAAGGAGCATAATCTGATCTCTGGTATTAGAGTAGGATTCAGAGAGTCCCATGAGAAATTGAATGACACAATCACGATCATAACGATCATGAAGGATTTTCAATTTCTCACAGTCACAATCAGGAAGTGGATCATAAATTGCAAGTTCATCCCATAAGCCTTTCAAGCGGCCAAAGTATAAACTAACAGAGTCTTGGTTTTGTGATAAACTAGCCAAATCACGTTTAAGTTGGAATATACGGGGACCATTTTGATGAGTAAATCGATCCTTGAGTTCAACCCACAAGGTTCTAGAATCATCAACCAAAGCTAAGCTAGATTTAACAGAAGCACTTACAGAGTTTTGCAACCAAGACACTACTAAATCGTTGCAGCGCTCCCAGGCTTCAAAAAGAGGATCTGAAAAATCCATAGGTTTGAGAAGAGTCCCATTGATGAACCCGAGCTTATTCTTCGTACGAAGAGCTCGACAAATGGCACGCGACCAGCTGACATAGTTATTAGCGTCGAGGAGGTCAGAGACCAAAGCAGCAGCAGGATTGTCACCAGTTTCAATTCGGAATGGATTGAATGGGTCTGAAAAATTTAGGAAACGCTGAGAAAGTGTGTTCGCGTTGGTTGATTTTGGAGTTTCTTCATTGTTGGTCGTCATTTGGATCGAGGGATCTCTGGTACCATGTAAGTAAGGAAGGTTGAAGATGAAGTCTGGGAAGAAGCAGGTGTATTCTGCTCATGTATATTACGTGCTTGTTAAAAAGCTTTACAGAAAGTTGCTTTATATACAAATAACAAACTAATATTCTAACTGCCTATCTAATAGAGAAATACATGAATACCCTTTATGTACAACTCAGCAAAGCTAAAGAAATAACAGAATGCAAAAGATTCCTATAAACGGCATGACAGTTTCCATTTTACAGCACTCATGACTCTGTTTTCTTGCCATCGTGATGATCCTCCAATAGCAGGTAATTATCTTGATACATTAGTGACGAAAGGCAAGCACCATATGGTGGGGAATATTTTTGGCGACACATATTCCCCAATAATGTTGAATAGATTATTTCGGGCGCCTAATAATTGTTGAAAATACAGTCTAGCAACTAATTAAAAAAGAAAAATTATATTCCTAGCCTCATACACCACACACTATCATTTTTTTAATTTTTTTAATTTTATTCTCTTATTAAATGTGTGGTATATAAATTATGAATAAAATAATTTAATTATTTTAAGAATAATAAAACCAAAAAAAATTTAAAAAAAAATTAAAAAAATAAAAAAAATTATGGTGTGTGATGTATGAGCTTATGAATAGTAATGCTCATTA
This sequence comes from Juglans regia, assembly GCF_001411555.2. Lineage (NCBI taxonomy): Eukaryota > Viridiplantae > Streptophyta > Magnoliopsida > Fagales > Juglandaceae > Juglans > Juglans regia. The sequence continues at coordinate 4,126,427 of NC_049906.1, read as the reverse complement.
AAAAAATATTGGCAAACTTTTTTCTGACGATCATTTATCTTAATTATTTCCGGCTAGTTTAATCGGGTAAAGATTACTAGTATCTCGTCAACTTCAAAAGTTGAGGAAAAATTTTCACTTGGCTCTTTAGAAGCGGCGACTGGATGGCAACCTGTACGTTTCAGCCGGAATTAATCAATTACGGCGAGTTTTTATAGTATTTCTGGCGACGGCTTATTTCTTGTAGTAGTGGATAATCCATGCATGATGTTGAAGTGGTACTCACGTTGTACATGATGCAGTCCTACATCATCATGTCCGCTCGGTTATAAACAAAAGCATTTCTATTTGGGAGTAATTCATGAGATCGATTGAATATGAATATCGATCGATCCGGCCTGCTACCTAGCTAGCTACGTACGTACGTGCCTGCATATATATGGCTCTCAGAACATGATAATTATTTATTGTACGTATATATTGTTATAAAAATAATTATATGAATTAGGCTAGATTGGATTGATATATTGATCTCAAATGATCTATAAATAATAGCGAATAATAATAAAAATAGAACAATACTACGTACAATCTCCATTTGAGGACTGCAATATAAGTATAAGGCAATTTTATCTTCTAAATTTTTTAAAATTATAAAAATATTCCTCTTAAAATGATGCATTTTCTCATTTTATAAAGAATCTGCACATACAATCTCTAAATAGAGACTGTAAATAGAATTTCTCATAAAAATAATAATACATATATAGAGAGAGAAATATTATATTGGATGGCTTGTAAGTACTCATGTCAGCTTCTCGCTCAATGAAAACTTAAGATGGCTATCGTTTTAGCTTTCAGGCCGTGGCTAAATCAATTAAAAAGATACATATCGTATTAGCTAATATTTGTGACGATATTAATATCTGTAGATCATAGAGATCATGATAATTAGGTAGAAATTAATTTAATGGAGAAGCTAGCTAGCTAGCTGGGGCAGGCTGGCGCGCAGCACTCGGATTTTTTTAGGAGGGCTCACCACCATTTTGTAAAAGCTAATTTAAGATCTCAAAAGAATAATTTATTTTTACCCATTTTATTATTAGAAGGGAGATCACTAGCTAGCTAGAAATTTAAGAACTTTTCCTTGAAAGGATTACCCCTTTAAATACGTAATTTAAAAATTAAGGAAATATCACATTAAAATTAATATGAATGCCATGATCAAAATAATTTGGTGCACATTAATGCATGGTTTGTGTTAAAGTTGAAAAAAAATTAGCTGTAATTTAATGCATTGGCCTGTGGATTAATTAATATCTACTAAAATTCTTGCTCGAAATGATATAGAATTTAAAATAAAAGAGAAATAAATACAAGAAATATATATATCATGCATTAACCTAGCATATTATTTATGTGTACGTTTATCTCTTTCCTATTTTAGACCTTAACTAGAATTCGAAGAGAAACTAGTCTAATAAATCTTAGGTTGTGTTTAATTGGCTGTTGAGACTATGATGACATTCATATTAATTTTAACTAATATGTACTATTTACAAACAGTACATGAGTACTTTATTCATCAGCCATTTTATTACTATTCATCAGCCATTTTATTACTATTCATTAATATCCAACGTGTATCCTTAATCCGATTTTGGCATCGATCAATAGAAAAATACCAAAAGTAAAAAAATGAAAAGGTTGCATCGATCTCTTGACTTTCTGCTCTACACCAACAGCTAGCTAGCTTAATTCTTTTTCAATAATTGTCATTATCAATGTCGTAGACAATTATTCAAAAAAAAAAAAGTCTTAGACAAAAACCAATTAATACTTTAATTATAAACAATATAATTACTAATGAGACTTTAATTTATAAATCAATATTGATGGCAAACAAATTATATGCCTCGGAATCGGAAGAAAACGATAAGCTAATTGTTGTAATTAATCACGACCAAAGTAGATAACTTTAGAATCAACAAAAGGAAGCTCATGATCAGCATGTACTGATCAGTTTCATAGAAAGTCTGTACTGCAAATTAAAAGATTGTGTTCGATCTAATTCGTCTCTATGATCTGATCTGTATGATGATGATCCATTGATGTAATTTCATGACAAACTGTCATCGATTGATGAGTACCTAGCATCTCTCTAATTTGTTATGAATAAATATAGATAGAAGTCACTATTGAGAACATTTATTTTACATATATGATGTGACATCATCTAGATCACACATCTCCCCAAGTGAGTGTTGAGAACAATCAACTAAAAGCAGCCACGCAGTGAGTGTAAAGTGTGCACTGCTATATATTGATCTCATGATCTTGCTAAATATTGACAGAAATGGATTTAATTTTTTTACGTTGATATGGATTTAACTTTTTAGACTGAAATTTATGAAGTTGGTTCAGATGTGTTTTATTTTTTTATAAAAAAATTAAAAAAGTACTAATAACTCACATCAATAATTAATTTGAAATAAATTAATATAATCAGTTGAGCTAGATTCATCTTCCAATCAGAGCAATAATGCCCCCAACATCATTCTAACTAGCTAGGTTTAAAGATTGAACCCTAGGACCAGAATCCCATGCATCCCCAGACTCTGCCATTATCATGTAAATTATAAGTTGGAGAAATAATACAGTTATTTAGGAATAAACATTGTTCCAATAATGATCTCATAGATAGAACATATATGCAACGTGGAATAAGTTAACAATTATCTACTCTATTATAATAAGTGATTATCTAATTGTGAATAGTATTTTTTGTTATTTTTTTGTTATCTTTTCTCTTTTTACGTTAAGTCTTGTTTTACCAAAAGGCTTTTAAAACTCTTAATCATTTGACGTATAGCTCTCTTATAGAATTTAATGAAATATCTTATTTTATCAAAAGATCTTTAAGACCCTTGACCATTTGTCGTGTAACTCCTTTGTAGAATTCAATGAAGGTTCATATTTTACCAAAAGGCCCTTAATAGTCCCGCGGCGCACATGAATTGACTTCTCTTTTTCATATCATTTTTGTTCTGACAGTGTACTCATTTTCCTTTCTTTTTGTTTCAATTCTTTTAAATAAAAAATTAATAATATTTTATTATTATATAGAGAGTAAATAGATAATCCAATATGAATGCAGATCACCAATACTCATACTTTGCTGAAATTTAGATTTTTTTTAATTTAGATTTTTTGTCTTACTTTAACTTGTATTTTCTTTTTTTAGACAAATAAGCTACTGACTTTTTTACCTTTTTTTTTATTTAAATCATTATGTCAGGTGCACTTTGAAACTAACGCACTCGAGCCCGTTCCCGTGTGTGTATGTGTGTGTGTGTATATATATATATAGGATAATATTCGATCCGTGACGCCACGAATTAGTCAACTATATATGGTTTTTGGAGGAGGACTAGTAGTACTACTACAAGTACCCGAACATGGCCAACGATACGCTGCCATAACTGCTCATGATGCATGCATGTATTCAACCACTGCTTCGAACAAAGATGCAGCTAGATCATTTAATTTTCTGATTAATTAAAACAAAAGAAAAGAAAAAAAAATATTCTCTCCCACAAAAAGTACTACTTGAAAAAAAAAATAAGAAAAAAAAACTGTCATGAAGTCCTGATCATGATCATCACATATAATATATATATATATATATATATATATATATATATATATATATTATATACAGAGCTAAGTTGACTATCTATATATGAATTAAATCATTAGGGCTGTGGATGATATATAGCTTTATTTATTAAAAAAAAAAAGTCTTCACCTTAATGCTGCTGCCAGCTTCCTTAACCCACAAACAATGCCTACAAACCAGTAGTACTATATGATCAGTTTAATGATATTGCAACAACTCCTCGTCAAAAAACAATTTCAATATTGTCCAAAAAGTCAGAGGGAGGGTATATAGCATTTGAAAGATATATATATATATAATGCATGCAAGTAGTCAACGCGATCGATCATCGATGAACCCTAGCTCTAGCTGGTCGGCAGATGTTTAAACTACAAGTAAAATAAGTGTGGTACTGCATGTGTGATGTGTAGGGATGATGGTTAGCAAAATCCTATGGCCGGGAAACATTATTGTTTGGAAACTGGCTATACATGCATGCATGCATGCAAGTCACCATGCATGCCTAGAGATCAATATATATAATAAACCAATCCCTAAGTTTGTGCCATGTAACTGATCCATGGCTTCAGACTTCTTAATTAGTTGGTAATTAGGGAAACTTTCTCATCTCTATTAGTTCTATACATATTCAAGCCATTTTTATCATAAAAGAGGGCTGAAATCCAATATTAGATGTAACGGCCACTACAAGAATTAAGGCTTTTTGCGGCGATTTTATGTCTGTTAGAAATAAAATCGCTGCAAAAAGACTTTAATTGCGGCAATTTCTACATTGCCGCAATCTTTTTTATCAAGTTTATAAAATGGTCTTTTCCAACGATTTTTTATCTTTTGCGACGCAAAGTTCGCCGCAAATACTAAATTGGTCTTTTGCAGCGATTTTTACTTTTTGCAATAGAAGTATTTGCTGCAAAAAGTTTAAAAAAAAATTTGCGGCGGTTTATTGTTCGACAGAATTGTGAAAATTACTTTTTGCAGCGATTTTTTAACTTTAAAAATTACTAAAAAAAAGCGAAAATGTGTTTTACGGCGACATTAAATCGTCGTAAAAGGTAATATTCAAAATTAAAAGTAACTAGAGCCCGCGGCATCCTTCATTTTTCCCTCCCGCCCGATATCTCCCTCTTTCATTTCCCCTCTGTTTCGCAAGACCCCCCCGACGGCTCTCTCTCTCTCTCTCTCTCTCACGATGTCCGCATCTTTCCCTCTCTCTGTTTCTCTCTCTAAAGTCTCCGTGTGAGTCACAACGCCGACGGGCTAGAGTTGTTTTACTCTGCGAGCTCTACGCCTCCTCGGTCCTGCTCCACCACCACAACCACCATGCTCTTCACCCTCGTCAGTAGGTCTTGCTCTCTCTCTCTCTCTCTCTCTCATCTCTCTATTTTGTACAGCAAGGGTGCGTAATAAACAAGATTATTGTGTGTCTTTGATGTCTGTGTTGGTGGCTTAGAGTTGTGAGGTGCTTTGTGATGGAGATAATTTTTTAATGGATTTGGGTTATGAACATGAAGTTAGGATTTTGTTTCAATTTTTGTGTAAATAATGTTGGTGTTATACTGGCAGCTCTAGGGTTTTGTTTGCTTTTGGATTTTTTTTGGAGTTTAAGAAGATTTTACTTTGCAATTGTCCTATTCATCAATTTTTTCTTTAGTTTAGAGTATTGGATTTGGAAAATTTGCATATTGTCGTGGAATGGAGATTTATATGTTTTAATTAGATTTTGGCATTGGGTATTAGATCAATAGGATTTATATGTTTTAATTTAACAGCAGCTTGCATTAATTATCCCCAAAAGTACTTATAAAAAAAAAAAAATGTATCCCCCAAAAGTTATGGGAAATCATATCATTTTTTCCCATATATATGCATTATATATATATATATATATATCTATATATATAATTATAGCTAGGCAGCTTGCTGTAAAGAATGAAAGTACATTAATTAGCATATATTATTATGCTAATTAATGTGATGCAAGATTATTTCTTCTTGAATTCTTGTTATTATTATTATCTTTAATCTAATTTAGGGGTTTTATTTTCACATTATTTGGGTTTTTTAGGAAAAGTCATTGATAATTATGCTAAGAGGAAAGTAGTTTTATTGATAAGTGATCACATTGTGTAGTTTTATTAATAAGTGATCACATTGTGTAGTTTTATGAGAGTGATCATATTGTGTAGTTTTATGAGAGTTAGTATACTTAACAATATAACTCGAGAATTCAATTAGATGCCTTCCATTTGATTCTTGGTATTGGTGAATGGTATTTTAAAGAATTTTTCAATAGTTATTGTGATTTGCACAACCAGTTTACCTATTCTCCCTTTGTAGCATAATTGGTATGAGCTAGGATTAGAACATTTGAAATCACACAACTTATATTTTTGGAGATCAATATCATGATACAAGGATTAAACATCTTCCTTTGTCACAACGAATAAGAACCAGATACAAGGATTAGATATTCAAACATCCTAGATATTTTCAACAAGATGACTGTCTTAGCATGCACAAAACCAAATTGAAATTATCCCATATGCTTTGGCTTGATTATGTAATAACAGAATAAATCTGGTCCTGAAAAATAACTCTGCTTTAGTCATGTAAACTTGTTGCATTAATTTGAAACTACATGTGTCAATTACCATATATTAGTTGTGATGCAGACTAAGTTTACCATATATCAGGCAAAGTGATGTTTTCTATTTGTGATGCAGCAGTTTTCCCTTCATTTTTAGCTTATATCTTCACTCTACAAGGCTGAAACTTTGGCTTAAATTTCATTTGTTTGAAAACTAAGTTCAATTTAGTTTAAAACTCCATCATTTTTCCCTCTCTTAGCTCACGTTTAGCACCTAAAAAGATAGCAGCAAACACACTTCCAAGTTCTGAAATTTTTTGCAACAGATTCTATCATGGTGTCTTCCAACCTCATCTGTCCTTACATTTTTCCCCTAATACTTGTTTAGTTGGGTGTGTAACCAAGTGGAGGGAAGGTAGAAGCATGCATAATTCGTGCAATCTACTGCTTGAAGATGTGAGATGATTTTTTGCCTTGTTTTGTTCCATGATGTACAGTTTAAGCAAAAAGGTTTTGCCATAGTTTTAACTATACTTCTTCCTCTATTTGAATCACTTTTCAATTATGTTGAGGCCTCCATTTTTATGTGTTAAACTAGTAGAAATCAGTATGTATTTTTTTACCTTCTACTCAAGCTAATAACCAAGTAAATAACTAAGGATTTCATTAGAATTTTATGGTTTATCAAAAGAACTATCTCTTGCTATAATTTTCAAGTTTATTAAGAACTATCCGTGGATAATTAGCTGATGATTAATAAGTTTTTTGGAGCAGTAATTGGCATCATGATGCTTCTTTTTCTTCTACTGCTCAACTTCCCCAACATGATTTGATTGGTTTATGATCTGTTTGGTAGAGTGGGATTGCCTAGTTTTTCTACAATAGTAATTTTAATTTATTCTCTCTAGTTTAGCTCATATAAATATGTTTTTTGCTTTGAGACCTCTATAATGAAATTTTGATGGAATAAAATATTTCTTTGCCACAAGTGAGTGCGTATTAATGCACAAGCTGGGAATGATGATGTAAATGTTTTTTTCTCAAAAGACTCGGGATATCTTCCTTGAGTATCATGATGGCCAATCACATGCTTGAAATATGAGACCTACAAGGAGCTTATTGGTGAAATGATATAGGTTCATACAATCCCAAGTTGTTGGATGAATGTATTTATCGACGTTTTATATTTCCAAGGTTATGGCATTTCTTTATGCAATAGACTTCTTTTCTAAGCTGGGTACTTGATGTAAGCTATGCAATTTATTCTGTTTTGTGTATTTTTTTTTTTTACTGAAACATCATTTCCGGCGAATACATTTAGCCGGAAATAATTTTTTGTCGTATCGCTACAAATACTATTTTGCAGCGACAATAAACCGTTGCAAATAATTTATTTGTCATAGAAGGTTATTTGTGACAAATTTAACTACCGCAAAAAATGTTATTTACGGTGATTTTTTAACACGCTGCAAATAATATGAAGCTATTTGTGGCAATATTTTGTATATTCGCAACAATATAAAACGTTGCAAATACTTTTTCGCAGCGATAAAGAACTAAAATATAAACATTATTTGCGGCGTAATTTATAATATTAGCAACAAAAAAAATCGCTGCAAATAAACATTTTTTGTGACGATTTTTGGGTTTCGTTTGTTTAACTTTTAAGTTAGTCAACAATTGTGACGAATGTCCGACGCAGCATAAATCGCTGCGAAAGGTTATTTGCAGCAAATTTGAGGGTTATTTGAGGCGATTTTTGGTGCCATAAAAGGCTTTGTTTCTTTTTTTTTTTATATAAGTAGAAAAGACTTTGTTTCTTGTAGTGCAACCATGCATGCACCCCATTAGAGGATATATATATATATATATATCAATAGTGCGACCATGCATGCACCCCCATTAGAGGATATATATATACATATATATCAATAGTGCGACCATGCATGCACCCCCATTAGAGGATATAAATATATATAAATATATATATATCATGAACTAGTTTAAGAAAATTACCATGATATATATTTTCCACGTGTCAGTTAATCAAATTGGCTTATTTAATTAATGACCTAATTAAGGAAAATGACCTGCATCATGATGTTATGGATTAAATGAAAGCTGATGATCATGAGTATATATAAATGCTTGTGTTGTGGGTTACCAGGTAGTAGTACTTCAAAAGGCATTGACCTTCTTGTATCTTATTTAAAACCTAATGTGTCACCGTCCCACACCACCTTTCCCCTAATAAATTAAATAAACTTAACTCTAAAAAAATAAACCAAAAAATGCTTAAAAATTAAGTGGTAATATATGCATGCATGGCGGGAAGCTTTGTTATAAATAGGCTCAAGGAGTACCCTCTCTTCCAAACCGCAAAACTATGCAAACTAACAGAGCTAGCTAGGCACATATATACAGTACTACTTACTAGAACAAGCTGCAACTTAGATCTCTCTCCCTCCCTCTCTACCTTTGCCTAGTCTTGTTTTGCTTCAATGACGATCCCAGTGATTGATTTTTCAAAGCTCAACGGCGAGGAGAGGGCCAAGACAATGGCTGAGATCGCCAACGGATGCGAGGAGTGGGGATTCTTCCAGGTACGTGCATGCTTCTCTCTATCACTACTTGCTGATCTGCAATGAATCTACCACACGCCCCACATCATGTGTCTCTTCCATGCCTGGATGTGTAGCCTCTGCTTGTAGATTTATTTTGTTTGATGCATACTTGTTGTGTTTCACGAGAGTTCTTAAGGTTTCATTACCATCATTATTGTTACAGCTGGTGAACCATGGAATTCCAGAGGAGCTCCTTGAAAGGGTGAAGAAGGTCTGTTCCGAGTGCTATAAGCAGGAAAGAGAAGAAAAATTCAAGAACTCAACACCAGTGAAGCTGTTGAATGAGATAGTTGAAAAGAAGAGCGGCAACAAGTTGGAGAATGAGGACTGGGAAGATGTCTTCACTCTCCTAGACGATAACGAGAGGACATCTGAAACCCCGGGATTCAAGTAAGCAGTACTGCGTCATGTATTTCTTAATGATCACTGAGCTGGAACTGAGGAAAGAACCAGTACGTACGGCTGAAGAGTGAAGATTCTGATCAGTTCTCTCCAAGTTCACAGAAACTTGGTTGCTGACAGATTGAAATTAAAAGGCTCAAAATTATGAACTCTAAATTCTAGAATAACTTTTGGTCATTTGTTAATTAATACTGATACAATATGGCCATATTCAACTCTAGCCAAAACCATGCATGGAAACTTTCATAGGAATTCATTTTAGTAGTTAGAAATGACTCATCCTCAAATAACTTGTGCAGTAGTATGCTGATATCATTTGCCTGTGACACTGATGACAGGGAAACCATGGCTGAATACCGAACAGAACTGAAAAAATTGGGCGTGAAGGTCATGGAAGTGATGGATGAGAATTTAGGTTTACCCAAGGGATCCATCAAGAAAGCATTTGATGGTGAAGAAGGCAGTGCCTTCTTTGGCACCAAGGTAAGTCACTACCCCCCATGTCCAAATCCAGAGCTGGTGAATGGTCTCCGAGCTCACACCGACGCTGGAGGCGTCATCCTACTTTTCCAAGATGACAAGGTGGGAGGTCTTCAAATCCTCAAAGACGGCGAATGGATCGATGTTCAGCCATTGCCAAATGCCATTGTCATCAACACTGGAGATCAGATTGAGGTCTTGAGCAATGGTCGATATAAGAGTGTCTGGCACCGAGTTTTGGCCACACCAGATGGAAACAGAAGATCAATTGCTTCATTTTACAATCCCTCCCTTAAGGCCACCATATCCCCTGCAACTCAGCTGGTGGAGAATCTTAAGAAAGAGGTGGATCAAGCTTACCCCAAGTTTGTGTTTGGTGACTATATGTCTGTGTATGCTGAGCAGAAGTTCCTCCCAAAGGAACCAAGGTTCCAAGCTGTGAGGGCCATGTAAGAAGCAAAAACATTAATCTTCCTAAAAGATTACATATATATGACACATTTATGGACCCTTTTTTTTTTTTTTTAGTTTATTATGGGCTTAGTGATGAAGATTTGCCAACAGGCAAAGGATACCACTGGCTTGTCTTTCTCTGTACGTTCGTTAAGGGAGGACAGAAAGCTAATGTGGGTATTAGTGTGTTTTGTTTTCGATTGCTGTTTTTATTTCTTCGTTATGTAATCATGGGATGCTTAAATCCACATGCCAAGGTTTGCTTTGTATAATATAATTATATAAATTGAGCTTTTCGGTATTATATTGCTTTCGAGGGTCTCTTTTTCTTGCGACAGATGATGGAATAATGCTCAAAGGATCGACCATCTTAAGGTCGTTTTCTTTCATTAGCAATGATATATAAAGACTGGTCGTACATTCAGTTCTTTTGAGTATGTTGTCTTCAAACACAAATTTAATTGGTCTATTTCTAGGAAGACATGTTAAAACCATTGTACCTGGCCAACCACTTGTTGAACAAGTTGTGTTTCTTCCAGTACCTCATCAGCTTGTAGCTAAGCCAAAATTTGAAAAATAGCAATAGAAATATGGAAAAACAGAGAATAGAAAATAGATCAGCTCTGTTCAGTTTGCATAAATACTAGATACAATAATCGTATAAAACTGTTTGGATGCAAGGAAAACTGAAAGGAAAACAAAAAATAGCTCATGAAAATAACTTCCCCTGTCGTATAATAGGCCACAGATCCTTATGTGGTGTTATATAACATTTCACAAAGAAATACAGGAAGTGATCAAACAAACATCGATCAACTTTCAGTTGCATAGAGGATCTATAAAAATTAGATCTTTATTGCTGTGTACGTAACAGATCATGGCAGTTAACATGAATTACATTTTGTCATACTGGAAAGAGGAAAACTGGGGTAAGTGGCAAACCCTACCTTCATATGGGAGCCAATGTGGGAATGGATCGTATTTACTATTTGTAAAGTCAAATTCTCTTTCTTTAATCTCAATTTATAATATGTACAGTATGTTTACAAGAACCTCAGTACTCTGGTATGGCAAGAGATTAAGTTTCTTCAAAGGGCCTTTTGATCAAGCCTCTCATTCCAATTTAGACAGCGAATCAAGCTGTGAAACCAATCACATGTCTGGTCAGACTTGTTGACTGTTGGAAGTGGGTGCCGACTCATATGTATTCGTACAGAATCTCCTCTTGAGAGTTGCTGCCTTCTCTTCCCATCGAAAGAAACCCATGCATTGCTTCTAGCATCCTCTGGAATCTGTCAAATACAACCATGTTAATACTACTAACAAAGAATATAACTGGCAAGAACTATGATCAATAAGCCAAACTTTCCTATCAACGATGACATGGCATAGCAGTTATTGTATCATATTTGAGGCAACTTCATGGGATGTGGAACGGTTTTAGACCTGAGATCAAATTTGGCATAAAAAGTTTTTGTTCTTCCCAGAGACTGTCTTAAAGAAACAGGAATTCACAAAAGATGAAATAGAACTACCAAACGGACATGAATACAAGTATAACAACTCACATATGGATACAAGTAACAGAACACAGAATACTTTGAACTACTCTTTTGTGTATTGGGGTCACACCCCCCATTTGGCCTTCTGTTTTCTAACCATTTTCTTAATTTTCATAAAGAAACAAAAGATGATTCTTTGTTCCTACAGTTCATTAGGCCTCATAGTTTTTTTTTCCATAGAGAGAGGAACCAAGTCATAACTGCTTGTCCCACCCTCATCGTAAACCTTTTACCACTCCACAGCCAAAAAAAAAGAGTGAAATGACTATCTATTTAAATTTGGCTGACGACTATCTACAAAGATACTGGACGTAATTTATTAGAACATATTTTTATGAAATTCCAGGAGGATTAGGATCAAGGGAAAACCAGATCTGGCAGATGACTGACAGAAGGACATACTTCTGGATTCATCCCAAACTGTTTGGCATATATCTAACTCAGAAAATCCACAACTAGACATAGAATTCCCATAAAGCAACATGCCTCCCTCAGAAAGCCCACCACCTCCCAAGTTGAGTTTCAAAATTGCACTTGTCATTATGTTAATAATTGTATATACCTTTTTGCTATCCAGGAACACATACGGACATTGTATGATTTAGAGCTCTAAATGCATACTGTTTAGAACTATTTAAGTAACCAAGTCAAACTAGCTTGGTTCTCCAACACTTGATCGATTCCTGACATATGCATGGTTCAATATGGAAACAAGCAACATCAGAATCAGAGAGATTGGAAAATATCCCCTCAAAAAGATGTTAGCATACATGGGCATCGGAAAGGGCAGCTCCAAGATTGAATCCCCAGATCTAACATGCAGAAATTTAACAGAACTTTATAAACATGTCAAAAGAACAGAAATAGCAGAAAAGTAAAGAAACCAAAATATTTATGTTCCTTCTTGCTTCTTCCAAAATGTGGCATTTCCTTGAACGAAATAAAGCAGCTCCCTCTTATGGTTTGGCATTTGGGACCACTGTGATCTGATATTGATTTTCAATTTAAGTGTGAGCATTGTACATAACCGCCATTTTTCTCGTAAGTGCATACATCACCCTTGCAAAGAAGCTTTCCAATTCGAAAAGAGATGAATAAACAGAAATGAGTGGAGAGAATTTTCTTGCTCGACATCAAAAGCACACTATGCTCTCTAAGTGCCAACTCAGTTCAACAAAAGCAACATCCCTTTTTCTACAGTTTAAGAACTAGAGGTGGCAAAAAGAAAGATAGTACTTAGTTAAAGCCAAAATTTTCGTTAAGATATCTCCAGATTAGGAGCTAAAGAACCAAAATATCTGGTTCCTTGATAATCAATAGCATACCTTCAATTCCAGCCTTGCAGAATCTGGAAGTATAACCGGTCTAAATGAGAGGGAGTGTGGGCATATTGGTGTGAAGAGCATGCAAGGAACATTTGGATGCACCTGCATTTAGATTTTCATAATGGCCTTACTAATAGTAACAAAGTGAAAGAGCGAACAACGACCAGTGATAGTATTTGTAATTGCCGGATCGAACTTATATATTTTTCAATAAGAACATTTGTTTACATTGCAATGAGTATGAGAGACACAAGAATAGTAGAATTTATTAATTGAATTACGTAAAACACAAGCCTCTGAAATTTAATATATGCAATTAGAACGTGACAAAATGACAGAGTAGATATGTAGCTGCTGAAGGGATATTTCTTCTTCCTTCCTACTTTGCAGAGAATTCAAGACCTTCGAATGATAGATTCTAAGAAAAATGTGCTTTTCCTACGGTAGAAATTGACTGGTGATGCAGATACATGTCCAACGTGGAATGAGCAATCATCAAATGTAAAGGGTTCTATAGAAGAAATATTGGAGTTCCACCACCATCTTCTCATTGTCCTAGAATTTCAGCCATTGCTCTCTCCAAAGACACCACAAGAGGCAAGACAAGACCATCTTTCCAATGCTCTGAAAGATCAACCACCCTACGAGGTTGATCTTTCAGAGCGTTCCAAAAATAACATTCCATAAAACACTAGCTAGCCACCTCACAATGTAACAAAAGACGATCGATCAACTATAAGAGAAATATCTGCTAAGCCTGTGCATAAGGAGGATGAAGGCATTTTCTGCAGACATCCGACCACTTGGGTTCCTATAATGGTTAGATATCTTTGATGTCATCAAGGACTTGTGGCCATTAAGATTAATAGCTACCAAACAAGATTTAGGAGTAATATTTGGAGGTCTCGTGTGCCTTCTAAAGTAGCTTTCTTCGTATGGACTGCTGCTCTTAGGAAGATTTTGACCACTGACAACTTGAGGAAGAGGGAACTCATTGTGATGGATTGGTGCTACTTGTGTAAAAAGCAAGGAGAATCGCTGGATCACTTATTATTGCATTGTGAGGTGACAAGGGTGTTGTGGGATGAGATCTTTAGAAGAGTTGACGTCGCTTGGGTAATGCCTTTAAGGGTAGTTGATTTATTGGCTTGCTGGAAGGAGATTCAAGGCTGTCATCAAGTGGCGGCAGTGTGAAAGATGATTCCACTGTGCATTATGTGGTATATTTGGACAGAAATGAATGAGCGGTGCTTTGAAGATAGGGAGTGCACAATGGCGGAGCTTCAGAATTTTTTTATACACAAACTATTGCTTTGGTTTTCTGCTATTGTACTTAATAGGAACAATGCTCATGACTTCTTGTCCTTAATCTATCGTTCCTAGAATGTATTTAGATTTTCTTTTGTATACTCCATATGTACACGGGCTATGCCTATTTCATTCGTATCAATGAAACTTACCATTTACTTATCAAAAAAAAAAAAAAAAACAAGAATTAGAACCCAACCCAATCAATCCGTGCACCAAACACCACATCAATGTCATTACCAACCATGAAGCTACCAATTATAATCCTAAAAGAGAGGGGGGGCAGGGAGGGAGATTTGCATTAATAGCATATTTCTACCCGCCAAAGTAAATTGATGGCTCCCAGACCAAATGATGTTACTTTGCTTTTAAATTATACACCGACACAATGTAATAGCTTTTTCTAACACAAATGGCAGTTCTGACCTCTTATCTTCACGTCAAGAAAAACAAACAAATGGCTGTTTTAAAAGCTTAGGTCTAGTGAAAACTAAAAAGACAATTTGCAATCAATATATATCCATTTACCAATAATAATATAACCGTGACTCGAATAAAAAGCACAGCTTACCATGGAACCTCCTGCAGCTGTAGAGTAAGCAGTACTTCCTGTAGGGGTGGCTACAATGACTCCATCACCTTGTACCTAAAGAAATAGTATTTGTCGTTAAAAGCCTGGCAATTTCATAAACTTATCTTTTCTTATTTGCATCAAAGTTTTAAACATGATATGTGGCATAAATGGTGACCACTGCTTTAGATTAAGTGAATGTTGGACTTCATAATTGGAGAGAGCAGGTAACAACTCCTCAGTTCACATAAGAGTCAAGGGCATGAATTTCTTTTTCCTACTTAAGAAATGAATTCACTAATCTCACCTTGGTTATGAGTCGGTCGTGTTCATAGCATTCAATTTTAGAAAGATATGGATTAGAACCCCGATCGACAACAACTTCATTTAGAATATCGAATACTTTCCCAGGCACCGCTTTACCATTTCGAAAAATTTCACATCGAAGACGCATTCTGAGAGTTATATAGACACCATCCAGAGTATTGTTTCCATGGATGACCTGTCTTAAGTCTTGCTTATAATCTTCAAACTATAACAAAAGAAATATACTAGGAGTCAGAAAATATAGCTGATTGTGGGAAAAGAAAAACACAAAAGTTGAGTTCAGAAGCTTACACCATGGGAAGTCAGAAATCCAAGAGATCCAAGATTAAATGAGACAACAGGAGGCACAGCACCTCTAAATAAATTTGATGCATGGAGTATAACCCCATCACCACCCAAGCATGCCACAAAGTCAACCCTCTCATGCAGATCACTAGATTAAGGGCATCCAACAGATCAGCAAGCTCCAGAAGTACAGGGACCTTAACAAAATCTTCAATTATTTGTTATTAAATCAAAGAGTTCCCTACCTGGTGTCTTGACTATAAAAGGTCTGAACAAATCCAAACCCCGGGATTCTAGCAAATATATCATGCACATCAGGTTCCACAAGAACGTTCATTTTCTCTTGGTAATACAAGAAAGTGGCAACCTGAAAACCCAACGCAATAAATACAGTTAAGAAATAGCCTTGAAAAGACTGAATAGGTGAATGTGGAAGAAACCATAACCACTTACACAAAGAGACCGATATCTTTCACTAGACCCGCAGAATTTGGTAATGGTGTTTCCTCTTGAATACCAAGTTGCTAGGCAAAACACCCATACCCGAGAGAAGTACCACTAAGAACCTTTCCTGATTAATTTAGTCCTTCATTTCAATTTTACAAATAAAGTGGTCACATCCCTATTGCTTGATTTGTTTTATATGTGTATCCAACCCTCTCTGTTCCAAACAAAAATGAGGTGCTTTACTTTTTGAGGTGCCCCAAAATATATCAAGGTTCCAAAAATGGATATATTTCTCCATTTAACTTTCCATATTACCCTTAAAATTGAACCCAATTTTTTCATATATGAAACCTCCTTTTATTTGAACCACAGTATTTTTTTATTTTTTTATAGGTATTTTAAGGAATATAATGTTTATTTTTCTCTATTAAACTGTATGCCATTTGTGAACTCCCATCAACTATGGGATGAAGTGAGTACATTTCTATCTATGACTGGAAGCTTAAAACATATATTTAAAAAAAACTACTATAACATGAAGAGAAATTCCGTTAACAATCTACAAACATAAAAGTGAAAGAAAGAGAAAAAATAATCAAAGGAGCAGAAACATATTCTTGTACATAAACAGAATGTCATTTACTAATAAGATTTCTAATGGTACCTCTTTTGCTTCTTCCATGAGCTCTTGCCCTAGTTTCTTTAACAGCAATACAGTCTTTGGTGTTGATTTCCACATAAGCATCTGCTGCTGGGTACTAGGATGAGTGAAGGCCAAAGACGATTCTGTCACCTTTTCTCTAGCACAAGAGTGTCCATCTGTCCGAACTAAAAACATCTCTGCTTTCTTTCTTGATTGGACCCTTACAACACCAGTTGTAGAAGCACACATATTACCTTCAATTGGCCCCAGATCATCATTGGCTGAAATTAAGGCAGCCCCGCTATTGCTCTTCCGATCTTTTAATATTGATTGGGATCTCACAGTCTCGTCAGAGTTAGTATTCACAACAGTAGAGATATTAGTTTCTGTCATCACAGAAGGCCTATCCACTTGGTCCAGTCCATTCACAACTGGACCAACAGAAACCAGAATATGACCAATCAAATTCTTCTCATCATCAGCAGGTGATTTCTGGGTCTCTGGAGAAAGAGTCTTTCCATTGAGTGACCCATTGGGACCTCCCGACTCCAGAGGCTCGGACATAGTGTCAGTACGAACAATATCACCTTTCCACACTGTTCCATTATGCGCATCTCTAGAAATTGGTAATATTTGGAATCCTTTCAATTGATCATTTTTATAAGTAGAAGGTGAGATCTTTCTACTCCTAAAAAACCTAGACATTTCTTTTTTGGATAAAACATTGCATGTAGGAACCTGGGCCTTCAGAGGGTCAATATCTACGGTGAACTTTGCTGGGGATCCTACTCCATTATCAGCTAATTCTGATGGCATACCTTGGACAGAAACAAGGCTGCTGAGGACCCCATTACTGCTTTGATGCTTCTTACCCTTGTATGGAGAGACTTTTTCATATGGTACACCATTTGAACCCAAAGACTCCTGCATCAACCCACTCTCCTTTTCCAGCAGAGAGCTTTCTTCAACAATGCAAGACTCCTGCATTTTTCTCATTCCATCGGCATCTTGTAATAATAAACCATTGGAAGCTACTGGTTGACCAGAGACAAACTGCTGTGAACAGCGAGACATGTACTGCCTCCATCTGGAGACCATGGCCAAAGTTCTCTTTACTCCTTCCTTACTGTGAAGATATATGGGCTTTTTGCTGTAATCTGAAACTAAAGATGCAAACTTCTCGACCTGCTCCATTGAAGGTGCGGTCCCAACTTCAACAGGAATTTTGACCAGTTCAATTTTCCCAGATAGAACAGCATCATCTAGGGCAGCTTGATAGAAGTTGTCCGTTACAGTCTCTGCTCTAAGGTCTACAATTGTTTTGTATCCTTTCTTCACTAACCACTTCAGGCCTTCTTCTGTTACCTGACCACCCATCCAAAAAGCTACCTCGGAATCTTTGGACCATATGTCCTCTTTAGAAGTCGAAAAATAAATAGGATTCCAATTTGCAAACTGCGTATGGCATGGATAATTCTCCCCCCGGGGAAAACCAGAATCATAGCAGACGTTCTTCAGTCTCTGAAGTTTCCTCCATACATCCAAGCTTCGATCATCATCAGGCATCAGATAGTTTTCAAGAGCAATATGCAAGCTCTCACAACACCTTTTCATCTCACTTCTGAAAATGGCAAGTGGAGGAAGTTTATCTTCAACTGAGCTTACATCTCCAACCCGAAAGGAATTTTGAATCGAGGATCTTCCAGAAAGGACGTCCTCTCTCTCTTTGTTAAGAAGGGACACCATGCAACCAAGCACAGAGACTATTTTATCTTCCAATATTGGTTTTTCCTCTGGTGTGAAATCATATGAAACGCTACATTCGCCAGTCAATGGATTGCACAATGTATCCATTAGCGCAGCATGAAGCCATTCAGTGGTTCTGAAGATTCTACAATATGCCTCAACCTCTGCAATATCCCCAGGAACTGGACCAATCCAAGGCGCCTGTGATGGGTCATGAGACCGAAAGGTCTTCACATGCAAATAAAGCAGTCAGTAAACTCATCTTACGGATTGAATCTCCATTAAACATATGAAAGAAAGCAACTGATCAAGTATCAAACCAGGAAATTTTGGAAACTGATATACCATTCAGAGGAAGGAAATGAGTGCTAAAACTAAGATAAAATGACCAACAACAGCATTATAGTCCTCTTTTTTTATGATGAGGAAACCCAAAGACCGCGCAACATGTCTTTTATCTAATCAAACCCCGAATCCATGTAATGTGCCCAAACCACACGGATCAGGTAAATTACCAAATTTTTACAAATTGGACGTGGCCCCTAGAATTTTTTGCACCGAGGGTTCAAACCTTAGACAAGACCAAGGCCCTTACCACTTGACCAACCCTAGGGCTTACCAACAATGGCATTTATAAGGCACAGACGCAGCAGGGCAAACTTTATTGGTCAGACCAAATGGAGATTGCATTTTATGTCAGATATAGAGGCCATATTATATTGTTTGCGACTTAATTGCCGAAAAAATAAATAACAAAAACAGACAACTGCTTTAGTTTGTGATGATAAAAAACAATTCAAAGCAAAGCAAAGCGGCGTAATAGGCTAATAGCTCAATTTGGGCTTCCGAACATTTAAAAAACAGAACATCGGCTAATGCAATACAACAATTCACAATGCAAAGACGTCCAATTACAGCGCCACTAGTCATAAGTGCCTGGAAAACGAGTGGGTTTTTTTAATTCAAAACTGCTCTCCAACCATGGCCTCCGTTAGTAAAATTGACCACAAGCATATCATATCTTGTCACCAAAACCGGTAGCACCAATCGGCCTACGGTTTCTCCGCCCACAATAACGAGAAAAAAAAAGTCTTGATCGAACCCGTTACAATTTCACAAAACAAACACACAACCCACATCTTCAAGCAACAAAATTTCCCAAAAATATCATCCTCAGCTCACTCAGTCAATTCATCAAATATCCACGAGCTCGAAGATCTAGAACGTGTAAAGTAAACCCAACAACACAACAACAAGCAGCCGAATGGGTGGCAGGGAAAGCAATAAACCTGAGAGTCCAACCCGAAACTGAGGGAGAATGGCTTCGAGAGCTCCGCACTGACTACGAACTTAAGCCGTCTCTTCAACAAGTCCTTCCTCTTCAACTCGAACCCGAACCCGCAAAGCTTTAGACTACCAACTGAAAACTGAGATGGTTTAGATGGACAAAAATGGGATGCTAGAGATGATGATCGTGATGAAATTCCGGTAGCCGGAGAGGAGTGGTTCATGCCGACGACGGAGATCGTCACGTGGCACAAAAAGCAACGTGCCACCATGTGTGAATCAACTTCTATATGCGTTTTCTTTTTCCTTGTTATATATATGTGTGCGTGTGTGAAGATGAGAAAATGTAGACGCCGTGGATAATATCGTTGGCGGTTGGATTTGTAACATTATTGGTTGATTGCTTTTCGTTCCTTTCTGGCTCGCTCTCTCTCATACTCTTCCTTCCTTTCGAGTTTCGGATTGGCATTATCCAGTCTCTTGACGTGATGCTTTCGGCTCCGCAACCACGGGTCATACATACGTGTCTCTGCGTTCAGATCAAGCCGTAAACTTTGTTTCAAGGGAAATAATACACTCACGATATTTTACATAATCCTATTTAAATAAAATATATTTTTTTTATAAAATAATTTATAAAAATAATATCGTTTTATAATATTTTATAATATATAAATATTATTATATAAAAAATTATTAAAAAAATTTATACATGTACTATTATTGATGGGACATTTACTAACGTTTTATTTATTTTTATAAATGAGATGAGATGAAAATTAAAAATTAAATAAAATATTGTTAGAATATATTTTTATAATATTATTCTTATTTTAAAATTTGAAAAATTTTTTTTTTTTTTTGTATAGAAGTTTAGTAAAGTTAAAATGATTATACGAGATAAGATGAGATAAAAATAATTGTGAAAATAAACACGACCACTTGTTATGAGCTAAAAATAAAATTTTATAATTTAAAAGAGAAATGTTAGATATATGAATTCAATGATTTGATCTGATTATCTGAAATTAGATGAGATATATTGTATTAAATTAGGTTAATTTGTAAATTTATTTTGTGAGATTCATTTGTAAATGAATTATTTCTCATATTTTGAATATGATGTACGGAGCTCAAATTATAAATTGAATTCAGCTTAAATAAGTTTATATTAATTTGATCTATTCAATTGAAACCGATGAGAGTCCTCAACTATAATTCATAATTTCATATCCAAGTTCGCGAATTGTATCAAAATTGTCAAATTGTATTTATAAATTTTGTTAAGCATATAATATTGTTTAGTAAAATTATATAATAATAAATATTGTAATATCTTTTTTTATATGTTTATCTCTAAACAAAAAACTCCTGTCTCTAAATAAAAGCACGTGTCTATCCCATTATTGACCATTTTCAAGAATGAAATTATTGACCATTATTTTTGTACATGGTATTATCATTGACATTATTGATAGGATTGGCAATCTTTCTATTATTGGTATTATTTTTTATTTTCGATTCCGTTTGGATACGGAGGTAAAATAAAACCATCTCACTTCATCTCATTTTATCTAATTTTAACTAATAATCTCACTATTATTTACAAAATATCTACATTCATCTCATCTCATTTCACTATTCAAACATAAAAGTCATTGAGCTCCCACTTCATATACGTTTAAAAGAGATCTTAAAAAGAATAATAATTATACATACAATCATAAAGTACGTAAATGCCGCGTAATTACTTTAAAAATAAATAGAGTCTATTATTAAAAAATTAATTTTTTTATATATGTCTCATATTTTATTATTTTTTTAAAAACGATTAAACAACGATTGTACAATTCACGATTGCAAATATATTTTCTCTAAAAAAAATTTGTCAAATGATTCTGTTTTTGCAAAAATATGAGCAATCCATTGTAAAACAATGCTTCCCAACCTTCACACATCACATTTTTTTAAATTTTTAAATTTTTAAATTTTTTTTTTTAGTTTATTCTTTTTAAACTAATTTAATTCTTCTATTCATTATTCATATATTAAATTTTTTATAAAAGAAAAAAATAATAAAAATTTAAAAAAATATGATGTGTAGAAGTTTGGTAGATTTTTTCTTAGAGAATAAAATCTTTAATCCACAGGGCTCCATCGAAGAACATATACTTACAAAAATGGTAAAAATCTGATGGTCATGATAATGAATGACGCACCCACCAAAAGAAAAGAAAAGAAAAAAATACTTGTGTTACACGAAGATATTAAGATGTAAACTTCTAATCGAGCTATAATCAAAGTCAGCTTGACTGCTCAACGTTTGGAGGAGGAGTTGTCTGAAGGTTTGATTTATGGCCGGGAAGAGCAGCCTGCTTGAGGGACTTGTGTCTCTCCTCTCCCGTTTGAGAAGGTAACTTCTCGGGTCGGTAATGGGTTTCGTTTAGGTCCAGTTCTGGCTTCCGCTTTACCTTCTTCTTTATCATTCCACCATCAGACACCCTTGCATCATCCAGGGAATTGCTCGAGGTTCCCTTTAACTTCTCTTGTTTTATCCTGTCCAAAATAAGAGGACCATTGGTTGAGGGGCTCTGCATCCTGACTGCTGCTGTTGAACTAGAAACTGGCCTGTCTGCTGAAGTTAAACCATGGCTGCCAGTTTCTGAAGATATGCGCTCACGCATAGACTGTGGCTGCACAATTGAATTACCCTCCGCTCGAACAGTCTCCTCTATTCTAGGTCCCAGCATCTTCTTCCTTCTGATTTTTTCCTGATCCTGAATACATATTAACAGCATACCAATTTTTTTAATCAACCTGAAGCGTGAATAGCCTTGCAAACATCCATCAAGACAGAATGCAGAACACATACCTTATGTCTGCTATGCAGTGCCCTCCGCCTCTCTTTTGCCTTGCAAATCGCTCTTTTGATCCCGTGGTTGTCCATGAAACCAACTGGCCACAATCCTGCAAGCTGAACCACAGAGAGGATTCTTGACTCAAAAAACTAGGAAATTACTGAGGAATGTTGACAATCATAATGACACTATAATCATAGAGAAATCAACTTCAAAAGCACAGAAATCATAACATGAAAGAGTCTTAAGTGTTTCAAGAGTATTTAAATGATAGTATAGTGAGTTTTTCTTTAAAAAAAAAAAAAGAAATCAAAGTGTATCAAAAATTTTAGGTGACAGGTAGACAAAAAGAAATGAAGAAAGAGATAGAAATCAGAAAGCTTGTCAAACGAAATTGCCAGTCAACATTATTCAAATTTTGTGAGAAGAGAGACCATTTGTTCCATATCAAGCAAAAGACATTTTTTGTGCAAGTAAACCATGCTGAAACACAAAACCTGTATAAACTCACAAGGAAACAACTAGAGGAGCTGATTTGGACTTCTTAATTCTCTGGACATTTTTATGGTCATTTCATGTAGCTTCATTAAAATTTCAGACGTTACGTAACAGAAGCAGCAAGATAGGCACAAGTCTGGAAATGCTGACAGTGAAACTGACAGTCAAAGTAAAAATTGAATTACCTCTGCATATAACTTCCTAATTTGTGGACCTGCATCTTCATCCAGCCCCTAGATTAAGCATATGAAAAAATAAGAAAAGTTCCATCCACTACCAATCAACATATTTAGCAGGCAAGGGCAGAGAAATCTGTACATCAACAAAAAGATCATAGAGATCACAAATTTTGTCTTCTAATGCAGCATCCATACTAAATTTCTTTTTAAAGACTCCTTTTTCTTCAGAACAAAATTCTTGAAAATCATCTGATGCTCCAGCTTGCTGCACAAATGCCTGAGAAAAAAAATCAAGACTAAGATTTCAGCACAAGCATCAAAGAAAACAATCTATCCGGCATTGCTCCAATATACACATCTTTTTACAGAGAAATAAAATAAAATTATTATTACTTCACTAGTGATAAATGAAAGAAAGAAATTTAAGATGGTTTGGCCAGGACTCTTCTTCAATACATCATTCCTATGGGAAGTAGTTATTGATTTCGATGTGCTAAACTTTCATAATTTTCTTATATCTATTTCTCCTTCTTAAATAGGTGATTTCTCTTATATACGTCCTATATACTTGGACAATGCTTATTTTTTATTATTAATAAAAAATTGTAACTATAAAAAAAAGAAGGTTTGGCCAGGAGAAAGAAAGAGTAATAACCGCACCAGCAAGGGAAAACAATGTCAGACACTCCTCTAGGATTAAAAAAAAAAAAAAAAAAGCCAGAAAGAAGACATTCCAACTGTGAAAGACACAATAGCCTCTAACTTAGCATAAGAGCAGGATCCTACATAAAGCTCAAAAAGGGGAAAAAAAGAATTGATGCTGACCATGAGATGCTTTGTGAGCTAAGTGGACCTCAAAAGTAAATAGATACGTAAAGACAAAGAAGCTCAGTCCACAATTATCTGTCATATATTAACTCTCATCCGTCTAAAAGAAAATAGATTGGGAAAAAAAAAACGCTATAGCGGTAAAACACACCACATGGGTCAAGACTCCTAGGCACAAGTGTAGATGGAGAGGGGGGGGGGGGGGGGGGGGTGTTGGTAGACATTACAAAACAATCATACCTTCGATTGCTCCCGCATTTTAATCATGTCAACTACTTCCTTCTTTCTCTGTTGAAACCTATTATCTTTCTCCTGTTTCGCTGACAGACCCATACTAATCATGACTTTCAAGTTTCTCTGTAGAAGAAAAGCATTGGATAAGTGCTAGCCATTTTTCAGTTGTTTTATATGAATTAAAAACCCATATCATAAACCAAAATGAGTTAATCAAAGAAGACCACTAGTTAGAAGGAAAACACAAACACACACACATGCAGATTAATACAATACAACTCTATTTATCTAGACAAACAACAATAACAAAGAAACTTTATTATCTACCAAATTCAAAAAGTTCCATAATTTAAGAAAGAAGTCTATCAAAAATCTTTTTTTGATAGGTAGATAGTAAAAGAGACATAAAATTGCTATTTTTTTTTATAAGTAAGAAATTTTTTTTGATAAGTCGTAGGTAAGAAAGACTTCATCAATAATATAAAGATTTTATCAATGTACACAGAGAGTATACAACATAAACACCTAAATAATCTGGCCTTTACATGACAAATGGAAAATGGAGCACTAGATACCAAGAGTGATATCATTTTTATAACAGATGACAATACCTTCAATGTTCTGAGCTGAATTAGATGTCCAAGAATGCTCATAAGGCGGTTAAGTAACTCCTTGGATATTCTCCCTTGGCTTGCCTGCTGCAACCAAATAATATTATTAATAACAATAAGCTTATTGAACTTTGTCAGAGGCTTAGGGTATACAAATATACGGCCATGATGAAAATTCCCAGAATAGCACAAAACCAAGAGCCAAAAAGTTAAAGTGATTTTAGCTCTTTTTTAAATACCGCTAGTCTAGCAACTTTTGCCAGTTTCAGCTTTATTTCTCGAGGTAATCTCCTTTTAACTGCCTGGGATGAAGAATCTGCCTCTTGATTTTCAATAGCCGGTGGCCTCGCTGTAATAAGTTACACAAACAGCAATTAATTATATGCAAGAAGTTCCAAAAATTACCTTTTGTAAAAGATAAGCATTGTCATGATAATTTCAAGACTTACATTCAGCAACCATCTTCTCTAACTCTCGGATAGCCTTTTCTAGTGAACTTTTTGGCCTAGCACTAGTATTATCCTTTCTATGTGTTGTTGATTTCTGCATAAAGTTAAGAAATAAAATCAAGACTAACACAGACATGATATACAAGGAAAAAACTAGCACTTATTTGCAGCATCTTCTAGTTTTCCTTGAACTCAACCAAATAAAAGAAAAGGAGATAAAAAAAAAAAAACAAGCTTATTTCAAGACTGCACCAAGGAAATGCCAGGTAAAAAGTATGGCTCGCTTCACGTACTCTTTCCATGGTCGGGTTCAAAACCTAAACTTCTACAAGATTGTCCTTACATGTTTTACATATGTCAATTTATTCGGACCTCAGTAGCTCTCTGTAAAGCCTAGAAAAAATAAATATTTTGATAAGTAAATATGACTCATGGAACCATATGGGATTGAAACTGTAGCTATACTTTCCATCCCTTCCATATGGAGGAAGGAGATGATTTTAATCCAAAGAAAATTGACCTAGCTAAAAAATAAGACTAATAGCTCCTCTTGAAACCTTGCATAAATGTTCATCTTTTCTAGTCATCATTCATAAAATGTGGCCTAATCAACAGGGGAAAAAGGAAGACGACGTTCATAAAAATAACATATATTAGTTTCTCTTCTGACAAATTGATGCACTAGTCTTATGATCCTGTTTCTCGTTATGCTTAAAATCTAATTAAAAAAATTATTTCCACACTTTAGTTTGGAAATTATAACAGAATTATAACCACCAAAAACAAAAATATAAATGGCAGATGTTTTTAAATAACATAAAAAATCAACCAATGCATCAAGAGATCAGATCAAAATATGTGATTTTTACATCTCAAAAAGACATGTTAACCTCCACGACCGCACTGTCAAACACTGGAACACCTGTCTGTATGCCCTTCTCTTATTTGCCCCCCCCAAAACCCGATTATCATTTCCTGTACTATGGATCATGAAATGGATTTATATCAAGCATACACCAGCTAAAATACCAATGTGTTTGAGATATAGAAATGTGTGCACACGAACATGCAGTGCATACAAATGAATCCTCATCCCAGTACATAGATTTTCCGATTTTGCCTAGCCTGGCACAACATGTCCCCATCATGATGCATGGTCTGTATATTATGGCAATCAATGCATTAAAAAAGGGAAAGGGTAATTTTTTGTTTTAATCAGATAAATAGTAACTTACTGTCATTTGCATGGCATACTTATCCACAGAAAAATTGTTGTCAGATGGTTCGCGGATGCCATTCTTTTCTTTCGGCCTAATTGACAATTCCAACTGATCAACATTGTTTGATGGCCTTCCAGATAGAGATTTAGATTGTACATGATCACTATTGTCAAGGTATTTCTGCTGGGAAGCTTCAAAGGATGCACTTGCTTCTTTCAATTTGTCAACAAGGTTCCTAGATTGAATGACTCCTGTCTTCTGCCTATCAACATCCCTTACTTCAGCTAGAGATACAGAAGCATCACCATTAGAAACTTTTTGAGATACAGAGGGATCAAATATCATTTTGGTATCAACATCAACAGATTTCTTTTTGGAAGAAATTCCAGTAGCACCCAATTGATTCTGGATTTTCACATCTTGAAAATGTTCACTTGTGACAGCCAAATTTTGTGAGGGACTAGAAGAGTCCTTCATATTTGCGGCTGCTGTCTTGTCCTTCCTTACATGTTTGGATGATGCATGAAATTCATCATTTCCACCATGACCCTTTCCCAAATCTTTTCTGCGCCTCTTCTTTGGTTGCTGGTTAGGTAATACAGTAGATTCGTTTCTTGTATAAGAAAAAAAAAACAGTTCAGTTATATGGGGAAGAAAAAGCCAAAGATAACAGAGCTTCATTTTCTTTGATTCAACTAATTCAGAATCCACAAAATTGTCAGACAGAATCTTGGTAAAGATTAAAAAAACAGAAAAGAAAAACCAATAACATTCGTAACATAACCAACAAGTAACTCCAGGAGTTAGGTAAATAATGACATATAATAAATTAACCAAAACTCAACTATAAAGGAAACATAAAAAGATGAATGATGATAACTCATGTGATTTGAAATGATTGTCTGCCAGTTGAAATACTAATTCCTGACAAGGAGTTCTGCATGCTCCCATTTGTTACGCTTGGGAAGAGATGTAGGAGAACAATGAATGCAAGGTGTACGCCATATTCTTGTAGAGAAAGCTTCAAGTATAGAGCTTGTAGGGTGCCGAGGAATTGAATCATTCTTTCAGACCTTATGAATTCCCCATGGTTAAGGATTTATTGTACTTGAAGCTTATTGCCTGTGTGAGCATAGGATAGCCTATCTTTATTTTTAACAAAAATGTCCACCATGGTAATATATGGCCATCCATCATCTATGTTTGGTGGGGGGGAAAGCAGCTAGACATCATATACCATTATAAGCACACATAGCTCCGATCAGCCCAAATAGACACATTGACCATTGACTACAATTTGTCATACAAAAGGCACACCAGGATTTCTTTTTATCTTTTTGACAAACTAACAGGTCCCTAAATTTTTTAATATGTTGATTTAAGCAAACAAAAGGGGGCAAAACTAACAATTCAGTGGTGAATCTGCCCTGTCCTCAACCTTCCACTCTGCTCCACTGTACCTGATAGCTAAACTAAATCTTCAACATCCCCCCTCTTCTTTGTTTGGGCAATGTAACCTCGAACTTAAGGCTACATACTAATGCATTGGAAAGGATCTACTGTTTGGGTAATGTGCCCTAACCTAAGAGCAGGAAAAAAAAAATAGAGTATAGCTAACTAATGTGACTCTGATAAGAGCAATAGAGTCAAGAAAAGGTTCATAGAAACTCACATGCGTTCCAACTTCCCCCTATTAACAAAAAACCCATCATGTTTTATAGCTGAGTTATCAACTTCAAAATATTCATCCTGCAGAAAAGATAGAGAGAGACATTACAAAAGCATTATATACCTTTTAAGACATCAATGTCATAAGAAGAATCCTACCACTTAGAGCTGCAAGACAATAAACCCAGATATACAAAAAAATGATAATACTCACCAGCTCAGCATCATCTATGAAAGAGTCTTCCGTATCATATTGATCATCATCAGGAAGATTGCGTAAATCTTCGTCATCACTACTATCCTTACCCTGCGAATTATTCATATTCATATTATTTTTTTATTCATATTCATATCTTTTTTTTTTTGGATAGTTAATTATTCATATTCATATTATCATATTATATTGCACATATGCTAATATTCTCTTGCACATCAGACAAAAGATAAATATCTTGGAATCAATTGTTCATCTTATATGTCCCAGAATCAATGATTCTGCAAAAGCATCCTAGATAAAAGAATAACAAAGGGAACAAAATGCAAAGGACATGCACATACCATGTAGAGACGTTCAATCTTCTCAATGACGGCACTAAAACGATTTGGAGCAGCTGCATCATTCTCTTCATTCTCAGTTGGCTGTCCCTAGAAGGTGAGGCACAACTAAAAAGTTAAAGTGCATAATGAAACCAAGTTTTCATGTGCAGTGAAGACACAAAAGCAGATGAATGAACAACAATGTTTGTCGTAACCAATATGGAGTCTATACTGATGTAAATGAAGATGAGTTCACACTCTTAACACCTACAAGGTCAAGCATGCAACCATATAGAATTGTGTAAAGACCAAATGCATGTCTTCATGCTGCCGTATATGCATATAGCCATCCAAAGTAAAGACATCAATACCTGATGTATAACAAATCATG
Organism: Juglans regia; assembly: GCF_001411555.2. NCBI lineage: Eukaryota > Viridiplantae > Streptophyta > Magnoliopsida > Fagales > Juglandaceae > Juglans > Juglans regia. The sequence continues at coordinate 4,097,249 of NC_049906.1, read as the reverse complement.
AGGCAAGAATTTGAGAAGATATTATGTAGAATGAAAGTGTAGGTTAAGAGTTTGGGAATATCTAGTCCCAAAAATTCTAGAGAACCATTCAGTAATTAATCGATCACTAACTTATAAAAAAAACTACTCAATCACGATGAACATAACATGCCAAACCAACCTCCAGTTCAGCCATAAAGCTCCATCGGTAGGATTAACAGTATAATTGCTGAAATCAGTTCCTGAAATAGCTTGATTTATGAAGATATATGCAACTGACACCGATTGCTTGAAGAGATATTTGTTAAACCGACCCCAATAAGTTGGGATTAAGTATTAGTTGAGTGAAGCTGAGTTGAGTTTAAGCTAGCCATAAAAACAAATTAAAAAAAAAAAATCTACTAAGGCATTTTCTTTATCCCAACCACGCTATTGACAACAGCAATCCCTCCAGTTAAGTTCAAAACAATACCTTAAAACTACACATACTCGGAGACAATAACAAAACAAACTAAGCATTGGACTTAGTTTCATCCAAACGAATACATGAGAATAACAATCGCCCATACCCCATCAACAGCAACACAATTAACGGTAAATATGGCGTAAATGATTCACAAAAAGAAGTCAAACATTACGTCTTCCGGACAAAGCTCAATTACACCGTATCCCCATGCAAACCCATGCCAAACATACAAAAACCCAATTATGTACACAATTACAGACACTACACGGATGAATCTATATGTGTGAGTGTATATATGTCTTACATGTATGTGCAGATATTAGTTTGAGAGGGACTCACCGGAACGATGCAAGGCTCGAGAGCGGGGTGGACGTTGGCGGCCGGCTCCGGAACGGAGGAGGAGGTAGATCCATTGACCTTGTTAGCGTCTTTCAGAAGCTTCTTCCACGATACAATGGTGGTCTCTCCGGGTCGGAGCTCCACCGTGAAAACCTGTCGGTCTCCCGCCTTGACGAACGACGACGAAGCCCTCGACGACTCAACACCGCCACCGCCACCGCCACCACCAACTGCCTTCTCTTCCTCCATAAAAACGAAACAGACGGCGGCGGGTCAAGAATTCTATGGCGTCCGGATCTAAGGTTCGAGAATTGGTATACGAGACGACATACGAGAGCCCTAGGTAGACCGAAGGGAAAGGAAGGGAAAGGCAATTGGTTTTGAGAGAGATTGCGCGGGATACAAAAATGTTTTAGTGGAGGGTTTTAATTTTTGATTAATAAAGAACGAGTATTAAAATGATTTTTAACTGCAACATTTTCATGCCGTTTGTTTCCCGAGAAAGTGAGAATGGGGTAAGGCAATGGGGTAGGTCCAAAGTCCAAACCCGGTTAGAATTTGGCCTCTTCTAACTTCCAATATAAGCCCTTACATATTTTTATTATCCAAAAAGTAAATAAATACAATAAATAAACAAAGTTCTGATTGAGGCATAAACAAAAAAACAGCTCTTTCTTAAAATTTCCAAGCCATTGAAAAAGTCATGAATAAGGAAGATCTTTTTATATTTTATTATAAAGTTTTATAAATTTTATGTCCCATAAAAAAATTTATATTGTTCGTTGAATATATTATATAGTAGTTATTAATGTCTTAAACCACCTAACAAAATTTGAAAATTCGATTACTCTAAATTTCAAATGGAAAATTACTTGAATTCTATTACATACGGTTATTTTTGTATACTCTACTAATGTGATTGGTTAAAACAGTTATTTTATATTAAAAAAAATAACACAATCAATAACATTAATAAAATATACAAAAAATACATAAAAGTTACTGCATATTAAATATTTTAAAGTACTTTAATAGTTACTCCAGAAAATATCCTAAATATTTCAAAACTTATATCTAACATAACACCTAACTATGAACAAAAAAAAATTATTAAATAACCTTGAATTATTTTAAGAAATGGACACACACACTTTCCACCCTCTAAGGTCCCGTTTGGATTGCAAGATGGTCTCATTTTATTCAATCTCATCTCAGCTCAACATCTAAACACCATAAATACAAATACTTTTCAATTTAAAATTTTCAACTTTTTCATATAATCATTCTTTAATCATTACAACTTTCTCAAACTTACAAACAAAACACAAAAAATAATTCAACTTTTTCAAATCTCAAAATAAAATTAATATTAAAAAACTATATTCTAACAATATTTTAACTTTATAATTTTGTATTCAACTTTTTTTTTTCTCAAAACCCTATAAAATATTTTAACTCAAATTTTTTCACTACTATTTATAAACTATTATTCTACATTCACAAATTTATCATCTCATCTCATTTCATGTCAACATCTAAACGATGCCTAAATAATAGACATGTAAACTTTGCACTACAAGCCACCAAAGCCAAAACTACTAAAAACTAATAAGTAGCACCTTCATCCAATTCTAAGGGTTAAAATATATGAAAAATGTTTGAAAGTAGGTGACATGGAATTGTTTTGAGACTATAAAAGTTAAAAGTAATATTATATAAAATTATGGAGTATGTAAGTTTTGATCACTTTATTTGAAAAAAAAAAAATGGACCCACCATTAAAACTTAAGTTTTTTCATGCGGATTCCAGTTTTACCTACTTTTTTCTAAAAGATTATACAGGACTTACACACCCTAAGAATTAGGTTTGCAAGGCGGGCCCCTACATCCAACCCTTTCAATCCCCACCTAAGCAGGCAGGAGCATCCGCTAGCATACGGTGGGCGAACAAATGGATTGAAGCTGGTTTGAAATGCCAAGGGGCGGGTGCGAGGTTGGGCCCTGGGCCTACCCGAATTTCACTCATATGCGCGACCCAATATAATATATATATATATATATATAATACACATCATATAGATTAGAAAAAAAAAATCCTAAATATAAATACTACATTTTTCTCTCTCTCATCTCATATCTCTCCTTTCCAACTTCTTTGTCATCTTCCTTTCCCTTTCTCTTCTCTCCCTTCATTTAACACATTAATGATTGTTAAGTGTGTTCGCCACTAGAGGTGTAAGACTATTGGACCGGTCCGGAAAAATCGACCAGACCAAATTTCTGACATTCTGTTGTATATAACATTATGTTTTGATGTTCTAATATTGAGTGGGGAAGCAATAACATCTTTATGTTCTGGTTAACAAACTCCACACTTTATTCAATTCCATTTAGCTTTGTATTATGAATTTCTAAGTTTCTTAGTTATGTATGTTTTTAAGACTTTTATTATTTTGGAATATAGTTTATATATATATAATTTTGTTTTTTAGAAAATATATATAGCAATATATATAATTTATCCATTTAATATTTATCCTAAAACAGTACAATGAAATGTACCGATATCGAAATATTTAATTCTAGTTTCTCAACTAGAATAGATTTCAAAACTTTGGTTACAAGAGTTGGATAGAGGGTATCAAAGTAAATATATTCCCATTTTTGGTTCCTACCAACTTAAGCAATGTGTTAAATATAGTCATCAAGTTGGTTAAAGCTTTTTTAATAATACATTGATGGTTAAAGGAGTTGATATTTAGTACCAAATCTAAACTAAAAATGAACATATGATCTGTTGTTTTAGCTACTTTTATGAATATTTACAAATTCTTGTTTGAGCTATGAGGGCTCTCTCATGACTAGAAAATCTTGTGTCCACCAAGCCAGGTCGGCTGGGTACGTCTTCCTCTATGGTCAATTTTGGAGAGATCAGGTCTCGCATCAATCCATGAGGCTTTGGGCGGGGACAACCATAATCAGTTTTGTGGCTTACCATTTCTATTGATTTAATAATTAACAAAAATGAATTGGGAGAAATTAAAACGTGGAAGGGAGTGAGTTTGTTCATATGTATGCATATGTGATATTTTAGATTGATATCAATGGGTTAAGATTTTTATAGGTAGTGGGATCACTGGGCCATATGGCCGAAAGACATCGGCCCAAAAGCAAAGGGGAGTTTTGTAATAGGCAAACCATGATATAGATAAACGTGTGATGGAAAGTTGAAATTAAATAAAATATTATTTTTTATATAATTATTATTTTAAAATTTTAAAAAATTAAAATTTTTATATAAAATTTTTTAAAAAATTATAATAATAAAATAAAGTGAGATGAGATATTTTTACTATTTAAACGGATCTCAATGTAATAAAAATTTGAGAAAATATATTTATAATTGCGAATTATAAAACTACTGCGTAATTATTTTTAAAAAAAGTGAATAAAATATAAGATTTATATAAAAAAATTAATTTTTTAATAGTAAATTTTATTTTTTTTACGTAGCGTTTTAAAAAAATAAATAAAATATAAGATTTATATAAAAAAAATTAATTTTTTAATAATAAATTTTATTTTTTTTAAAAAATAATTATGTGATGTTTATATATTTTATAATTATATGTAAAATTATCTTAAAAAATTTGACTGAGCATGATGGACTTATGATGTTTCAATTAATAAAGTATTAATTAGTATGAGAGTCGAAAAATGGAGCATTCAATGCAAGAAATAACGTATTTAACTTGACATGACCAGTTAGTAAAGAGAATAATACACTTGATATGATAAAACATAAAATCCCGCGTCTAATACGATAGGATAAATTTTTTAAATAGAAGTGCTATAATTATAAAAATAATTTTATATAATACATTATATTTTTTTTAGAATTAAAATAATTTTATAATCTAACATATTAAATTAAATGATATATATTTATAAAATTTCTTTATAATTAAAATATTTCTTATTTTTAAATATTTAAAAATTCGACAAAAGAATATGGTTTGAGCAGGGAGACATATTCAATATGCAGACCAGTAAAAGTCCCTACCTACCCTCAGATATTGACGAACGAAGACAGGCGAGGAGGAGGAGGAGAGCTCTCAAGAGTGCGCATGTAGTTGATGTTTTGAACAAAGGAAATTTGTTATAAAAACCCTAGCTGATCAGTGCACAATTAGGTCATTAAAATTCTTCTGGCAAATCCTTATATAATATATATATATATATATATTTCCAATTTATTTACTTCTTAATCTAACTTGAACATATATATTGGAGCTATATATAAGTAGTCAAAAAAGTTTGACAAACCTCATTGCTATTCTTTTACAAACAGACCAAAGCTAAAACTAACGTCGTGTGTGTGTATATATATATATACGTACACATATATTAGTACAAAAAAAATATTTATATATGTTAACTATTTGTCATAAAAATAATTATTTTTTATTAAAATAAATCTATTATTATCTCAAATAAGTCGTCATAAATAATTATTTTTCCTTGATAATACAATATATATATTTATATATATGCTATTAACATCTGAGAATTGCAGTAAAGTTTCACGTTACCCATGGGTTAATGTATGTGAGGTGAAATTGACATATATTATATATATATATATATTTCTAAAAGCTAGCTAGCTTCAATGGTAAAGAGATTGTATACATATAAAATACCAAGGAAAATCAAGATCATAGCAGTCCGTAGTATCTAATTATCTCTTATATTATAGACATAAAGAGATTACATAAAGTAAACTTACAAATTAACATGATTTTATAAAATTCGTTAAATCTATTTTATAATAAAAGTAATTTTATAATTTGATATAACACATTAATTTATATTAATTTGTGAGTTTACTTTTATATAATTTAACTGTGATTAAAGTATTTTTTTATATTTATATATTTCATTCACTTTCTTAATTAATATTTATTTGATCTCCGACCAATAGTTGTTGGTAAGAAAAATTAGAGTGGCACGAATTTCAGTTGATTTGGAATTGTCAGCCTGAATATCATCATCATGTGTCTTCATTTTCGAGTTAAACAGTGCAAAATCTGCATGAGCTAGGGGACAATTATATATGAAAAAAAGGTCCAAACAGTAATTTGCCTACATGAGCATTTATCTAAAACTTTCCAATTTGTGATGGGCCTGATTTAGACAGCTAATTACTATTTTGGTGTAGTTCTGAAAAGAAAGCAACCTATTTTCTACGCAACATGAAAGACAGCATGCACTTTCCAAGAAGCTTCATGAATATTACTTAAGTAACTTCAGAACAAAACAAAAAAACCTTAAAAATCCTTGCTCGATCCAGAAGATGGCTTTGTCCCTCGTAACCACTGCAAATATAGGAAAAGAAACATGGGTTATTGATCTGCTCGATCTGGGTTTTGGAGAGTATCGATCGATCTAGATTCAAGGGCTGGCTTTAATAAGCGAGGCAAGTGCATGGGGAATCAGCAAGCTGATTAAAAAAGCAGAAAACCAGGAAGAAATATTGCATGCTGAGTACGTAAACTACAAGCAAGTTAAGTACGTACTACTCGTCCTTATAACTCTGATAAAGTTGAGATTGCACGTAAAGCTAGGATTGAGCTTTCTTATATTCCCAGGTCTCTTTGGAGAAGCTAGTTAGATCTTATATTGACCGGAAAAGGAAGTACTGAAGATGTAGCGATCGACAGCTATATATATGGCGATGTTCCTTCTGCGGATTTTAAATGCATGACCTTCCTAATTTTAATCTAGCCATAATCTGCAATGGCCGGATGGAGATGTCATATATATGTTGGTTTAGGCGGTTTTCTCCACGTTTATATATGTTACTTCACAGGATGGGCAGCGACGGGTGGAAGGGGCATATAATATCTATCATCGAATTATTCATCGACCTTCCTCACATGAGAACCAGCTTCCACATGATGATCATGTGGCCAAATTAACTATATATATGGGGTGGGGGAAAATCAATATCGATCTAATGATCTGCTGTGCACCACCAACGTCGACGTCATAGAGGTCACGCCTCACCAAGCACGCAAGGGGAGCCACTTGCATGGCCTTATGTGGAGTTAGAATCACCATGGGAGGGAGTTCTTGTGTGACAAGATCAGCATGCAAGTAATCCCGACGATCCAGCAAGATCATGTAAAAAAGCTCATCATCAAGAAGATACTTAATTGGAACAATTCAAAACTTGCAGATTAATAAACAAGCTTCAAGTTCAAATCTATGTTATGATTATGTTGGTCATTATCTTTCTATTTAAATATTTTACAATTTAAACTCTCCAATATGTGTGGAATTGCTATGTAAACGCACTACAAAATATTGGGTCTTTTGCCACCATTTTTTTTCCTGCGAACAAAAACTTGCCACATATAGATACCTTTATTCACAATATTGAAGTCTTCAGAAACTGAGGATGAAGTTGTCAATAATACTCTTTATTATCGGCAAAAAAATAACGACTCAAGTAATTTTGACCTAAGAAGTCATTTGCGCACGTCGTTTTTTTATGTGTTATAATGATATACAATTGCTGCAACTATCATTCCCTTTATATTGATGACTACATCTTTGTGTGGCGATTAGCTTTCGCCGTTATAACTGGATTATATAAATAGAGAAAAATGCAACCCGTGGGACTTTTCCCGTCACTTCTTATCAGTCTCCTTATCATACTTTCATTTTGGGCAAAACCCACAGGAGGCACTGAGAAATTTATTGCTCTTATCTCACACATCGAGAATCATCGATGTTGTAATCTTATTTTGAACCAGCAACCACGAAATTGTCAAGTGCCTACGGTGTTTGTTTCAGTTTGCTAACTTTGTGGCTTCAGTTTTCTGGTCGATTCATTGCAATATCGGGAGATGCTATCCCTAGCCATCACTGCTCAATCCTCCGATCATTTGGTTTTTTTTTTAAATGTAGTAAAAAATTAGAAGTTTTGGTTGCTTGTAATGTGATCAACTAAGGGAAGTATTTGGAATCGATACGAAATGGTATAAATACTCATTACTTTGTAATACTATGTTAGGAACGATAAAATGAAAAAGTAAAGCAAAAAACAAAATCAATCACACACAAATATAAGATTTACATGATTCGACAACGTACCTATATCCACAGAGTTGCAGAAAAATTTATTATCTTGAAAGTTAAATACACAGTGCAGCAGTACAATATGCGGTCGTACAAAATTATATATATATATATATATGGCAAAACCCTAATTAAGGTTATTAAGGTGTAAACCCTAATTAAGAGTCGGGTTGAACCGGTCCAAAAGCTAAAACTTGGTAACAAATTATCGGCCCAAGCCTGCACTTCATAGCCCAAGCCTCATTGAAAATTTACTAAAAAATCACAACAAATTCTTATCCGATCGAGTCATCAAACTAGGTCACCACAAAATAGAACCAGGCTAGCTCCCAACATACTAGAATACTAATCTTGAATTTGAATATATATCGACTCTGTACTTCATTCTATTTAATCCAATAGTCTAAATATTATGTCTATTTATCAAAGAAAAGTGCAGCAAACAGAAGAAAATCAGAAACTTGGTCTTGAGGAATTGCGTCAGTCTCGTGAGGAGAAAGAATGGTAGTGACCCGTATTCTTATCGGGTCGGGCCATCAAATTGGGCCAGCACAAAATAGAATTAGGCTCCCAATATACTAGAGTAGTGATCTTGAATTCGAATATCGACTCTGTACTTCATTCGATCGAATCCGATATTCTAAATATCTTGTCTTTTTATCAAAGAAAATTCTGGCCCCACTTCCCACCTATAATATATATATATATATATATCTCTTTATATATATAAAGAGCCTATGAAACTGAATTTTCTTGTTTTAACGGAATTTTTTTATTTCCATTTAACTTTCCATTAAGCCTCCATTTGTAATAATTTGTAAAGCCTCCATTATGATAACTTTAAATCAGTAATGAAAACAGTACACATGAATAAATCAGCAATGAAATACAAATCGACACAAACAACTCTCCAAAAACCAAAATCCTTTCCTTCTTTGTCTCTTCATCTTCTCTTTTTCTCTTTGTCTTCGTGAATCGTATCTGCAATCCCCTGATCTGCTGAACAGGTCCATGAACCTCACAAAAAACGCAATTTTGATAATAAGGTCTTACAGCACGATAAGGCATGATAGTAGCAGAAGAAACCTCTTTTCAAGAATTAGTCCTTTGGGCGACCCTTCACTCAGCGTAGCGCCAGTTCTTGATCAGTAGGTGGAAGAAGGCAACAAGTTCAAGGAGCTCGAGTTCTAGCGCATCGTCCATGATCTTCGAGCTCGCAGCGGTACAAGCAAGCTCTCGAGGTGAGGTTTTTTTTTTTACAATGCTCTGTTTGGTTGAGAGAAAATGTAAGAAATAGATTCTGGGTCCGTGCCATTTCCCGATGGTAAATTCTTAGGATTTTCTCTGGCCGATGAGAAATTGTTGCAAAAGGAAAGAGAATCTGGGTGTTCTGTGATATGCTGGTTTGATTTCATTAAATGATGAAATGCTATTTTAATTAAGGCAAAGACTTGCATTAGTCACAGTTGAGAAGGCTCTCTATTTGGTTGTTGAGCAAATGTGGGAAAAGAGAGGAATAGAAAAGGAACAAATGGGTTTCATATATTATGTGGGTTGGGTTTTGGCCTTTTGGGGCAACTAGGGAACTCCCCTATTGAGCTAATCAGTGGGTCTAGGTCAGACTAATTGACAAATATTGTTTTCTATGATATTTCTTTAAGCCATCGGATTGCTTTTTGGATGATGGGTTCATGAGTTGTAGTTGGGTTTTTAACTTGATAATTCGTGTTTGGGATTTAGAGAAGCAAGTGTTCATGAACTTGTTAAAAGGCAAGGCATAAAAAAATTGTATGGTGTTGGCTTGAACATCATTGAAAAGTCATTCTTGTGATTGGCATATCAGAATATAGTTCCTTCTGAAGTGAAATTAAGGCAAGAAATAACTTTCGCCCTTTCTAAGGTCTATTAGGGAAAGCTCATTTCTCTTTTTTTAATCCCCATTCATGTCTGATTAGGAAATTCACTCACGACAGTATGATCTGCTATATAAACATCTTTATTTAAGCTTGATATTGGTTTGTCAGAATTTATAAATAAAAATTAAAATAATATAGTTTAAACACTCATAGTAAAAAGAACTGTAGTTGATGATATTGTACAATTTTTGTGATAAAATTAGAAAAGTAGGAAAAAAAACCAACAAAATATATGTTTTTTAAATTACCTTAGTACCCGCATACGACAGCTCTGCAAAGTTTTACGGGTCGATAACTTGTTCGACGTCAGTGTGTGCAAGGCGCTGTAAGTAATGTCGCTTTAGGGGAAAAAGAGACAATATAAAAATAAACACCTATCATCAAATAAATCAGAAAATGTTATGAGATTTAGATTAACCTCATTTAGTATAAGCTCAAGATGCAAAAGTGCTCTAGCATCATTTACCAAACATCTCTCTTGCAGTTCGAGAGTTTCCTTAAAGTCATTGTAATTCTCCCACAGTTGCTCTATCATTGGTGTGTTTGAAAATTTAACATTCTTTTTGTATCTTTGGATGTCCATTATCATTGGAGATTCAAATTGACATGGTTTTTTCCAATTTCAATTTTCACAGCTTGCTCTTTCAGTAGTCTAAACCAATTAAAATGCAGGCAGTCTTTTAAAGCCTCTCTGGTGGTTGAAGATTATAATCCCCCAATATTTCAACTTGGGTGAAGCCTTGAAAGTAGATGTAGGGATACTTTTCTTGTGATTAAAGGATTCAGAAAAGGGTAACTTGTTAACATTCAAATGGAAGGTGACTGCCTTAAGTCTTTTAAAGCCTTTGTGGTGGTTGAAGGTTATAATCCCCCAGCATTTCAGCTTGGGGGAAGCCTTGAAAGTAGATGTAGGGATACTTTTTCTTGTGATCAAAGATTCAGAAAGGGGTAACTTGACAACGTTCAAATGGAAGGTGACTGCCTTATTTTCATTGAAAGCTAGGGGTTCGAGTGGACTCAGGAGCCCATGTGCATCAATGAGAATCTTCTATGTTGTTTGGAAATGGGCTGTAAATACTTGTTACCTTGATGTGCAGAAGAGAATCAATTAAACTTTTGTTATTGGAAATTTGAGGGAACTGCATTTATCATTCCTTTTCATGGATCTTTGTTTTTCTTTTCTATAATGCTTTCAAATAACACTTCTAATTTGTTTAAAAGTGTGCACCCATAAATGTAGGACCCTGACAACTCCGGTGGAACTTATTGAATGTCTGAAATCCATTAGAGAGCATGCATTTTCTTCATCACCATTCCCTGTCATAATAACTCTTGAGGACCACCTTACAGCAAATCTTCAGGCTAAAATAGCCCAGGTATTTTTCAGTTCCTTCTATTAGTTAGGACCACCTTTCTTTTTTGGAGTTATAGTCTAACGGTTGCATTGTTATTTTTTAGTTGATCACTCAAACATTTGAAGATATGTTGTTTTATCTCGAATCTGAATGTTTAAAAGAGCTCCTTTCACCAAAAGAATTGAAGCATCAGTTTATTATCTCAATCAAACCTCAAAAGTAGCGAGGAAAATACAGTGAAGTCACTCAAGGGAAAGAAGTCTGATGAACAAGATGATGATACAGTGTTTTGAGAAAGAAAATTCACCACATAAGAACTTCATTCCTATCTGGTTTCCTGCCTATTAGGTTTTTAGTTATATAAATCTTGCTCAATTCAATTGTAGAGTGATAGTGATTCAAGTCAGCACAAGCAGGATGATGAGGATGATGAGTCATGTCCACTAGGTCCATGTTCATACAAGTGTCTAATTGCTATTAACGCTAGAAAACCAAAGGGTGGTCTAAAGGAGGCGTTAAAAGTTGAACTCAACATGTATTATTAGATTGAATGATATTTTATTTTGAACTAATGTTTTTATATTCTGCACTATGTCTTAAATTACTATGTGAAATCAATCATTTTTATAAAATATATATTATTTTTTATAAATAACCATTTCATAAAACTAAGTAAACGTGCTTGCACGTTATTCCCGCCTAGTATATATATATATATATATATATATATATATATATATATATATTATATCTCCCACCTCGTGCAACACTTGTACTCTCCATACGGGTTGATAGGTGGCAAATAATGTCTACATTGTTCATTAATGAGTGGTGTCTAGATAGTCATTTTTTTAAATTATTTTTTTTATAAAGAGGATAATTAACACCATTTCATGATTTATGAGTTAAAAAACACGTGGAAGGTTTAACAAATCAAAGGTAAACATGGATCTCAAAATTAACCCTTGATTTTTGAATCGGGGTTTCAAAGCCTAAAAGTGCACATGAATGAATATAAAACATACTTTCCCTTGTAGAAAATATTCAACTCATTAAAATTATTTTTTTTATAAAGAGGATAATTAACACCATTTCATGATTTATGAGTTAAAAAACACGTGGAAGGCTTAACAAATAAAAGGTAAAAATGGATCTAAAAAATAACCCTTGATTTTTTAATCGGGGTTTCAAAGCCTAAAAGTGCACATGAATGAATATAAAACATACTTTCCCTTGTAGAAAATATTCAACTCATTAATTTCCTGGCACTTTTTTTTTACTTAAATGAAGCAACTTGGATTGAGTGAGGATCACACTACAATAAAAACAAGTATTTGTGATGATAACGACTATTTGCAACAAAACTGACTTATTTTGACAGGAAATAATCATTTTCGTTGGAAATAACTCCGGAGTTTATCTTCAATTGCCTCCAATACTTTCTAGCTCATTTATTTTGCATCCCTCTCCCCCAATTTTCTCGTAGTTATAATTTCAGTTTAATTCTTTCCATTTATTTTGCATATATAACTTCCTTCAATTTAAACATTTTGTTTTGACATGCACAAATTTGGTGGGTCTTACTACTCTCTTATAAGACATCAATTAAGTACCAATAACTAATCAAGACGTACGTGGTTCATTAATTATTAGGCTTGCTTTATATGCATGCTGTGGACGCAAACTTCTTCTAATTAGGTACATAACATATATCGCTCATTCCTCGTGTTCCTCTCTCCATATACATCATGTGTTATTTATCTTTCATGTGAAAAAAATTTGGGACCATATCCCAATCCATTTCATAGTGTTACTAATCGGGATTGCACAGTGTTCAAACCCCCATGGATATTATAGAACACGAACGTACAACTTTGTTAGGGGGGTCGCCAATAACCAAACGGTTTAATTAGGTAATCTTTATTGTGATACCTCATATTGATTGATAAGTGATAGGTTAGGATACTTGGTATATGAGATCCCACCTACCCTTTTCATGATTGAGAATAATAAGTTATAATTACTCTTTATAATAATTCCAAAGAAGCTGATATAATTGTTGTTGAGTATTGTGAAACCTGGCTCAATCTGCTCGAGCGGGACATTCATGCCGCTCAAGTGGAGACGTCAAGCAGAGAGTTCATGTGTGATCTGCTCGATAGGCAGCTCAAGTAGATGCGATACAGAGAGTTCACTCAACACTCGCTTGACATACCGCTCGAGCGGAGTTCAAGTCAGATAGTTTGCTCGTAAGCCACCCAACACATGGCTTGAGCAGTTGACGGGAAACAGATTCGCTCGAGCGAAAATTGCTTTTTATGAAATTTTAGGGTTTCCGCCGTATACCCTATTATATATTTGTGTTTTGTGTTATAGTGGCTGTACAGTGTGTGCACAGTAGTCGCCCCACTATTATATTGTGATTTCTTAAGTAATAAAAATCCTCTACAGCTCTCGTAGATGTAGGCAAGTTGCCGAACCACGTAAATATTGTGTCGTGTGATTGTTTGATTATTCTTTTCGTGTTTACTTTCAATTATTGTCATCATTTTTCACAAAAATTGTATCATCGATTAATCTAAAACTGCAAGAAAAACCTCTTTTCTCAACCACACAAAGTCGCCAAAAATAGTAGCAAAATGGCCACATATATATATATATATATATATAATTTTTTATAATTTTTTCTTGCCATGTTGTCACCGCTGTTAAAGTTTTACAAATAAGAGCACTAATAGTGGAATCAACAAAGTTTGACCAAAATTTAGCTAGAGAATTCATTTTTATAAATTTAGTTAGTCACTTTTTAACAACACCAAATAAAAGACTCAACAACTATTCTATTACAATATTAATTTTGATATTTTCATTTATTTTAATTCTAATTGTAAGTTGAATATTTATTCGTTATTTTATGGTTGTATTAATGTTTATGGTTATATTAATTTAATGCTTATTGTTCTATTGATATTTATTGTTGTATTAATTTTTCGTCATAGATATAACAACTTGGTAAATATCTGACACAGAAGCAACATCGAAAAAGAACAACTTCAAGCGCAAGCATATTAAATCATCTTTGAGAAATTGGAAGCATGGCGAATTCGTGCTTCAAGTGGAATGTGCGAAACGAAAGCACACGGGAGATGAAGTTTTTATGCCTTTAGTCATAGATACAATAACTTGGTAAATATTTGACACAACAGCAACATCGAAAAAGAACAACTTGAAGCCCAAGCATATTAACTCATTTATGAGAAATTGGAAGCCTGGGAAATTCGTGCTTCAAGTGGAATGCGCAAAATGAAAGCATGCGAGAGATGAATTTTTTATGTCAAAATAATATCTTGGCCAGCAGTTGGGGCTTAATAGATTTGACAAGTAAAATTAAAAAAAAAACTAAAAATATTGTAACTTTGTCGAGTCCACTACAACCTTTTTTTATGCAATCTAGTTAATTTTGGCCAAATTTTGATTTTATTAAGTTCACTACTAGTACTCTAACATTTACCGGAGATTTTTAAAAGTTGGAGTTTTCATTTGAATTTGCGGTTTCTCATTTAAAATTAGGCGTTCGTCTGTATATATAAGTTTCTTTATCACTTCACTAGCTAATATTAATGTCACTAGTGTACAAAATGATCATTTTGATTTGATGGTTTAGATCTGTTTGTTCTACCTTATTTAGTTCCATCACTCAAACGCAAGACATGATCACCTTCACAGAATGCATACAATCCACTGGTTCGATGTACGACATGCAGTAGTTCCACGTTTTCCGTACCAAACATAAACTTGTCCTGGTCTTAGTTCCCAACTTGACACGTTAAAATGCCCGACTTTAAATCCCTAAAAACTAAAAAGTGTTTCAGTCAAAGAGGGGTTTTTTTTTGTTGGTTTCATTGAAACCCTAAAAAACCATCAAATTGATATCAGTCACCGCGTAGTTAAGGGGAAAGAGTCAGATAGAGAGAATAAGAGACCAATGGTCAAGAAGGTGCAGTGAAACTAACAAGGCCAATGAACATCAGATAAAAGCAGTCGGCTTAGCTTTTTCAGGACCCATAAACAAAACCTCCCCTTCTGTATCACTTAGAAAGTTTCTTGTCCACCAACTCAAACTAGAAATGGTCCTGATCTATTGCTTTCTGGCCTTTCTGATCTTTATTAAGTTCTCTATATCTTCCTCTCTCCTTCCTACATTTCACAAACAAGGAGAAGAAGAAAAGGTTAGTGAGGAGGAGGAGAAGTAATTAAGATTGTGAGATATGGGGAGAGGCAAGATTGAGATCAAGAGGATAGAGAACTCAAGCAACAGGCAGGTCACCTACTCAAAGAGGAGGAATGGGATCATAAAGAAGGCCAAGGAAATCAGTGTCCTATGTGATGCTAAAGTTTCCCTTGTTATCTTAGGGAGCTCCGGAAAGATGCATGAATACTGCAGCCCTTCAACTTCGTACGAACTCCGGCCTCTTTCTTAACTTTTGTTTTCCTATATATATATTGATCTCTGGGTGCTTGGGTTTTCTTAGATCTTTGTTTTCCCGGAGAAAAATGTAAAAAAAAAGGTTTTTTCTGACTCTCTCTCTCTCTCTCTCTGCGGGTTTGGGGTATATGGGAAATATTATATTTTGATGATGAAGGCTGGTCGATCTGTTGGAGGATTACCATAAGCAGTCTGGGAAGATCAGGTTGTGGGATGCGAAGCATGAGGTGGGTTTCTCTCTCTCTCTCTCTCTCTCTCTCTCTCCCCCGGTACTCTCTGTCAATCTTTTACTTAAAAACTTCTAATGCATGGTTCTTGCTTTGTCCATGGGAAAATGACCTGTTTTTTGCTAAAAGTATGTTAAGAAACATGAACTACGAACTTTATGAACAGATCCACAAATGATATCGACTCTCTCTCTCTCTCTCTCTCTCTCTCTCTCTCTCTCTCTCTCTCTCTCTCTCTCTCCCTCACACACACGCACAATATTCCATTGATTTTCACCGATGAGAAAGAAAACTAAAAACTACATATGATTTGTAACATCTATAAACAGATCTGGTAACAAAACATTATTCCCCACCTTCCTTTTCCTTGCTAAAACATTGCAACAACCGAATGCATGCAGGATAGCCGTTACATATAATAAATGTATTAAATTCGTGGACAAGATGATCTACGTCTGTCTTATTCAGTTTCTTGACTAGAAGCATAGTAAACATGAGCAGATACACAACTTCTACTTTTCAGATCTGAAATTTGGTTTTTCAAAAAAAAAAAAAAAACCAGCAGATCTCATAAATAAAGTCTGACTCTCCAAGAATTTGTATATTTATTTTTGTTTTTCCTTTTTGCCGTTGAGACAAACTAATTTTTAGGGTTTGCAACCGTGTCAAACTCACAGAACCTCAGCAATGAAATTGATAGAATCAAGAAAGAGAACGACAACATGCAGATTGAGCTGAGGTGCGCTTTTTCTTTTTTTTTCTCTCTCTCTCTCTCTCTTATGGCTTTAGCTCTCCCTCTCTCTTTCTCTCACTTATTCGTGTTGAAGTTTGTTTCAGGCACTTGAAGGGGGAGGATATCTCATCAATGAACGACGCCAAAGAGCTCGTGCTCCTGGAGGAAGCCCTTGAAAATGGTCTTTCCAGTATCCGCGAGAGGAAGGTTTGAATCCAAATACCAGTTATTTGGCCTAAGGTCTTAATTATAGGGCATAGATCGAAGAGATGGTTTAACTCTGCCGTTTGTTTTTTTTTTGTGCATGCATGGCAGATGGACTTCTTGAAGATGGCTAAGAAAAATGTACGTGAAGATCATCAATGAACGACTTCACCATATTGCCTCGATTGAGCTTATTTTATATCTTATGAATGATAGTTGTTGAAGTTACTTATGCAAAAGAGCTTGTCAATCTTCCTAAAAGTACTATGTATATGAAATATTTGCTCATGATCTTTGCTGGCCTGTCCTTGACATTTCTACCTGGATATTGCGCATGCAGGAGAAGATTTTGGAAGAGGAGAATAAGCACCTTAATTTGATTCTGGTATTCATTATTCTGAGATCCCCATTTTTTCTTCAATCATGTCTGCGCATATGCAGATATCTATCAAGTATTCCTTGTTCATGTTTGTCATGAACATAAAAAACTTTCATATCGATTGCAAATTCCATATTTAACAGTACCCTGGCTAGCTAGCTAATTCCCTGCTTAATTTTCTGCATGCAGCACCAACAGGAGATTGCCATGGGAACAATTAGCAGAGATGTGGCAGATGATTATGAGCAGCGAGTGATCAGGGACTATAATTCTCAGATGCCTTTTGCCTTCCGTGTGCAGCCAATTCAGCCTAATCTACAAGAAAGGATGTAATCGGAGTAGCACTACTCATGGTCCTGATGGCATATATGGATCTAAGCTTCTGATCTCTTGCTTGCTAGCTATAATATCTTGAAAAATATCTTTAAAATAGCTTTATAATTTCCATGGTTTGTAATAGCTAGCTAGCTAGCTAGATTTGATCATGCATGCCTAGCCGTTGTGCTAGCTTCTAATTAAGCTTATAATTATTATAAGTACTTAGCACTAAATTAAACGTCCCAGCTAGCCTCATATATAAAGTACTGTGTGATCAACTTGGATTGTCGTACGGCTACTAATTCATCATGTAGACCTACTATGGTATATATTGGTATATATGTTCAACCTAATTTTATAATCTAGATTAATTATATATAATGAACCTGTTTGCGGCTCATAATATTCTCATATCTGGTAGCTTATCATGATCACGTACTACTACTAATATTATACGTTGATGTGATGTTAAAATAAAAATAAGAATTAAAGCGATAATAAGTAATATCACGTCAATAAAGATTGATAGGAGGATCGAGTGGAATAAGATATAGCATATATATACATTTATTGTGCTATATATTTTAACAGCTTGAATTGTTAAACTATTGGTTAAGATCAAGCATTTACCCATCATTGATTTCATCATGATCATCATCTTCATAATTAATCGATCATGTGCGAGAGCTATATATATGTATGTGTATATATATATATATATATATGTTAATTTTTACGAGTTTTTTCTTAATTTCTTTGAAATAATTAATGCAGTTTGTTTCTAGCTAATTACTAGTATATAATATGCACCCATGCACACAAATGTGGAAGTCATGTCCTTAAATATTCTGAATGTGTTCCTTGATCAGTAATTTTGATTGCATTCGCAGAAAAATTGCCAATCAGCTTCATGTTGATGACCCAAAAACATTTAAGTTATTCACATAATTTATTTGTTCAAATATTTGTTGTATAACTCATTGCCAATATTGCATGGTTAATTATGAGGATTTCCTGAAAATTTATCTCCAATCTATTCCAAGTATGTATAGCTTATAATTATTAATCTATATAAGTAATATTTAAACTGTTCCAATTAGAATCCTAGCTCCAAGTTGTCCATTAGACTAATTAATAATCTGATCTAGATCATAATAGCTAGGAATGGCTAATTGATGATCAAGAGCAAGTCAACTCAAAGTATGGTCGATCGAAATATAACCAAGAATAAAGCTTATATATCTATCTCTATTATATAAGAGCCTATCTCAAATGAACAGGAATGAACAGTGCATTTTCTTATTTTTCCGTGTGACATCCGTGTGGCACGTTTAAGTTTACAATTCCGTTTGACATCTGTAAACGTTTACTGCAAATTAGCTGTAATTTTTTTATTTTATTTTAGCTGCAAATTAGCAGTAAACGTTTGACATCCATGTGACATCCGTGTCCAAATTAGCTGTCGATCACATCATATTATATAATATACCAGTACTGGTCCACCATAAGTAATTAATGGGGCAGGTTGCAGCTTTCTATATATGAATATTCTATACTAATCTCTAGCAAAGGGCACTACCAAACCAGTTTTGTTTATGAACAAATCATCAACGAATGGTGATGTTCTGCATTTACTGACATTTTATACTGATACAAGCATTTACTCACATGATGAACCCACCAAAACCACCGCAACCATTGTCCATTGAAATTTTAGTGCTTTTCATTTCCCCACCCTGACATCAACAAGTTTTGAGTACAGAATATAATTACTACTTTATCTCTATTTGGCCGTCTGCTAAGAAAAAGACTGTGCTTTGAATATAGATCATATCAAACAAAGAACACACGGCACCAACATAAGGTTTCCTCAGATCTTTTTGCTTGTGTCAGCAGAAAGAAATTGCTTGTGTCAGTAGGTTGAATCATCACATGAATATAGATAATTATACCTATTTACATATTTAAATAATTAAAAATGATAATAAAAAAGAAAAAATCACCACAA
Source organism: Juglans regia (assembly GCF_001411555.2). NCBI lineage: Eukaryota > Viridiplantae > Streptophyta > Magnoliopsida > Fagales > Juglandaceae > Juglans > Juglans regia. Next base: position 4,077,696 of record NC_049906.1, on the reverse strand, counting down.
AGAAAGAAACATAAAAAAAATATTATAAAACAATCGGTCAAAATCTTCTCCAAATTGAGCTTCCCTACAAAATAAAATAAAATAAAATATATGTCAAATAAAATATACTTGTCTCATACTTCATTTCATGACTTTTTCTCCCTATCTGATTTGGAAGATTTTCTTTTTAATACACGACAGTGATGCAGGCAGATCAGTTAAATATTTATGGTGCAGAATGTGGTGAGGTAGCTAAGAATGTCATTGGTTTTACAGCTTTTACTTACTTTACAGCAGTCTGATGGGTGATATGATGGGTGATATGGGTGATAGATAAGAGGTCTGGAAAGAGGACGCCTAGAAAGAGAAGGAACATACTTTAAAAGAGATGTGTTCATCTTTAGGAGAGTTCCTATTTTCATAGTGTTCTTTGTTTGGTTCCAGATATTGTTCCTCATTACAGGTAATTTTCTGAAAAATCTTGTATTTTTTACTTCTTCTCTAATACTCCATTTTTCCTTTTACGTACTGATCATCTTTTCAGCTTCTTTGTTGTCTCTTCTCTTATCCTCTATTTTTTTCCTTTTACTGATTTTTAATATTTACTGCTGATTTTTACTGATGATTTCTTACCAGCAGATTTCAAAAACTAGAATTTTCTGGTGTTTGATCATTGTAAGTGCATGATTGTTTAGTGTAATATTTTCTGTTAGTTATTTAGAGTAAATATTTTTTTACTTTCATGTTTTTTGTTCATTGGTTACTGCCATGCTTAGTATTCTCTTTGGGTTACTGATTTGTTTTGTTTATTTTGTATTCATCTTTGGCTGTATTCAGTGTTCAACCTATTTTGTGTTTTTGACTTCTCATCTATTCTCTTCTTTTCTATTTTTTTCTCTTGCTGGTTGTTAATGTTTACTACTAATTTTTTTACAGCTGCTTTCCCAGTTGTCTAAGTGTTCTTGGCTACAGATTTCTCAAGCTAGAACTTTCTGGCGTTTCATCATTGTGAGTGCATGGTTATTTAGTGTGGTGTTTTCTAATGGTACATGCAGTGCTTTTTCTGTTTCCTATTTCCTATAAGCCTCAGCAGATGTTTAGATGGTGTGCATATATCACATAATCTATTTGCCATTCTACTCAATTGATAAAATAAATATTAGTAAATTGCACTCTCAATCTACATTAAAACCAAAGTGCTAACCTGAAACTGAAAACGAAAAAAAAACATTGAAAACTCATGCACAAAACTCACTACCCATTTTTCATTTTTTTTTTGTTTACTGTGTCACCAGATTTGTAGAAGTTTTGAATTTTTTTTGCTAAATTTCGGTTGGTTTTTTTTCCCCTTTATAGGTCTCAACACATATCTTCACAAAAAAAAAAAATGAGGATATAAACAACCAACACATATCTTCACCAAAAAAAATGAGGATATAAACAACCAACACATATCTTCACCAAAAAAAATGACAATATTATATTGTAGCATTAAAATATCTATAACTTAGAAAATAAGTCCTGATCTCAAAAACGAATAAATTGAATGAGAAGGAATTTCTTTAGATGATGGAGGAAAGTTATAATAATAACTTTCTCTTATTTAAAGCTTATTATAGTAAAAATTGTGCTAAAAACATCCATCAACTTATGAAAACCTCCATCAACTTAGAACAAATAGAATATTCAATATTTTTTTTGTTTTTGTTTTGGTGTTACAATATATCACACAATAATCACAACATGCAAAAAAATAAAAAGATCATACACATCATCCAACTTCATATTCATACAAACCTCAGACCAAATAACCCAAAGCTCAAAGCAAACAACCCAAGGGTGTTTGCCCAAAAAAACAAATTGCTCAAAAGAAGAGAGAACACACAATGGATCTATTTAATCATAAATATGACAATTACAAAACCAAAAATAGCTATTACCCAGATGATCAACACAAAATAAGAAAAAATTCGATGAGATGAAAGAAAAAAACCACACTGCATGAAAAAAAATTCTATTTTGTCACAAATCCAAAAATCACACAACCAAAAAAAAATCTTCAACTCAGTTGATATATTTATCCACAAATCTGTAAATCATGCAATCAAAAAAAGCTACAAGCCAATTGATAGAAAGGAAAAAAAAAACATCAAACAACCCAGATAACAAAGGGGATCTACTAAAAGTTCAATCATCCACTTAAATCACACTTAAATCTCAAACATTCACATCACAATAAACCCAAAATCAACGGAGAGAACAAAAACTCAGTTGCAAAAAACAAGCCAAGACCAGAAAAAACAACAGATCAGAAGAAGAAAAAAAAACTCAGATCAGAAGAAGAAAAAAAAAAAACTCCACCTTTCCCATGAAGAACAACCGTGTTCTTCGTTGGTTGACCTAGGCTGCAGTTTTCTTCATTTTCTTTGAGACCAAACACGGGAAACATCTGTAGAGAGAGAGAGAGCAGAAAGTGAGTGGGCATATTTTTCCATTCTCAATCTACATTAAAACCAAAGTACTAATCTAAAACTAGAAAAGAAAAAAAAAATTGAAAAACTCATGCTTTTACCCGTCAAAACTCACTACACGTTTTTCATTTTTTTTTTGTTTGCTGTGTCATCAGATTTATTGTTTTTTTATTTTTCCATGTTTCATGTTTACTTTGTTTTTTCTATTGTGGATCTGTATTTGAAGAGATGGTGTTTACTCTCAATCTACATTAAAACCAAAGTGCTAGAAAGGAAAAAAAAAATAGAAAAACTGATGTTTTACCCGTCAAAACTCACTACCCATTTTTCATTTGGAGCCCCATAAATTCATAAAACTCAAGCACCTTAGATGGCCCAACCAACATCTCAGCAGCAAACAAAAACTCCATGTATATTTTCTACATTCTCACATCCGTTATATATTTTTTACAAAACTCGATCTTAACAGTTCAAATCATCCAATTTTGTCGTGGGAATTAGTTCTAACGCAATCTAAACAACCACCAGTAAATCAACGAAAAAAGAAACAACAATATTCAACCAACAACCCAAACTCATCTATATGCTTATATTGATAAAGATACCATGACTTGAAGTGTCTTTTATTCACGGTTCTTAACCAATATTTTGATATTGAACATGCTTTTGACATTGGGAAATAATTTTTAATGCTATAGTAGTTCTTTGGCAACAATAGATAAATATAATGTTATTTATATTGAAACAACGAATAACCAAAAAATAAGGCAACACAAAAAATCTCTTCACATATTTGAGAAAAATAAAAGGCAAGATACAGCAAACAAAAATACAGAGAAAGAAAGAAGAATAAAGCTCAACAGATGTTTATATTTTTGAAGATGTTGTCTCCAGATTTATTTATTTTTCTGTTTGATCTTTACTTTGTTTTTTCTATAGTGAATCTGTAGAGAAATTAATGGACGTAGTTCGGATCTATGGGTTTTTTTCCCGTTTGTGAATCTCCGCATATTTGAGATTTGAGATTTCAAAGTAATTTCAACAGCACTAGCCTAAACACAAAACCTAACAACACAAACACAACCACAAAAATCCTAAATTTCGGATTCAAAAATCCTAATTAAACAATTACATAATATCATCAAGCAAATTTGAGATTTCAAAGTAATTTTAAAAACACAAAAAAAAAACTTACAATGGGGAAACGAAGACAGAGGGTGAGGTGAGGCCTTGGTTCGTGCGTGGTATCACTTGTAGGCTGCGGCTAGGTTGTGTGCGACGGAGAGTGGGGCTGAGGGACCACAGAGTAAGGCTGAGGAAGAGAGACGAGGGACGAGAGAGTGAGGTAGAGACGAGATAGTGAGGCGGCAGAGACGGGAGAGTGAGGCGAGAGAGTTGAAGAAAAGCAGAGAGAGGCCATGGTGGTGGGAGAAACAGAGAGACACGGAAACGAGGGTGGGTTAGTTCGGGGAGATGGGTATGGCGGCGCAAGGTTTAGCAAGAAGAAGAAGAATAAGAGAGAACAGAGGAGAAGAAATGGGAGCGGGGGAGACGGTTTGTGCGGCGCGATACGATGGGCAAGACAAAAAAGCATGAAACCCTTAGGGTTTCATTTCAGCAGCGCCAAAACGGCTGCGTTTCCGAAGGGCTGGGCTTCCCTTTTCTCTTATACGGGCTGGGCCCGAAGTCACCCACACAAAACCCAACTAAAATAAATCACTATAAAACCACTTTAAAAATTCCAGACTCAAAGAAAAAGAATAGAGATAATATATAAAAATTCACACACACACTCCGGCCCAATAATAATAAAAATTCATCCAAACACTTCACATAACCTCCCAACAAAGAAAGCCCAATCCGAAAAATAATACACAATATAAAATACAAAACACTTTAATACAATAATAAAATAATATAATGAAAGCGATCATTAATAATAAAAAAATGAAATTAAAAAGCCAATAATAATATAAAATATTATTAGAAAATTGAAGAAAATACCTTAACACAAAATGCACAACAACTTTTGCAATAGTAAAATAAAATAATGAAAACTATCATAATAATAAAATAAAAATTTAAAATTAAACAATAATATAAAATACTATTAGAAAATTAAAATTTATATCGCATATTATTGTAATCCAGAAGGCCCAACCTGAAAAATGAAAATAATATATAAGAAAACACATTAACACAAAATACACAATAGCTTTTGCAATAATAAAATAAAATAATAAAGGCAAAAAATTTGAAATTAAAGAGGCAATAATAATATAAAATATTATTAGAAAACTAAAGTTTATCTAATATATTAAGAAAACACCAGAATACACAATAACTTTTGTAATAGTAAAATAAAATAATAAAAATAATAATAATAATAATAATAATAATAATAATATGAAATTAAAGAGCCAATAATAATATAAAATATTATTAGAAAATGAAAGTTTATCTAATATATTATTGTGACGCAGGAGGCCGAATCTGAAAAATGAAAATAATATATAAAAAAACACATTAACACAAAATACACAATAGCTTTTGCAATAATAAAATAAAATAATAAAGGCAAAAAATTTGAAATTAAATAGGCAATAATAATATAAAATTTTATTAGAAAACTAAAGTTTATCTAATATATTAAGAAAACACCTCAATACAGAATACACAATAACTTTTGTAATCGTAAAATAAAATAATGAAAATTATCATAATAATAATAATAATATAAAATTAAAGAGCTAATAATAATATAAAATATTATTAGAAAATGAAAGTTTATCTAATATATTATTGTTACGCAGGAGGCCGAATCTGAAAAATGAAAATAATATATAAGAAAACGTCAGCTCGGTCAAGGTGACCATCTTTTCGATTACTCTCTTGATCATCTTTTAGAGATAGAGGCAATTCGATATCTATTTACCTGGTGTTAAAACGGAAATTTATGAAAATAATAATTATATTTAAAGGTCTTCATATAACTTAAATGCATATTCATGTTTTGGTTAGGTATGAGTAAAATATTTTACATTAGATTAGAAAAACTACTGTTCAATTAGAAAGCATATCCGATACTTTTAGCTCGGATTGCAGGCCTACTACATATGTCATCTCAAAATCAACTAAAGAAACGAACACAACTTAGTGAAAATATGAAAATAAAAAAATACAATAATACAACAAAAAAAATCATAACATTTTTGCTAATATTATAATTTTCTTTCTAATAATAGGTTTTACACATCCAAAAATTAAATGAAAAAAATTGCAAGAAAATGAAAAAATGCGAGTAAAACCTTTAGATCCAAATATAGATCAAAAAATGAATAATAAAAATACACAAACAGCACTTCGAAGACCAATGAAAAAATATATCGCATCTAGATCCTAATTCATATGCAAAAATGAACAATGAAAATACAACAAAATGAAAATATATCCCAAATCCAAATGGAAATGCCAAACGAATAAAGATACCAAAAAACCTTCAAATCCAGATCGAAATGCAAAAATGGACATGAAAAATACAACAAGATGGGAAAAAATGTCGAATATATAGGAACCGAAACCACATAAATCTCAAATAAATAGGAACCTAAACGACATACACAAATGACACTTCAAAGACCAACGATGTTGTGTGTGTGTGTGTGTGTGTGTGTGTGTTTGTGTGTATACAATGCAATCAAAACTTACAATGTCTTTTGTGTCTAAACAGGAATTATCCTCCTTATCAAGAGATCTAAATATATAAAAAACTCTCCACTGTTCATTTCAAGACCTGTAAGTGCCTTTATATATATATATATTATTATATATGTCACTATCTTGGAGACGTTTATTTCGCATTAAGTACTTATTAATTATTCATTTAGTTTGGGTTGTGTGGAACAGTATTATCCAACATTTAGAAGAATTGTTTGCTTCGTTAACATAATGAGAAGTGGTAAGATTGTGTTAATGAGTTATGTAGCATTTGTTTTCAAATAGTAATATTAGTTTTATAAAAGTTAAGCTTTGAAACTATTTTTTGAAGATCATGGAAAACAACCGGCGAAGAAAATCTCGTATAAAGATTTACCCGAAGAGAAAAAAGAAGAACTCCGTACAAAACAGAGAGAAAGATATGCTAAAAAAAAGCATCTAGAAGCAATTCCATCCAATTAAAAGATTCAGCTTCATTTGGGGGTGATCAAATGACTATGTCAATTGATGAACCTTCAAATAATGATGTCCAACATATAAACATCATTCAGGATTTCACTGTTCTACAAAAAGTGTCAAAGAGACAACGAATTTTCCGCGCTGGTGTTGATATCGATGAATTGGTTTCGTCTCATGAAGTATGTGTTCCTCCTGGTGTTAATGTCTGTATAGTTGATTCAGAGGCAACTTCATCATTAAACAATGTGGCGAATCGTTCTGATTGTCCGAGTGATTCTATGGATTTCCTGACACGTAAATCAGGAAACACAAACATAGATGAAACGACCGTCTCTAATCAGTTTTTGATTCAACAGGTTTTCTTGAAATTATTTTTTCATATTTCTTATTCAATCAGCCTTATATTCTTTTTTATTGAAATTTGAGAACATCTTATTCAAATAGGCTCCATGTGTTGTTCGGGAAGAGTCAAGTTTTGAAACAAGTATACCATCACCTCGTAGGGGTAAGAAACAAGTATAATTATATTATTCGTTCTTATTCCATTGTCAACTCTTGACACTCTTCCAGCAGTGTCCTTAGCCAGATCATTCAAACAATTCGATGGGTTTACGCCAATTGTCTTCTGTTCATTTTTAAACTCAATAGGTGGGGGACATCGTCGCTTTGTTGGACGTAGACAACTATTGCAAGTTGTGCCATCTGAAGCATATTCCTTGCCGTATGTGCCTTGTTGCAGACATTGTAAAGCAAAACGATTCTATCATGAAACAAACGGATTTTGCTGTGCAGATGGGACAATTTCTTTGGCCACAAATGATGTCCCTGATCAGCTTTATGATCTTTTTACCTCCGATGCAAATGAAGCCGCGCATTTTAAGACCTATGTTCGGACTTATAATAACAAGTTCGCGTTTACATCTTTTGGAGTTAAATTCGATAGAGATCTTTGCAGACGAAATAAAGGGATTTATACCTTCCGAACTCAGGGACAGATCTATCACTATATCGACGATTTAGTCCCTTTAAATGGTCGTCCTTCTTCTCTCCAATTGTATTTCTATGATACTGAGCACGAATTAGAAAATCGTATTTCTGATTCAGACAGAATGAACCCATCAATTATAGTTCAACTCATCGATATTCTTCGCATAAATCCATATTCTTTGTTTTTCCGATCTCTTGGTGATTTGCCAAATTTGGAAAATCAAATAATCCATATAAGATCAGATGCTGGCCTAGATCAGCGTGTGTTCAATGCCCCGACATCTTCACAAGTTGCAGCAATATGGGTTGAAAATGAAGATGCAGATCAGTTGGGAGGACGGGACATTTGTGTCTTTAGTCATTCTGGTGGAAGTCATATAGTTCAGTATTATTTTGGCTGCTATGATCCACTTCAGTATCCGCTGTTATTTCCTTTTGGGGATACTGGTTGGCACCAAGGCATTAAAAGGATCAATAGAGGAAGCACAGTAATATGTAATGAAACAACCCGATCAATAGATCCTCACCAATCAATGTCAGCAGAAGAATTACTTACAAGAGAACAACGAGATTAGAGTATAATGTTAATCTTTCCATTTTGTACTTAGAGCATTAGCATTGGTCTATACATATGCATATGCAAAATCGCCTCTTTTACATATCCACTTTGTCATTCAAGCAAAATTCTCACATTGGTTTATGCATATTTGACACAAAATAATAATAAAATATTATTATTTTATTATTATTATTGTTTTGCTAAAATCAATTTTTTTATATATATTTTGCAATTAGCATCCACTACATACATTTGACATTAATAATATAAATTCAATAATAAAAAATATACTTTTTTTTATATATTATATTAAAAATATAATAAAATGAAAAAAATATATATAATATATTATAATAATAAAATGAATGTACAAGTGAAGATTTGTTGTGTTGTTGAAAAATGGAGAAAATGAAATGATTGTGAGAGAGAGAGTGGGAGGAGAGATAAATAATGATTACAATAATATTTGTGGGGTGAATAGTGGTTATCCAAATTTGGATAAGCACTGTTCATAGGTAGCTAAATATTTGGATATGCATAAGCCAATGTGGAGGATTTTATGGTCATATTATGCAAATATGACTTTGCATATGCATATGCATAGACCAATACTAATGCTCAGTTTGTACACGTCCAATTTTGTAATATTGCATTCCCCTTCAACTTTTGTAGCATTAAACAGAAAAATGAAGGATCCAATTGTTTCGTGTCGTGAGTATTATTGCTACAAATTACAAATCAGAGAAAATTTCAGATCAATTTTGTTGCTGTCTGGTCGTCTATTGCAACAATTCGTTGTTGAGATGTATGTTAAGATCGAGACGTCAAGATTAGACTATTTTCGTGGCAAACAACAACATATTCGATCTGAGTTATATCAAGGTATTGTTGATACCATTACACTAGGGGAAACTAACGCTTCTAATGTTGGAAAACGAATTATTCTGCCTTCGTCATTTATTGGGGGTCCAAGAGACATGCGAAAAAGATATATGGAAGCAATGGCTTTAGTTCAGCGTTATGGTAAACCAGACATTTTTTTAACAATGACATGCAATCCAAATTGGCAAGAAATTTCAAATGAATTACGCCTACATGAGGAGAGTCAAAATCGGCCTGATTTAGTTGCTCGGGTCTTTCGTGCAAAATTAGAAGAATTAAAGGATCGATTATTCAAGCAACAGATATTTGGAAAAGTTTCAGCATATGTTTATGTTATTGAGCACCAAAAAAGAGGCCTTCCACATGCTCATTTTCTAATTATATTACAAAGAGATTGGAAACTCTATACGCCTGAATCTTTTGATGACATTGTATCGGCAGAAATACCTGATAAAAATACGAATTTGCACTTGCATAACGCCGTTGTCAAGCATATGATGCATGGACCATGTGGAGTGTTGAATCCAACAAATGTTTGCATGAAAAAAAATGGTTATTGCAAAAGCCATTATCCAAAAAATTTTGCATCAAGTACGACTGTTGGAAATGATTGCTTCCCAATATATAGGCGTTCTGACAATGGAATAACTGTCAAAGTGAGATGTCATAATTTGGATAACCGTTGGGTCGTTCCATATAATCCGTATTTGCTTGCAACATTTGACTGTCACATTAACGTCGAGATTTGTTCTACTATAACAGCAGTCAAATATCTTTATAAGTATATTTACAAAGGGCATGATCGTGTTGCTTTCAATTTGGTTTCTGAACAAAATAATCAACAAATTGATGAAATCCAACAATTTCAATCAGCCCGATGGATTGCTCCGCCTGAAGCTATGTGGAGAATATATGGCTTTGTTGTTAATGAAATGTACCCAGCAGTGTATAGCTTACATTTACATCTTGAGGATCAACACCAAGTAACTTTTCGAGCAAATGAAGACTTAATCAATGTTCTCAACTCTGATCGGTCAGCAAAATCGATGTTAACAGAATTCTTTGCATTAAATCGAGTGGATGAGAATGCTCGGACATTGTTGTACAAAGAATTTCCAGAATTCTATGTTTGGAGCCAACAATACAAAGAGTGGACTTGTCGAAAAAAGAAAACTGTTATAGGTCGAATTATTACAACAAATCCATTTGAAGGTGAGAGGTATTATCTGCGGATATTGCTAAATCATGTAAGAGGACCTTTGTCATTTGAAGATCTTAGGACAGTTGATGGTGTTGTGGCTCCAACTTTTCGTGAGGCAGCAACTATGCATGGTTTGCTACAGAGAGACAGTGGTTTAGAAGATTGTTTACATGAAGCATCTCTATATCAAATGCCGTCCAGTTTGAGATGGCTATTTGCAACTATATTGGTTTATTGTAATCCAACCAATCCGAGAGAGCTTTGGGAACGTTTTGAGCAAGATATGTCAATTGATTTTAGGTCAACTGAAGATTCTATGTTGACTATAAGAATGCAAGTTTTGCGCTCAATCTCTTTTACACTTGAATCAATGGGGAAACACATTAATTCATTTCATCTTCTTGATGACGACATTTGTTTTGATGAAGACCAATTCGAATCTAGGGAAATCGATGATGAATTGGCTGTTGAAATTCCAGAAGAAGATACTGTTGCATCAGAAATCCTTAATAGTGAACAGCGACATGTCTATAATTCAATTTTGGAAAATGTTTTTTCAAACAAAACTGCTACATTCTTTGTTGATGGCCCTGGTGGGACAGGGAAGACATTCCTGTACAAGGCACTTCTCGCTGCAGTAAGATCAAGAAAATTAGTGGCACTTGCAACTGCTTCATCTGGTGTTGCTGCATCTATCCTTCCTGGAGGTCGAACAGCACACTCGCGCTTTAAGATTCCATTAGATATTGATGAACATAGCATGTGTTGTGTCAGTAAACAAAGTGCCATTGCAAAGCTACTACGTGTAGCAAGGTTAATTATATGGGATGAGGCCCCTATGTCAAGAAAACAACACATCGAAACTTTAGATAAAATGTTACGAGACATTAATGATTCAGAGTTAACATTCGGTGGAAAAGTTGTCGTTTTTTGTGGAGATTTTCGCCAGGTTTTACCTGTGGTTCGTAAAGGAACAAGACAAGAACATGTTGACGCCAGTTTGGTTTCTTCTTATTTGTGGCCTACATTGATCAAACTTCGTTTAACTGAAAATATGAGAGCAAGATTGGATCCAGTTTTTTCAGAATATGTGTTAGAATTAGGCAACGGAATGCCACCAATCACAATTGACGAAACTGTAAAAATTCCTAATGGCATGCTTGTTCCCTATGAAGATGACTGTACTTCTTTGGATCATTTAATAGATGTTGTTTTCCAAGATATTCATGAATATTCAATAAATATTTCAGTTATGATGAATCGGGCCATATTAACACCAAAGAACAGTTATGTTGATGAAATAAATACATTACTGATTCATAGGTTTCCTGGTGAGCTTAGGCGATATTATAGCTTTGATGAAGCAATAGATGCATCTGAACAATCAGTTATGGAGGATTTTTTAAATACTCTAACCCCAAATAGACTTCCTTCTCATGAATTGTTACTAAAGATAAGCTGTCCCATCATGTTGCTTAGAAACATTAACCCTTCAGAAGGACTATGCAACGGAACACGTCTAATTTGTCGGGCTTTTGATCGAAATGTAATTGATGCAGAAATCGTAGTTGGGCACCATAGCGGAAAAAGAGTCTTTATTCCAAGGATCCCATTCTTGCCAAATCTTGATGAAAATAGTGGTTTCCCATTCAAAAGAACTCAGTTCCCTATCAGATTAAGTTTTGCAATGACTATAAATAAGTCACAAGGGCAAACATTGGATTTTGTTGGGATATATTTACCTCAACCTGTTTTCTCACATGGTCAATTATATGTGGCTTTATCAAGGGCTAAGACTGCATCTACAGTAAGGGTTTTAATACGGCCGATGTCGACTGATCGATCAGAAAAGAACTGTACAAAAAATATTGTCTATACAGAATTATTAAGATTAGCATGTTCAGATTAATGTTCTACAGGTAATGATTTAATTGTATAATTTGAGTTTAACTACTTAAACAAAATTATGCATTTTATAGAATTCTTTTTCTATATGTTTAGTATTGTGTTCTTTATTTCTCATTGTAATTTTTTTTTTTTAATTTAGTATTGGGTTACTACACTTACACCTTTAATATTTTTGTATGTGAACAGTTTTAAAGATGCGGACGGTTTATACATCGATAAAAGATATCACTCCAAGTACAAGGAATTGGAAAATCAAAATGATCGTGGCAGACAAGTCACCCAAACGAACAGGCCAACGCTCACCAGTGAAGTACCAAAGCCTAACATTGATTGATCCAGAGGTATAATATTTATTTCTATCTATTGTCTTTTATTTTTTTTTGGTGTACTGACAACTGATAAATGATTTTGTTATTTTTGTATCATATTTATTAAGTTTTGTATTTTTATTTTTTTTACTACTAATTTGTAAAAAATCTTAAATATATTATTTTTTTAAAACCCAAAAATAATTTAAAATAAACAAAATTATTATACTCAATTATTTATTACAATATTTTTTTTTGTAAATTATTTATTTCAATTTCTTATACTATACAGGGAAATCGAGTACAAGCAACAATGTTTGATAAAGATATAGACTCGCGAGATGATACTTTACATATTTTCCGGTCATATTACATCAGTAATGCATATGTAAGGCCACTGGATCCGAAGTATAGAATTGAAACACATGAATATCAATGGATCTTAAATTCCAAAACGATAATTGAGGAAGTTCCAAAGGATGAAGAACAATTGGAGGCACCAAAGTACCAACTCATTCCGTTCAATGAATTAGACGCTTACAAAGACTCAATTGCAGAAATAGGTAATTCACTCTTGATTTTAGAATATTTAATTATCAATTTATTAAAAATTTAAATCTTATTTGTCAGATGTTTTAGCTGTTGCAATCAATATCAAGCCATGTAGAGAGATAACTTCAGTACATGGACCAACAACTATTCAGGAAATATATGTCATTGATCAAAGGTAAAAATATTTTTTGGGTAGTTCACTTTTTTAAAATTATGTTTCAATCTTTATTTCTTATATATTCTGTTAATTCTTTTTTTATTCCAATTTTTGTAGCTTAAACCCCATATGTTTAACTATGTGGGGTCAATTTGTGCAAGATGAATGCAAAAAAATCTCAGAAATAATTGGGACAAAGCCAGTTATACTTGGAACAAGAATAATAGTTGGTTCTTATAATGGTATTTTTAATAATTAACAATCTTATATTTTTCTTTTATATTGTATATGCTTGCATTAATCATGATCTCTATTTCTAATGAAGGATTGTCTCTTTCATCACGTCCGAAAAGTAAATTTATGATCAATCCTGTTCTTCCTGAGGCAACTTCATTGCAAGAGTGGTAATCGTCAGAAATAAGTCATTATTTGTTTCGTCCTACTTGAATATTAAAATCTTCATATTTTTATTTCTTATGTTGCATTTGTTTTTATGAATTTTAAGGGCGGTAATTAATGATTCATTACTTGAGAGTATTATTGCAAGATGCTTGACATACCCGTCTACATCGCTGTCTTCTGTTGGTATACGAGAAATAATCAAGAATTGTGATGTTGCTGAGTTGATCAAAAGTTTACAACCCATGGCGGTAAAATCCTATTCTTCGTAACAAATTCAAATATTTATACAATCAATTCATCTAAAAAATTATTTTTGATGTAATGTAGAAAGCAAAATTTTGGATAAAGGCGAAGATAATAGTGGTTGACTTGCGCCAGATATTTTTTTACATGTCATGTATTGGTTGTTATAAAGGAACTGGGTATGATTACAATGATAGCTTCCTTTGTTACCATTGCAAACACCAAAGTATTTCCCAACCACGGTATGTATCATTCAAATTTTTTGTTCTGTTTGATAATTTATGTGATAAATTTAATGTATAGCTTTTATTGATTCTAACTTAAAATGATATTTCCATCAATTTTATAGTTGTCGAGCATATGTTCAACTCGACGATGGTACAGGAAGACTATCTGCTGTTATGTTTGGTGAAGTTGTAGAGGAAGCATTCGGTTGTTCGGCAGTTGAGCTGATGAAGCATACTGGTGATGTATGTTTTCTTATTTTCTATTACCTTTATTGTTGTGAGTAAAAACGTCCGTCTTATAATTTTTGACATATTTACTACATTAATTTCCAGCATATATATTCTTTAAATTTTTATTAATCATGCAAGGTTATTAAAAATTTCTTTTGCAGGAACATTTGCCTTATATAGAAAATCTTGTAGCACAAGTTTCACAGAAAGAGTGGATGATTGAACTTTTAGTAGATCTCAATCGACTCAACCAACAACAGCACAAGAATTTCAATGTCATTTCTATTGATGCAGTACAAGAAGACACAAAATGATGGATCATAGTAAAAACATCAAAGGACTCATATTTTGAACTGATGTTTTTGTCGAGTTTGTTGCTAAAACTATCGATGTTATAAATATGTGTTGGACTATGTTATATTTTGAACTAATGTTTTTGTTCGGTTTGTATTAAACTTATCGCAAGTAACTTTGCTAAAACTATCAATGTTATAAATATGTGTTGGAGTATGTTATATTTTAAACTAATGTTTTTATCTTCTAATCTATGCAAGCATGTAATTATTATACTCTGCTTAACTATCATTACCCTTAAATATTTATTAGATTTCTTATTTTTTCCTATATGTCTTAATTTATTGATTGAAATAAACTTTTTTTATAGAATATATATTATTTTTTTAAAATAATTATTTCACCCAACTAGGCAAACGTGCTTTGCACGTTATTTTGACCTAGTATATATATATATATATATATAACACTATATATAGCCATCTTTCACAACAATGATCATGTGTAGGCCTGTTCATCTGGGTTCCCATTACGAGTTCCGGCTCGGAATAAATCTGGGTTCTCGTTACGAGTTCCGGGCTGGTACCCTCATAGAAAAACCCGGATACACCCATGTTGTGAAAAACGATGACAATAAAGTAAAAAACAAACACGGGAAAACAAGCAATCACACACGACACAATATTTACGTGGTTCGGCAAATTGCCTACGTCCACAGGAGCTGCAAAGGATTTTTATTTTTTGAGGAATCACCATACAATGTATGAGACGGCTACTGTTCACTCTAATACAGTCACAAGTCAATAACAAAACTCTTAAATATGTTATGCGGCGGAAATCCTAAACAAAGCAGAATTAGTGATGTTCGTTCGAGCAGCGTGTCGAGCCCGTATTGAGCGAACCTATTTTCCACAATCACTCGAGCCATATGTCGAACGGCTCCTCAAGTGAAGCTCTTTGACTTCCTTCCGCTCTAGCTGTGTGTCGAGCGGTGTCAAGTGAAACTCTTTGACTTTCCTTTCCTCGAGCGATCTGTCGAGCTGTCTTTGAGCGAAACTCTCTGACTTGTATTCGCTCGGGCGGTGTGAACCAGACTCTATATACTCAACAATTCTCCCATTTGGAGACTGGTACACCCACAACATCGCCCTCTACCTTAAACATGATATCCTCCACCTTTGCAACTCACTGCTCCTGTTTTCATGCTAGAAGACCAACTGAAGTTGCGCACAACTTCAGTTTCTCAAGTGTAACACCCTTTGTTAACATATCAGAAGAATTCTTACTTCCACAAATTTTCTCAAGTAGCAACTATCTATCATCTAACAATGATCGTATAAAGTGATACCTGATTTGAATGTGCTTAGTCCTGGAATGAAATACTGGGCTATTGGCAAGGAATATGGTGCTCTGATTGTCACTGTGGAGAGTGCCCTTTTGATTCTTTTTACCCAATTCCTCCAAGAAGCCCTGTATCCAAACCATCTCCTTTGCAGCTTCTGAAACTACAATATACTCAGCTTTTGTACTAGACAAAGAAACTTTCTTCTGTAGATTTGAACCCAATGAAATTGCAGTACCACCCAGAGTGTAAACAAACCCTGTGGTACTTTTTCTGCTATCAGTATCTCCAGCTAAATCAGCATCAACATAGCCCTGCACCTCTAAGCTCTCTCCTGAGAAATACAAGTACGTTTCTGAGGAGCCTTTTAGATACCTCAAAATCCACTTCACTGCTTCCCAATGTTGTTTTTCAGGGTTACTCATGTATCTACTTACAACTCTCACTGCATGGGCAATATCTGATCTAGTGCAAACCATAGCATACATAAGTGAACCAATAGTTGAGGCATAAGGAACCTTACTCATATTGTCTTGTTCCTCTTCTGACTTTGGTGTCTGATCTTTGTTGAGTCTGAAGTGACTACCCAAGGGTGTGCCAACTGACTTGGCCTTGTCCATATTGAACTTGTTGAGTACCTTTTTCACATACTTAGCTTGTGAGAGTCTCAACGTGCCTCTCATGCTAATGATTTGCTTTGCAGCTCCTAAATCCTTCACTGCAAAGTGTTCTTATGTCTGCTACTTCATATTATTGATCTCATCAATACTAGCCCATGCAATAAGCATGTCATCCATATATAGCAACAAAATAATGTAAGAATTGTCAAACTACCTGACATAGCAGCAGTGATCTGCCTGACATCTGATGTACCTTGCACTGCACATGAAGCTGTCAAATTTCTTGTAGCACTGTCTAGGAGCTTGCTTCAGGTCATACAAGCTCTTTTTTAGTCTACAAACTGAACCTTCATTTCCTTGTACCACAAACCCCTCAAGTTGGTGCATGTAGATGTCTTCTTCAAGATCTTTATGAAGAAAAGCTATCTTCACATCTAACTGTTCAAGAAATAGATCTTCAACAGCATCCATAGTAAAAACTAACCTGATAGTTGTGATCTTTACCACAAGTGAAAAGATCTCTGAGTAATCAATATCATGTTTTTACTAAAAGCCTTTTACAACAAGTCTGGCCTTGTACCTCTTACTGCCATCATGCTCAGCTTTCACCCGGTATACCCACTTGTTGTGTAATGCCTTCTTCCCTGATGGAAGTTGACAGAACTTCCATGTCTGATTCCCTAGCAAGGAATCCATTTCATCCTTCATGGCCAACTCCCTCTTGCTAGAATTTTCATCTTGCAAGGTTTCTTGGTAACTCTGTGGTTCTCCACCATCTGTCAACAGAATATAATTCAAAGTAGGTGAGAAACGCTGTGGAGGACGAATAGTCCTAACTGACATGCGAACTGCAGCTACAGGAGTGGACGGCTCTAGATCTGACTGCGGAATAATAAGAATGAGTGTACTAGACCCACACTGCACTATGGCCTCTGGTAGGTCATCTAAACTCACAAACTCAGACTCCTTAGGAGCTGCTTCATCAACTGTACTAGACTTGTCCTTGTACACAATCGTCTCATTGAAAATCACATTCTTGCTTCTTATAATCTTCTGACTCTGATCATCCCAAAAACGATAGCCAAATGCCTCATCTCCATTGCCAATAAAATAATATTTCCTTGACTTAGCCTCAAGTTTACTATCAGCATCAGAATAAAAAAGAACATAGGAAAGACAACCAAAAGTTTTAAGATGAGAAAATTTGACCTCTTTCCCACTCCAAGCCTCCTTAGGCAATCCATAATCCAACGGAACTGATGACCCTCTGTTTATCAAATATACTGCAGTGTTAACTGTATCTGCCCAGAAAGTAGGTGGTAGCCCAACGTACAGCCTTATGCTTCTAGCACGCTCATTTAAGGTTCTGTTCATGCATTCAGAAACTTCATTTTGCCGTGGTGTCCCAGGAATGGTCTTCTCCATTCTGATACCCTGAGTTGCACAATACTCCTTGAACCCACCATCAATATACTCACCACCATCGTCAGACCTCAAGCATTTTAGTTTTAAGTTTGTCTCTGTCTCAACAATGACCTTCCAAATTTTGAACACATTAAATACATCAGATTTATGCTTCAAAAAATTGACTCATACATTTCTATTGTGGTCATCAATAAATGTGACATAGTAACGAAAACCTCTAAGAGATGCCACTGGGGAAGGTCCCCACACATCTATGTGCACAAGATCCAGTCTCCCTTTCTTTAGTGTTCAGCCATTCTTCAAGAAACTAACTTTCTTTTGTTTCTCCATAATACAACTCTCACACATACTGAGATTAATTGACTTCAGTTCTGGTAGCTTGCCTTTAGATAGAAGTTCTTTCATGCTCTTCTGATTCATATGGCCAAGTCTGTAATGCCACAAATCTGTTATGCTCTCTGCAACGGTAGTAACAATAGTATTATTCAAACCAGTAGTCATATAAAGTGTACCAGTTTTCTTACCTCGAGCCAATACCAATGCCCATTTGGTGACCTTCAGGTGCTATCTGAAAACACCACTGAATGGTCACATTATTCAAGCTACCCAACAGAAATGAGATTCTTCTTCAATTCAGGAATGTGTTTGACCTTCTGCAAGGTACATTTGTTCTAGTTAGGGAGTGCAATGTCAATGTCTCTCATCTCTACTACATTCAAAGCCTCTCCATCAACCAGATATACCTTCCCAAAATCACCTGCAACATACTTCTGCATTATCTCCCGATAGAAAGATGTATGGAAGAAAGCCCCTGAATCAAGTATCTAGTCATCAACTGGACTATGAACTGCAAGTAATAGTGCATCCTGTACTTCTTCAGTTACCACATTAGCACTATCATTCTCGGTCTTCTTGGGATTTCTGCAATTCTTCTTAATGTCAACAGCTTTGCCACAATTCCAGCAAGTTGCCTGCTATTCAGGCATTTACTTGCTTTTGCCCTGTTCTTTTATTTTGATATGTTTTTGTTTGAGTTCCTGTCTTGTGCTCTCCCCCGAGAGTCAACATTCAGGGCTGAACTTGAACTCGAGGTCTGGCCTGAATCTCTCCTGCACACCTCATCAGCCAAAATCAAATCACAGATATCATAATTTTTCAACTTTAACTTACCAGCAGAATTACTGACAACCATTCTCATGGCTTTCCAACTATTTAGCAGTAATGCCAATAGTATCGGTGCATATATCCCATCATCAATTTCAATTTCAACAGACGAAAATTGATTTGTGATAGTATTAAAATCATTCATATATTGTGCAACAGACGTACCATATGCCATCTTCAAATTAAATAACTTATTCATCAGATGTATCTTATTATTTGCTGACGGCTTTTCATACATACCTGACAAAGCCGCTATGAGATATGCAGTCGTCTTCTCCTTGATGACGTTGTGTACAACAGATCTCGACAGGGTTAGCCAAATAACCCCCAGTCAATCCAACATGGTCCAATCAGCAACTGGCATGCTGTCTGGTTTAATCCCCAACAATGGAAGATGAAGTATCTTCCCATAGAGGTAATCATCTATCTGCATCATCCAGTATCCATAATCCGTGCCATCAAACTTCTCGATCCCCGATACCTTCACTTCCTCTCCAGCCATCATTTTTCCTCAGACCTGAACATTGCTCTTGCTACCAACTATTGTGAAAAACAATGACAATAAAGTAAAAAAACAAACACGAGAAAACAAGCAATCACACACAACACAATATTTACGTGGTTCGAAAAATTGCCTACATCCACGGGAGCTACAGAGGTTTTTTATTTCTTGAGAAATCACAATACAATGTATGGGACGGCTACTGTTCACTCTGATACAGTCATAAGTTAAGAACAAAACCCTTAAATATGTTATGCGGCTAAAACCCTAAACAAAGCAGAATTAGTGATGTTCGCTCGAGCTGCATGTCGAGCCCGCATCGAGCGAACCTGTTTCCCGCAATTGCTCGAGTCATATGTCGAGTGGCTCCTCAAGCAAAGCTCTCTGACTTCCCTCCGCTCGAGCTGTGTGTTGAGCGGTGTCGAGCGAAACTCTATGACTTGCCTTTGCTAGAACGGTCTATAGAGCTGTCTTTGAGCAAAACTTTTTGACTTGTATTCGCTCGAGTGACTAGACGCTCCGCTCAAGCGGTTTGAACCAGAAATAGTGTTTGAATAATGCATCAACATTTTTTTCATGAAAAAATATTCAGAACATGTAGGCTTTGATTTTTAAAAAAAAAGTTCTGGATTTTTAAAAACCGATTTCAATCTGGGTTTCAGCCTGGTTTTGAAACTTGGGTTTCTGGGCTAGAACCCAGATGAACAGTACTAATCACCCGAGCCTCACTCGACCAAAATGGAGCAAAATTGACCCATTTTGATATATTAAGAGGAGGGGATTATGTAACCTATAGGCATGTATGGTGGTGAAGTGTAGGCAATTCCAAATTTGGTAAACCTCGACCAAAATAATATATGGATTAGCACAAATTAGGTAAATTGAGAAAATAAAGAGAGAATAATGTAACATAGGGAGAGCGAGAGAGAGAGGAAGAATTTAATGACTTGTCTCTTCTCGACTTATGAAAGAGTTATATGTTTCTCAAGAAACAAATGTTGATTTTTTGAGGAAAAAATAAACTAAAAGTATTTACTTAATATTTTTTTAAAAAAAAGAGGACAGTATCCCAATTTTATTGATTAGTTTTTACTTATAGCGAAAGAATATCTTATACAAAAGGAAGCAAGGGTGTAAGGGGATTTTTCCACTTTCCGATACCCTGCCCTAGGGTCCAAGCTTACCCATGAAGCAAGGCACCTATAAGAAAAGATAAAAATGTGGCTAAAGGATTGGACAGGCCTGGCAAATCTCGGCCACACTCCAATCATGGGGACATGTACAGGGCAAAACGAGAAAGATGGGGAACCCTTGATCCTCTGACATGGGAATATCAACAGACCATCGAAGATAAAATAAATCAGGAAACCATGCCGTATTAATGACACCACTAACCGAGCTACATGCCATATTAATGACACTGTCGCAAAGTAATGCAGTATTAAAAGATTCTGACAAAAGGAACATTACGAAGGACATAGGTTCTATAGACTCCTGGTATAAATAGCAACTCTCAGGTATGAGAAACTGATCTCTCTGATCTCTAGACTCTCTTATTTATTTACAAACTTTCAAGAGATTTTACTAGCTTTGACATCGGAGGCTCCCGGCCCAAAGGCCACCCTTTCACAGTTATCTTCTTCTCTATTTTCGCAGGCTCAATTCTAAAGACTTGAATTACTAGAACTTGGTCCAAAGACCCACAAAACACAATGTTAAAAATGTTAGTGATGATCTTCACAAGAGTGATCACGTGTAGGCTTGTTCATCAGGGCTGAGTTTTTTTCCAGCCCGGTTTGGATGAATAGTTATCCGGGTGTTTCTTCCTATCATACATGATGATCTTCACAAGAATGATTACGTGTAGGCTTGTTCATCTGGGTTCCGGTTACGAGTTCCGGTCCGGAACAAATCCGGGCCGGTACCCTCATAGAAAAACCCAGATACACCCAATATGAGTACTAGGTTTTAAACCCGAAACTTTTTTTTCCTGGTTTGAATGTTTTATTTTTTTTTCCTTTCAAACAACTAAATGGACATAAAATCAAAAGGAAAATGCATATTATGTCCAATGAATCATCCATTTTATGGTTTTTTTTTTTACTCTTTTCTCCATGTGGCTTTTTATTGTGGTCAACGAACATGTAAGTTTTAATTTAAAAAATTAAATAAATAGAGTTTGAATGTTGCGTCAACATTTTTTTTATGAAAAAATATTCAGAACATGTAGGCTTTGATTTAAAAAAAATGAATTTCGAGTTTTTAAAAATTGGTTTCAAAACTGGGCTGGATCCAGGTTCCAGCCCAGTTTTGAAACCCGATATCCCGGGCCGAAACCTAGATTAACAGTACTAATCACGAGAACCTCACTCGACTAAAATTGACCCATTTTGATATATTGAGAGGAGGGGATTATGTAATCTATAGGCGTGTATGGTGGTGAAGTGTAGGAAATGCCAAATTTGGTAAACCTCGACCAAAATAATATATGGATTAGCACAAACCAAGTAAATTGAGAAAATAGAGAGAGAATAACGTAACATAGGGAGAGCGAGAGGTGAGAGAGAGAGGGGGGGAAGAATTTAATGACTTGTCTCTCCTCGACTTATGAAAGAGTTATATAGTTCTCAAGAAACAAATGTTAATTTTTTGAGGAAAAAAGAAATTAAAAGTATTTACTTAATATTGTTTTTTAAAAAATAGGACAGTATCCCAATTTTATTGATTAGTCTTTACTTTTAGCGAAAGAATATCTTATACAAAAGGAAGCAAGGGTGTAAGGGGATTTTTCCACTTCACAAGCCCATTGTGCCTTAGCCCAATACCTTGCCCTAGGGTCCAAGCTTACCCATGAAGCAAGACACTTATAAAAAAAGGTAAACAGTCGGCTAATGGAATGGACGGGCTTGACAAATCTCGGCCACACTCCGATCATGGGTAGGGGTGTAATCAGTCTGGTCCGGTCTGGTTCAGTTTTGGACAAAATGTAGGACCGAACCGAATTTACCAGTTTTGTATTTTTCAAAATCGATTATGCCCCGGTTACCTTCCTAAATCAGTCCCTCTGATTTTACCGGTTTCCCGTCCGGTCTGGTTCGGTTTTATGGCTCTTTTAAAATATAAAAAACATATAATAAAATGTTACTTCTTATGATAAAATATCATTAATAATTTAATATATATTATGTTTAAAGCATATGATCAATTAAATTTTCATATTTAAAATTAAACTTTTATTTAATAAATTATAATATGAAATTATTTCATATATGATATATAATTATATATAAAAATATAATATATAATTAAATATTATATATAAAACTTATATATATAAATATTTTGTATGATATATAAAATTAATTTATATATATATTCCAACCGATCCGGTCCCGAAAATTATGAAACCGAAACCGGACTTGGTCCGGCTGGTTTTCATAATATAGGAACCGATTCCGGATCGGACCGGTTCAAAACTGGACCAGCCAGTCTGGTTCGATTTGGTCCGGACCGATTTTCCTATTTCTTGGTTTAAATTTACATCCCTAATCATGGGGACTTGTACATGGCAAAATGAGAAATATGGGGAACTCTTGATCCTCTGACATGAGAATATCAATATACTACCAAAGATAAAGCAAATCAGGGAACCGCGCCGTATTAATAACACTACTACCAGAGTTACACGTCACATTAATGATGCTGTCGCGGAATCACACCGCATTAAAAGATTATGACAAAAGGAACATTACAAATGACATGGATTCTATAGGGGCAGACACGATTTGTCCCTCTAGACTTCTAGTATAAATAGCAAATCTCAAGTATGAGAAATTGATCTCTTTGATCTCTATACTCTCTTACTTATTTACAAATTTTTAAGAAATTTTACTGACTTTGATATCGGAGGCTCCGACCCCAAGGCTACTCTTTCACAATTGTATTCTTCTCTATTTTTACAAACCCAATTCTTCATATTTGAATTGCTAGAACTTAATCCAAAGGTATAAAAAATACGATGTTAACCAAGGGAGTTAGATAAATTTAATCAAGTTTACTCGTTTTTTTTTACTTGATATATATTACGTTTTTCTTTTATTCTAGATTTTAAAATTAATTAAATAAAAGGAGCTTTTCATTCATTGTTTTATGACTTTCTCAAAGTCTTCAAAAGAATTTGACAATTGATGCCAACAAACAAAAAGTGAAAAATATAAAATATAAAAGAGAAAGAAGGTCGAAGACAATGATATAAAGTGCAGTGACTGGAAAGCCCTTGTAGGACACGTGTCGTCGAAGTCCCAAAATCCACGCAGACAATCTTAAAGAAATTGGTTCTAGAGGGCTAAAACGGTCTATCTGCAGCGTCAGCTTCAGAATTTAGTGACCGGTCGGAGACCTCTCTTTCTGCTTTCTTCTGACCGTTTTTGTCGACGACCCCGACGTCCCACCCCAACCAATTCTCTCTCTCTCTCTCGCTCTCGCTCGCGCCGCGCGCGCTGAAAGGAAGAAGGAAGAGATAGCATAATATAGGAAACCCATTTTGTTTGTTTCGTTATTTTTGCTTTCAATCTATTGCCAGCACGGTGCACAGGTATTTGCTTCTCTCAATTCTATTTGCGCGTCATATTTTTGTTCTTTTTCGGATTGGTGGGGCTTTGTTTTTGTATTTTTTAATCTCCATGTGTATACATATGTCGATATTAGTAACCGCATTATGGTTACAATCTGACTTCAGTTTTTTTTTTTTTTAAAATGTGCAGAGTGGTTTTTCTAGGGTTTTCTCTATGCCGTTAGAATTCAAACGGCTTCGTTGCAGGTACTGATTTTATGGTTTTGTTTGAATTTGAAGCAGTTTGGTGATTGTTAACAGGGTCACGGCTTGATTGGACGGTGATTGGGGCATTGCATTTTTTGGGTCCCGGTTATAATTGGTTTCGGAATATTATATCGATCAGGTTTTCCAATAAAGTACTGGGTTTGCATTGGATTATGATTAATTTGTTGAGTTTGAGATGGGCTCATGTGAAAATTTGGCTATAATAGAGAAACCGTTATGTGGGTCAGTTCTTGTGCAGAATTTGAACCTAGAATTTTCAGTGCCATGTGTATCGGAGCAGCGGTCTGGCTTGGGGGTGGCTTACAGATTGTTTGAATCTAAGGCTGACCCCCCAAATGCTGTGGATAGGTGCCCGGATTTTTGTATGGTTGGTGATACTGGTGTGAGCTCCAGTGAGATTACGGAGGCGAAGGAGGCTTTTACTACTGATAGCGATGGGTTGGTGATTGAGACACAGAATGTGCGCGATTTGATGCTGGAGAATGTACAGGGCAGTGAATGTAGTATAAGGGGGGACTGTATGATTGAGATTCAGACTCAAAATGGTGCATCGTGCCTAGAGAATAGAGGATCTCAAGGTGAGTATGACTGTGAAACGCCCTTCGTGTCTGTACAGATGACTGGTTCACAGGGGAATTTTGCTCAACTGGATGAGATAGATAATAGGAGTGTCAGCGTTTCATCTCCAGGTGTCATGGAGGCTATCGATGAGACGAGTGGTGATTTAGCTGGGTTAGAGACTGATGCTCATAATAAAATATCTTCTTCAGACGGTCGTCAAATGCCCTTGGAATTAATACCAATGACTGATTTCCCAAACGGCTATGCTCAGCAGCAGGAGCAGGAGCAGGAGCAGGAGGACACTAAGAACATTGGTGATCTTCCTTTGGAGGTTATGGACCAGAAAAGTGATGTGTCAGAAAGTACAGAAGCTGATGTTCGCAACTGGATTTCGCCTTCAGAGGGTGGTGAAATTCCTTTGCAAGTTTTACATGCAGGTGACTCGGCGAGCAATGTTGAGCAGAAGTGTGATAAGAGTGATGAAGAGACTGTTGGCGATCTCTCTGTAGAAAGGGTTAGTGGGATTTTTCAAAGAACAAGTGATATTGATACATCCTTTCAAGTATTGCCTCCACAGGAATGCCAAAGGGCCTTGGAAAGTTCACATACGTCTGAATTACCAAGTATCTCTGCCCAACAAAATGATTGGAAGAATGATAATGGTGTTTGTGGTGTCTATGTAGAAAGGGTTCCAAAGGTTGTGGAGGATAAAAGTGATATTACAACTGTTGAACTTTGTACCACTATATTACCATTAGAAGAAAATTCCTGCAATTTAAAGGAGGGTGCTGCCAATATAACTCATAACTGTACTTTTGAGAAATCAATTTCTCCCCCATCTTGTCAACCCTTTAGTATTGCCAATCCTAATACATCAAAGGACAAGACAGATGAGGATATTATTGCTTCTATTAATTCTAGCAGTGTGGCTGAATGTTCTGGACATACAGATAATGAAGGAAAAGATACTGTTGGTGTTGGTTGTGGTTTTGAAACCAAATGTCCTGAAGTTGTGTCCTCATCTTCTCGAAGGAAGGGCCAGAGAAATAAATCAAGCCAAAAGATTAATAAAAAGAGGGCTGAAAAGAAACGCAAGAACACATCCCATGTTCTACACCCGTGTGGAAGTATCAAAATTGTTTTGGAGGCTGCAAGACTGAAAAGAAGCTCTTTGTCAAAACCAGCTCGTTCTTCTATTTGGGGATCATTGGAGAATATCACACAATTTTTTGAGCGGAGTAATGGGATCTATGGGGTCGATCAAGTACAGAAGCAAGGACTGGGAAAAGCAAGGGGTGGCCGACGAAGTGGAAAGCAGAACAAGAGGCAAGCAAGTGGAAACTCACAAGGGTCAAGGGGAAATTGTCGTGCTTCAACTAGTCGTGTTCGTTTGAAGGTTAAAGTGGGAAAAGTAGCAGCTCAAAGTTGTCTGAACAATATAGATCCAAAGTTTGTTGATACTTCAGTATCCTCCAATGTTACCTTTTGTGATTATGGGACTGATTTGTTTTCTGGAGCAGGTTTAGAACTTCCGAAATTTTCCAGTGCTGTTGAAGATAAATCACAGGAAGATGGACAACTTGCAAATAAAGACACTGAGGGAGCCAATATTATAGATAAGGCACCTGGTGATGCAGACAATTATCTTGGGGTTCCTTCCCATGTATTGGTCGATGCATTGGGAGGGGCAATTGGGAATAGGTGTATAGATTCTGGAACTTCGCCTGATTCAGAAGTTATCAATTTGACTCCAGATGCCCAAGTCACTACAAGACATCATTTAGATTTGCATGACGCTCTTTTGAGTTCCTCCAAAGATGTTGCTGCTCAAGAACATCATACTAAAAGTAAGAGGGGTAAGAAGAACAGGATCCCTCGTTCACGTAACTCTCTTCTGGAGGATGGACCACCTGGTCCAACTTGCATAAACAAAGCTAAAACATCGAAGAAACAAGGATGCAGACAACATATGGGCGATAGACTTTGCTCTAGAGAGATTTTCACCGCGCTAACTAGCGCAATTGCTTCAGGCAACTCATCAAGCAACAAGGAATTGTCTATGGAACCATTGGTTTTTCCAAAAGAGACGGAACACAGAATGCTTGGAGAGGCTTGGAAAGAGGAAAGTGCTATGGAAGCCAAAACGCGTTCCATCCTACCTGTTGATTTTGAAATGTCAGAGTCACATGATTCCAAGAATTTGCCTCCTCCTACGAAAGCTATGGGGTGTAAACTTTCAAAATCTGGTAGAGTGAGCAAAGGCAGGTCCAAAGCTTCTGAATCAGCTGACAAGAGAGGGAACGTGCGTAGACAGAAGAGGGAGAAGCAGACGAAGTCTGCCAATAAGTGCAAAGTCGAGGAGAAGGTTGTTTGTAATAAAATCTTTCACAAAGTGGAAAGTCAGCCAGAAGGTGGTAATACTCTGCCTGTGGCCATGTATTTTTTTTTTATCCTTTTTAGGACTGGCAATGTCTCCCCTGAATGTATAATAATTTTGTAAATGTGTCGTCACCATGTACACGGGCTCAGCAATAGATGTTGTTTAACTCTTCCCTTTGAGATACTTTTAAATTAGGCAGTTCAAAGTCTGCTTCTTACGTAGCATGACTTGATATTGTAGGTGATCGCAATCTTGATAGCGTTGGAAAAACTGACACTGGTGACAATATTGCAGTCACAAACAAATCTAACTTGGACGTGGTACCAGGTGGCTTAGAGGAGCAGCATCCACCCCCCCGTAAGGCCTGGGTTCTATGTGACGTGTGTCATAAATGGCGTCGTATACCAGCTCTGCTTGCAGATTTAATTGATAAAACAAATTGCACATGGTACACCATCTTTTATACCTGTCTTTACCATTACAAATGTTCTATAGTAGTGTAGAAACCTTAAGAAGCATGGTATTCACATCTTTGTCACTGTATTAGATTCTAATACATTTTTTTTATAAGTAGATTGTCATACATGTTTTTTTCATTGAGACAGTATCTTTGATGAGTTTTTATCTATAGTTTGGGGTAAAAAGGCTTAGTGATTACTTACCAAAAAACGTTTGGGATGAAATCACTTGGTAGGGAAGATATGTGAATAACTTGATTCTATTCAGGTTTGGTTTGGTGCTGGCAATTACATCCTTTCAATCCATGAGAGATGGCTGAAAATTTTCTGAACTCAAGTATGATTTATTGACTAATTGAATAAAAGAAAGCCCAGGCAAGCAAACACTTTTCTCATGATGTAGCTAGATAATACTGGAAATTCTTTAACTTCAGTATGTCAAATGTCCTATCACACAGGCTTTATCTAGGCTCGGGATATGCTTAACCTCTAGGGGTTGCCTCAGGTGGTCAAAGCCTGGTCTTGATGGTATACTCCCTCCAGGTCTAAGGTTTGAAATCTTGAGTGCAAACAATATCTAGGGATCATCAAACTGTGGGAAATTTCCCTTGATGTACCCTATGTGCACTTGCAGGAAACTCCTTGCCGAGGATCTGTATACCCTCTAGATTTAGTCAGGACTTTACACAGGACACGCTATGCAAAAAAAAATCTTGGCTTGGGATATGCCTTCAATAGGATTTGGACACCGAATGTTTTTAGTAAGGAAGCCCATTTCTAGTAAACGAAGTTATTCAACTGTGCTTGTTTTAAGGAAGCTTTTGTGGTGGGTCACTTGCAGTTTCCTAGTGATTTTTCTTGGTGGGATTTGGATTTATCCAGAGTTGCACAAGATTGGGAGGCTGAGAAGGAATGGTGAAGACAAACTTTGTTGGGCCCCTTCAAAGCATGGGGCGTTTGAAGCGAGGTCATTCAATAATATGATATCTTACCATAATGGCAACCCATTCCTATAATTTTATAAATCTCATTTAAGGGGGAGGAGAATTTCATTAGGAGTGTCTGCTTCTCATGGAAGAAAAATGCTTGGAGCTAGAGTTAAAATGAAGCTAGGCATATAAAGTTTCAAACAATGAATTTCTTGGGCACAAGAGAGTTTTCTCCTTGCTGGTTGGAGTTCACCCGTTTCAGAACTTCCAAATCTCATTGCCATTCCGAAACTGTTTGGTACCATTTAGTCTGAAGATGTCATTTCATTCATTTAAGTACTCTTGTACATCCAATCAGATGCAATTCATTATTTCTATTTGTTATATATTTTTGCCTCTCACTTTTAATACATGGAATCATTAGTGGTCCATCATTTCAGTATGTTATATGTACTACCTTCAACTTTTAAGGCGTACATAGTTAATATCCATTCCAGTATATTATTGTCTTTTCAAACTTATATTTAGAATTGAGCATTTGATTTTGCTTTGTGTATTTTTATATTTAAAGGACATGTAAGGACAACCTGGATAAAGCCTTTGCTGATTGCTCAATACCTCAAGAGAAGTCAAATGCAGATATTAATGTAGAGTTGGATATATCTGATGCCTCTGGTGAAGAAGATTCTAATGATGCACCTATAAAATATAAGGGATTGGAATGTAAGCGTTCAACAGGTATGTGGTATTTGCTAGTGATAGAGGATTGGTAAGTTAAAATACAAGCTTGAAGCCAGGATTATATTGAGGTCATGCCATCCTTTTCTTTTTATATTTTCTGATTTGTGACACTTTTTTTTTATTGCCCTCAGGTTACCAAGAGTCAACTTTTAAGCGTATTTCTACTAATGAGTTTTTGCATCGTAGGCGTAAAACTCAGACTATTGACGAGGTATGTAATTGACATTTAATTTGAATTGTTGGGCTATTTTTCATTTCAATACTCATGTATCATTTTTCAGTAGATCTTCCAGACTCTAGCTCTCCTTAAATAGGATATGTACTGTAATTGAGCAGCATAATCTATGCTGCTAACAAAGCAAAAACTCTATTAGTTTTCAACATCCAATTGTTGCACTAAACATTTCAACATTGCCTCCATTTTAACTAGTCTAATTTGTTAGAATTATTTTTCTATTGAATGAAATATATATAAGTTATTGTTTATGTGGATTGGCATGTCCTGTGACATACCAATTTTTTTTTTTTGGATACGTAGAAGATAAATTTTATTAATGAAAAGGCCTAAGCTATGTACACAGGAAGTATACCACAGAGCACCTAAATACATTCTAAGAACGATGAACTAAAGACAAGAAGTCATGAATATTATCCCCAACTAAAACAATAGTAGAAAACCAAAGCAATAAGGTATTTAGAAAGAAATTCTTTAGCTCCACCACTGTGCTTTCCTTGTCTTCAAAACAGTGCGCATTCATTTCCATCCAAGTACATCACATGATACACAACGGAATCATCTTTCATACTGCTGCCACTTGACGACAAACCTGCAATTTCCTCCAACAGCCCATCAAATCCACCACCCTCAAAGGCATTACCCAAGCGACACCAACCCTCCGAAAGATCTCATCCCACAACACCCTTGTTACCTCACAATGTAGTAAGAGATGATCCACCGAATTTCCATTCTTTTTGCACATGTAGCACCAATCCATCACAACACATCCTCTCTTCCTCAAATTGTCCGTGGTCAACATCTTCCCAAGGGCGGCTTTCCAAACAAAGAAAGCAACTTTGGAAGGCACACGAGATCTCCAGATGTTCTTCCAAGGGAATGGAGTATGGTCCTGTGTTATCAAAAGGTTATAATACACCTTAACAGTACATAACTTATGATCCTTAGACCTCCACTTCAAGCTATCATGTTGTGCCCTAGTAGTCCCCGAGGAATGTAATAGGCTGAAAAAGTCAGTAACCATATCTAGTTCCCAATCGTGAAAATTCCTATTAAATAGAATATTTAACTGATGCGATCCATGAGAAAATAACGGCACATCAGCCACTGAAGCCTCTCTATTAGCTGCAATACGATATAAAGCCGGAAAAACCCTTTCTAAAGTCTGATCTCCACACCACATATCCCGTCAAAAACAGATTCGGTTACCCTCACCGGCTACAAAGCGAATATGATTTTTAAAACATATCCACCCCTTCCTTATATACTTCCATAACCCGACTCCATACCCCCCTCTCACTTCGTTGGAACACCATCTACCTCATGCAACACCATATCTCGCATCTACAGTTTCCTTCCACAATGCTCCCCCCTCCCGATGATATCTCCAAAGCCATTTCCTCAATAGTGCTTTATTAAAGGTTCTCAAGTTGCAAACACCCAACCCACCATTCACAATTGGGGCACATACCATCTTCCAACTAACTAGGTGGAATTTCTTCTCCTCCCCTAGGCCTCCCCATAAAAATGCCCTAAAAAGTTTCTCAATCTTATTCACCATCCCTGCAGGCATAGGGAAAAGAGATAAGAAATATGTGGGTAGGTTAGTGAGTGTGCTCTTGATAAGAGTAAGACTCCCCCTTTTTGATAAATACACCATTTTCCATCCCGCCAGCCTTTTCTCTATCTTCTCCACCACCCCATCCCAAATATATCTACTCTTGAAAGATGCTCTTAACGGAAGATCCAAATATTTCATTGGAAAAGAGGATACCTGCAATCCAAAAGACTTGCAAGACTGCGGATATTATGAACCTCACCCACTAGTACCATCTCAGATTTGCTAAGGTTCACCTTAAGCCTTGACACTGCTTTGAAGCAAAGTAACACAATGCTCTTAGAGTTTAGACCTGACTGCTATCCGCTTCGCAGAATACCAGAGTGTCATTTGCAAAAAGAAGATGTGAGATGATAAATGGGCCACCAGAACCATTACCCACCTTAAAACCCGATAAGAAACCCCCATCAACAATAGCCTACACCATCCTACTCAATGCCTCCATAACGATAACAAATAGAAGAGGAGATAACGGATCTCCATGTCGCAAACCCCTCGAGCTATAAAAAAAACCAGTAAGAGTGCCATTAACTAAAACTGAGAATCGGACAGTTGAAATACAATGCCTCATCCAAGAAATCCACCTATTTCCAAAGCCACACCTCTCAAGCCAGTACAAGAGGATTCACATGATTAGAAGCCTTCTCCATGTCCAGCTTCCATAGAATACCTGGGCTTCCCTCCCACAATCTAGCATCGAGGCTCTCATTTGCTTTAAGCACCGAATCAAGAGTATGTCTCCCACGAATAAAAGCATTCTGAGGCTTGGATATAATATTTTCTATTAAGGCAACTTCAGCAATTGACTCAGTAATGCACTCTGGACAGACTCATGAGCAACCGAGAAGCACAGTAGAGAAATCACCCTCTAGCCATGTCATTCACAAGGAATAACTGATTGCCTATCTTCTAGAATATTCTTTGTTATTCAATACAATGTAATCTGCACTCTATAAATATCATGTACGTTTGTATCATGAGATATGAATGGAATACAAGTTTGTTGAGATCTTCTGTCAAGCATCTGTAGTGCGTTTTAATATGGTATCAAGAGCCAAATAGGACTAGCGTCCCTTTCTTCCTCTTCTACATCATGAGCTCAAAAAAACGACAGGGCTCTGAAAATCCCACCCTTCTCACCTCTGCGACCCATTTTATCACTCAGAAGCTCTCCATCGACAACTATCTTCTATGGAAGGCCCAGATTCTACCCTTTCTTACTAGTTATCAGTTGTCTGGTTATATTGATGGCACCATTGCTGAGCTTCCTACCACCATTGATAATGAACCAAATCCCGCCTATCAAGAATGGCGTCTCCAAGACCAAATCATTATTTCGGTTTTCAACTCCTCACTCACCGATACAATACTTTCTCAAGTTCTTGACTGCAAAACTTCTCGTGAAATCTGGATGCAACTATATGGAATGTTTTCTGCTCAGACTTCTGCCCATATCATGCAAACCCAATACAAATTAGCCACTCTTAAAAAAGGTTCCGAGTCCATCACTCAATATTTTCACAGAGCCATTTCGC
Organism: Juglans regia; assembly: GCF_001411555.2. Classification (NCBI taxonomy): domain Eukaryota; kingdom Viridiplantae; phylum Streptophyta; class Magnoliopsida; order Fagales; family Juglandaceae; genus Juglans; species Juglans regia. The sequence continues at coordinate 4,044,769 of NC_049906.1, read as the reverse complement.
TCTCAGCTTCTCTTGGTGCCGCTGGGAAGCCACTTCCTCCCTCTGATTTCGTTACATATCTCTTAGCTGGCCTTAGTTCTGACTATGAGTCACTTGTTACCTCTATCACAACCAGACCCGATTCTCTTTCTCCATCTCAAGTCTACTCGTATTTGCTCAATCATGAGTCTCGGCTCACTCATCAAACCGAGTCTCTACTGTCTAATACCAATCTTTCTGCAAATAATACTACTGTCAAACCACCCTCTCCCTCTTATGCACCCTATCGTGGTCGCGGTCGTGCACCTCGTCGTGGCCGTGGCCTTGGTCGCTCAAATCCCAACTCTTCTTCTCATTTCTCTACTCATTCGTCTTCTCGTCCTACTTGTCAAATTTGTAACAAAACAGGACACTCGGCTATCTCCTGCTACTCTCGATTTGATCAGAGTTATCAAGCTTCACCATCCCCTGCTCTAGCTGCTCATTACACTGCTCTGCCTCATTCTTCTTCTTCCAACACAGATTGGTTCCCGGATACAGCTGCGACTAATCACTTTGCAGCTGAGCTGTCCAACCTCAATCTTGGCTCCAACCCTTATCATGGTCCAGATCAAGTCTGCATCAGTGATGGGTCCTCACTTCCGATTTCGAACACTGGCATGGCTAATCTCTCTTCTTCCACTGGAAAATTTCTTCTCACTAAACTTTTGCATGTTCCAAATATCACACGGAATCTCTTATCTGTGCGTCAATTCTGCTTGGACAATTCTGTTTATTTTGAATTTAACTCTTCTGGTTTTCTTGTGAAGGATCTGTGTACACAGGCAGTGCTGCTCCAGGGATCCGTTAGAAATGGCCTCTATGTGCTTCCCACGGCTGGCAAACCATCTTCTTCTTCCATCTCCACTCCCCTGGCTTACATTGGTGAACGCACCACTCCACAGCTTTGGCATGCTCGTTTGGGTCATCCCTCCCCATGCATGACTTCCTTTACTATTTCCAGTTTTCAGCTTCCAGTTGCAAATAAGTCTGTGATCTCCTCATGTCCATCATGTTCACAAGGCAAATCTCTTACCGCATCCTTCATCTCCATCACGCTCCCACAAACCTTTTGATTTACTGTTTTTAGACGTTTGGAGTCCAGCGCCTGTGCTGTCCACCTCTAGCCACAGATTCTATCTTTCTATTGTAGATGATTACACAAAATATATTTGGTATTTTCCATTACATACAAAGTCTGATGTGTCTACCATTTTTCTTGCATTTTTAAGATATGTCAGTAATTCCTTCTCCTCTAATGTCATCTCCATCCAAACCGATTGGGGTGGTGAATTTCGCCCTCTCCATTCTTTACTCAAACAGTTTGGCATATCTCATCGCATTACTTGTCCATATTCCCATGCTCAAAATGGCACAGTTGAAAGACTTCACAGACATATTGTTGAAACCGGTTTATCTCTCTTAGCTCATGCCTTTGTTCCCAACACATATTGGACTGAGGCATTTCAGACTGTTGTTTTCCTTATCAATAGAATGCCCAACCCCATCCTTCATAACAAATCACCTTTCCAAGTTTTGTTTGGTCACCCTCCCGACTATTCCTTTTTACGTGTTTTTAGGTCTACATGTTGGCCCAACCTACGGCCCTTTAATCACCACAAAATGGATTTTCGGTCAAAACTATGTGTGTTTATGGGCTATACTTCAGACCATAAAGGGTACAACTGTTTACATTTACCCTCTGAAAAAATTTTTGTGTCTCGGGATGTCATTTTTGAAGAAACACAATTTCCATTTCAAAATCTGGATAGCCCATCCAGTTGCTCCCATTCCCCCGGTTCACAGCCCCTCCCATTTCCAAAGGCCCCTTCGCTTACTGGTCCTCCCTCAAATCTCTCTGAGCCCACTAACCCAACTTCTCCCTTACCTCCGTCCAACCCATCCACTCAATCGAATTTATCCCCTTCTCTCAATGAACCCTCTTCCTTAGATACAAACCCTAATACCTCGCCCTCTTCTTCTGTCGTTTCCTCTCCGCCCTCACCTCGTGCTCCTCTTCCCCATCCCATGATTGCCCGTTCTCAAGCTCATACTTATCGGCCTCTTGTACGCTCGGATGGCACTATTCTGTGGCCCACAAAACCCTCTCTCTCCCTCACCGAATCACTTCCCGTGCCTGAAGATCCTTCCTCTTTCACCGAAGCTTTCAAGTTCCACGAATGGCGTCTTGCCATGAACACAGAGTTTCAAGCCCTTCTTCATAATTGCACATGGGAACTTGTTCCACCTTCCCCAAGCTTTAATGTTCTCGGATCCAAATGGGTCCTCAAATCTAAACGGCGCGCTGATGGTACTCTTGAGCGGCGAAAGGCTCGCCTGGTCGCCAAGGGTTATCATCAACAAGCTGGCTTAGATTACACCGAGACTTTTAGTCCGGTTGTTAAACCCAGCACAATTCATCTTCTTCTGTCTCTTGCCGTGCACCATAACTGGCCCCTCCATCAACTTGATATCCAGAATGCCTTTCTGCACGGGGACCTGGAGGAGGACGTCTACATGCAGCAACCACAAGGGTTTGTTCATTATGAATTCCCTTCTTATGTCTGTAAATTGCGTAAGTCCATCTATGGTTTGAAACAAGCCCCTAGGGCTTGGTTTTCTAAATTGAGTACTAAACTGTTAGAACTTGGTTTTATTGGTTCTAAATCTGACTCCTTCTTGTTTATTTACTCTGCTTCTAGTGAATCAATTTATGTCCTCATTTACGTTGATGATATTGTGGTTACTGCATCTCAACCATCTTTAATCACTGAGTTCATATCGGCTTTGAGTTTAGCATTCCCGGTCAAGGATTTGGGTGCCTTACATTATTTCCTAGGTCTAGAGGTCCTTCGAGATGCTACGGGTCTTTATGTGTCACAAACTAAATACATCTCTGACCTCTTAGCCAGGAATAATATGCACCTCTCCAAACCTGTCAGCACTCCTATGTCTGTTTCTGATAAGCTGATAGCCTCTGATGGAAATTCTTTTGAAGATCCACATCTCTACCGTAGTGTTGTAGGTAGCCTCCATTATCTTGCCTTCACACGCCCTGATATTTCTTTTGCAGTCAACCGTGTCTGTCAGTTCATGCATTCCCCTCGTCTTCCTCATTGGCAGGCGGTCAAGAGGATTTTTCGTTATCTTTGTCATACATCCACACTTGGCTTGCATTTCTCACCCACTTCCTCTCTTGCACTCACGGCCTTCTCTGATGCAGACTAGGCTGGTTGCTCTGATGACCGGAGATCAACTGGAGGTTTTTGTGTTCTGTTTGGATCTCATCTTATATCTTGGGGCCCACTGTTGCTAGATCCTCTATGGAGGCAGAATACAAAGCTGTTGCAAATACAGCTTGTGAATTAATTTGGCTTCAGTCCTTGTTAAAAGAACTTGGAGTCTTTCTTAACACACCTCCCACCTTATGGTGTGATAATATTGGGACCACATATCTCTCCATTAATCCTGTTATGCATGCTCGAACTAAACATGTTGAATTGGATTTTCATTTTGTGCGCGAACGAGTGGCTGCCAAGATGCTCAAAGTTTCCTTTGTTTCAAGTAAAGATCAGCTAGTTGACATTTTTACCAAACCGCTCTCTGCTGCAAGGTTCTCTACACTTCGCTCAAGTCTCACAATACTATCTGTCCCGCTTGAATCGAGGGGGGATATTAAGGCAACTTCAGCAATTGACTCAGTAATGCACTCTGGACAGACTCATGAGCAACCGAGAAGCATAGTAGAGAAATCACCCTCTAGCCACGTCATTCACAAGGAATAACTGATTGCCTATCTTCTAGAATATTCTCTGTTATTCAATACAATGTAATCTGCACTCTATAAATATCATGTACGTTTGTGTCATGAGATATGAATAGAATACAAGTTTGTTGAGATCTTCTGTCAAGCATCTGTAGTGCGTTTTAATATTTTCCAACATTGGACTAAGCCGGTTGGCAAGAACTTTCGAAATAATTTTATAAATACTACTAACCAAACTTATTGGACGAAAATCCTCAATAATTGAAGCCTCGTGTTTCTTGGGGATGAGGGTAATAAAAGTCGCATTAAGGGATTTTTCAAACTTCTGAAAAGCATGGAATTCATTGAACACCTGTAAAACATCACCTTTCACTACATCCCAACAAGTTTGGAAGAAACCCATTGAGAAACCATCCGGGACTGGCGCTTTATCCTTAGCCGTACCAGTGATGACCTTGAAAATCTCTTCTTCATTGAACGGTCTCTCCATAACACTCACATATTGCGGATCAATTGCTTCATAAGACAAAGCATCAAGCTTCGGCCTCCAATTTGCCGATTCGGTGAGAAGAGTCTCATTATAATGTACAATATGATTTTCTAATTCTGGAGAAGAGGATAACACCTGAATACCAGAATGAAGTGACTTAATAGCATTGTTTCAACTATGTGAATTAGCCACTTTGTGAAATAAATTTGTACACCTATCCCCTTCTTTCAACCAAAGAGCCCTGGATTTTTGACGCCATGATATCTCCTCTGACAACAAAACCCTCTCCAACTCTGCCACCACCATTCCCTTCCTCACTAATATCTCCTCCGAGGCATCTCCCAATAATTCCCTACCCTCTATCTCCTGCAATTCCTCCAACAAAGTAGACTTCTGATTGTTTGTGTGACCAAAAATTTCTAAGCTCCATTTTTTCAGATCTTGTTTTAGAGCCTTAAGCTTGGCTGCTAAAATGAAACTTGGCGTGCCACTAAATTGATATGATGCCCACTAGGCATGCACCGTATCTACAAACCCATTCGCTGTTAGCCACATGTTCTCAAACTTGAAGTATCGGCGGCCCCTATGAATGCCCCCACAATCTAGGAGAATGGGAAAATGATCTGAACTGACTCGAGCTAATCTTTTTTTACTTACTTCTGGATAGTGAGCTTCCCATGACGGAGAGACAATGAATCTATCCAACTTCGACCAAGCCCAGTCGTTAGACCATGTGTACTCACCCCCCACCAAGGGAAGGTCCATAAGATCTAGATAAAAAATGAACTCAAAAAATTCCTCCATGGCCCTAGAATGCCGATGATGCCCTGAACGTTCACTAGGAAAGCGGGTAATGTTGAAATCACCTCCCATACACCACAGCACATCCCATAATGAGTATATACCTGCCAATTCCTCCCACAACCTTCGCCTATCACAGTCCCTATTTGGACCATAACACCCTACAAAAGCCCATTCCTATCTATCACACACATTTTTGAATAAAATCGAAACAAAGAACTCACCTACACACTCCTCAATCGCCTCAACCACTCTTTTATCTCACATTAATAAAACATCACCTGAGGCTCCCAATGAGGCCAAATAAGACCAGCCCAAATGCAAGCATCCCCATAAGCTACGCACAATATTTCTATCTAATAGACGCAACTTTATTTCTTGTAGACATACCACATCACCCTTCCACATCCTCAATAAGGTTTTGATACGAAGATGTTTATTTCTATCATTGAGTCCCCGTATGTTCCAAGATAAAATCTTGGGCTTCATAAAAAGCTTAACTTGCCCTTCCCTTTTGGTCTATCCCTTCCACTACTCCATTCCTTAACATCATAATTGATGGAACACGTTAAACGTTTAAGTTCCCTATCCTGTTTTGTGGCTGATTTCGAACGGCTAGCTTCAATAGCCACTACCAGAGCCATAAATTGCTCTTTCTAACCTCCAAAAGAAACCCCAAAAACATCTTAATTTGGCATACCAAATTAAATTGCATTGTTAAAATATTAAATAAAAAGGTACACTTTACTGATAAAAAAATAAAAAAGGTACACTTAATTGGCAATTTGATGGGCATTTTGAAGCCAACTAATGAAGCTGGTACCAATAGATTTTGGTTAATGTGATCTGCTTTACATTTATTATCTTCACAGGATCAGTGCTTTAAATTTGTATACAAATAAGTGATATTCTTTTTCCCCTCATGCAGAAAATATAGTGCTTGATGCAATTACTCTCTCTCTCTACCTCCTCTGTGTGGAATGTTTAATTTCACTACTGGTTCAGATCATCCTCAATTGCCTTAATTCTTTTATCTTTTCATGGTCATTGGAATATTCTCTACTTATGACTTTTCTGTGAATGATGTTGATTTCCTGATATTGTTAGTTTTATTGTACATGTTCTTTATTCTTTATATTCCAGCATAGTCAACCACTTATCTATCCTGACTACATCACTAACTTTACGTTGTTTTAATTCTTTTTCCCATTGTCTAAACTTGGGTGTGTGCTCTTTATGTGATGCTTTTGTTACATGCAAAAGCCATGGCTCTTTAGGTCAATTTATTTTTTTCTATGTTTATATATTTTATAATTTCTTCAGATAATGGTTTGTCACTGCAAGCCATCTCCGAAAGGCCTATTGGGTTGTGGAGATGAATGCCTGAACCGAGTGCTTAATATTGAATGTGTCCAAGGTACCTGCCCATGTGGGGAGCTTTGTTCAAATCAACAGGTATTTTAGCTGTTTATTACTGCTAGCAATGTATTTGTTTCTCTTAGTGAAATTAATTGCATGTAAGGGGCATTATTTAGTCCAAATGCTTGATTGCAGTTCCAAAAACAGAGGTATGCTAAGCTGGAATGGTTTCGAAGTGGGAAGAAGGGTTATGGGTTAAAGTTGGTGGAGGATATATCCAAAGGGCAGTTTCTTATTGAATATGTTGGAGAGGTAATTAAGGAATTCTCTCTCTCTCTCTCTCTCCATGTCTTTTCCTAGTGATAAGTCCCCACTAGCATGGAGTGGATGATGTGGGCTGCCATTTGATTAAAATCTTACATCGAATTTATTGGTGGATGAAATACAATATATTGATTCTTTGCACTAATTAATAATTTAACGTGGTTGTGCTATACTTCTGCAAACGTTGAACAAAACCAGTTCATATGAAGGTTTGTTTGCTTTCCACATGAGCTTTCTCTCTGTCTGTCTCTCTCTCTCTCCAACCTGTCTATAAGTAGAATGAGAACTTGGTGGTGACCTACCCCCCTCACTTTTTTCTGCACAGTTAACCTGCATGCACCAAACAGATCAATTGGCGAAAGGAGAAATTCATGTAGCCCAATTAAGTGGGTCAAGGCTTAGTAAAGTTGGCTACCAACATAAGCTCAATTCTCTTTTCCATAAATCAAAGTTGGCACAAAACTGGACTTTCTTCCTTAATGGAATAAATCTCTTAGTGTTTTATTAGAGCGGAATATTTAAGGGATAGGAATTTATCTTTGACCCAGCTGTATACACTCAAGTGCCAACTACTCAAATGCTTTGATGTGTGTGCGCTCACATGTAGACTTGGAGGTGTATTGTGTATCTGTAACATAGCTTTCTCTGACAAAGATTTCTGTTATATGGTTACAGGTGCTTGATATGCTTGCTTATGAAGCACGGCAAAAGGATTATGCTTTTAAGGGTCATAGACATTTCTATTTCATGACATTGAATGGCAGTGAGGTTTGGATCTGTCCTCTTTATTATTATTATTATTATTATTTTAATTCAACTACATTTTTTGTTTGATTCAAATTTGTTGGTAGCATGTTGTGATTCAAAATTCTTCTATATCATGTTTAGTACTTCTCAAGGTTTAGTCCTCAATGAGAGTCGTTTCATTACCTTAAGTTCTAAATACTTACATTTATGTGGAAGCTTCAGCAAAAATATTTTCTTTAAGACTTTATTTATGTGGGCTATTTCTATAGATTTTAATGGTCTTAGTTTCCATGATTTCCTCGTATCTATCTGTAGCCTCTAACTAGGTGCATTCTCTTGTATACTACCAATGTACTTGGGCTATGCCTATCTTCATATTAATAAAATTTATTTTACTTACCAAAAAAAAAAAAAACTTAAGCAATGATCTATCTATCATTCTTCATGATGTCCAATTGCTTTGCTACTTAACACTATGGCTCTTGGAATTAGATATTCAGTTTCTTAGGTTAACAATGTTGTCTTTCAGAGTGGGATTTTCTCTCCGTACAACCTTGTTACTGATGAGGTTTGTTGGGTTTCAACGGTGAGATTACTATTGAGTTGAATTTTTTAAGCGAGATTAGTGGGATTTTGGGGCTTCCGAAACACAGTGATAGAATCAAAAGGTTTTTGCCTTGTTGAAGGATGGAAATTTCTTGTTCATTATTGAGAGGAATTGGAGGGTGGTGAAAGAGATGAGGCTGGGAATTCCTACGGTGCAATGGTTTGCCAAAACACTAGAGTAATGCATGAAGGGGGAAAATAAGGATTTTTACACAACGTCAAGGGAGGGTAGCGGAAGCTTCATTGCGCAGAGGTGTTCAAATGCCCGTAGCTGCTAAGTGTCTCTAGTGGAGTACGGTGGTGGTGGTAGATGCGGTTTCATTTTCATACTTGAAGAGTTGGGAGGTAAGGGCTGGAGGAGAATGGCGGATGCATTGTGGGAGGAGGGGTAGTGTAGAGGCCTCAGGCCATGGGTGACGGTGAACCACCCACAGAGTCACTCGTATAGGGAGGCTTTGGTGTAGCAAAAGGTACTGATACATCCCATTGTGCAAAACAGGGGTGGAAAGGCTCCACCTACCTTTGGGACAGCAAGTGCACAGTGGAGAGGTGGGGGTGGTAGGCTTGTTGTGTGTTGGGCATAAGGGTGCTACTTGCATCTTGGGGGGGGGGAGTGTTTTCCTTCGAATCCACCACATCCAGGGGCGGGACCCATCTACCATCCACCCACGACTGTCCCAACCAAAAAATACAAAAAATAAATAAATTCAAACACAGTGGAAACCACAAAATACGACAACACAACAATGAAAAAAGTTACAAAATACAAATAAAATCCACAACAATACACATTGAATTGGAACAACGGAAACAACAAGAAAAAAACTAAACTAGCAAAACAAACCTAAACACAATACACAATCTGGTGACTTCAAACGCAAACGTCGTCAAATTCTCACCGCACCGCCAGAGAGAGGAAAGAGAGAGAGAGGGGGGGAAGAGAGAAGAACAGGATGCGGGTTGTGCCGCCACGGCGATTGCGCAAGGGTAGCGGCGTAGAGAGCCAGAGAGAAAAGAGGGGGGGGGGAGAAAGAGAGAAGTGACTTCGCCGGGGGGGGGGACCCTAAACTTAAAACCCCCCTCCCTCCCCACCATTAGGGTTTTTTTTTTTTAAATATTCATTGCCAAAATAAAACGTCGTTTGTTAATATATATATATATATATATATAGGCAGGAGGAAGGCGGGGTGGTGACACAGGGTGGCGGGGGGTGGTGCCCTGCCGCCCACCCTTAGTCCCCACCCTTAGTCGGGCAAAGGAGGACGTGCACAATACCTTGTTGGACGTGAGAATGCAATTGTCGGCAATGCATACGAAGGTTGATTCTCTAATACGGTGCTTAGAAGATGAAAATAAGAAGGACCTGGGCTATGAGGTTCATGGGTCCAATGAAATAGCAATTAAAGGGGTCTGGGCTAGTTTCAAAGAAAATGGGCCGCTCCGCTCGGTTGGGCTTCAGGTTGTGGGGCAAAATAGAGATAAGGCTAGGGCTGGAAACTAGCTTGTGTGGAGAATTAGAACGGGGGGAGAGGCTAGGCCTTCTACTGGCAGGAGTTAGTCAACCTCGTCGGACAAGGTGCCGAGGAACCCATTGGACTTGCGGGTGGCTAAGGAACCATCGACGGTGGCCCGGAAGGAGAAAGTGGAGTCGCTGATAGCAAACCCAGAGATGGATCTCAACATTTTCTCACTGGTAGACGTTGGATCTCTGGCATATCACTCATAGACAAGGCCAATGGGTAGCAGGGAAGAGGCTCAGGGGTTTTTCTCTCTGGCGAAGGTCTCTAGGCAGCTTCAGGTAGTTCAAGGGACGGTATCTAGGGCAGAGAATGGTATGGGGATCCGGGAGGAGAAGTCAATGACTTTTGACTTTTCGTCTGAGTTAGAGCACTTGAACTATATTCTTCAGATGGTGTACAAGGAGACCGAGGTGGACCTAGTGCTGTTGTGCTCCTTGTCTCCCTTGTAACAGGAGGTTCACCATCGGATTGGGTGACTTAGAAAGTGAAGGATATTCAAGATTGTGTGGGGATTTCTTGTTATGGGTTTGAGGAGCGATTCAAGGCATTACTCATTGTTGTTGAGGCGGGTCATTTTCAATCCCCTAAATTTGCTTCTAGGAAAAAGAGGGAGCTGAAGCGTCTCAGTTGTTCAATCAATTATGACCGATGGGAGGGGAGTACGAGCAAAAAAAGATCTAAGGTAAAGGTTGTTTCTTCCCATGAAGCCTAGAATTCTTTCTTGGAACATTCGAGGTCTTAATGATCTCAATAAGCGCATTCGGGTTAAGAATCTTTTACGCCACTGGAAATTGGATATTGGTTGTTTGCAGGAAACCAAGATTGAATTCATGGATCATAGCATTATTACTAGTATTTGGGGTTGTTCATTTGTGAGCTGGGTGTACCTTGCTTCTGAGGGAGCATCTGGGGATATTCTTATTATGTTGGACTCAAGGGTGGTTGGATCTATTGAGGAGTGTGTTGGAAACTATATGGTGGGATGTTTGTTTAAAAATGTGGCAGATTGTTTTTGTTAGGCTTTTGTTGGTGTGTATGGGCCAAATGTGAACAAACATAGGAAGGTTTTATGGGAGGAGCTTGCGAGTTTGGGCTGTTGGTGGAACTTACCATGGTGTATTGGTGGTGACTTTAATATCACTCAGTTCCCTAGTGAAAGATTGGGAGAAGTCCGGCATAGCCAGGCAATGAATGAGTTTTCTTAATTTATCTTTGATATGGGACCTAGTGGATTTACCGCTAGTTGGTGGCGTGCACACTTGGTTTAATAATAGGGCTTGGTCTCGTTTGGACTGATTTTTGGTGTCTCCTTCAGGGGAAGCTCATCACTCTACCTTGCTACAGAAGAGATTCGATAGAGTTTGTTCGGACCATTTCCCTATTGTACTAGATTGCGGAGGCATTCATGATGGTAAAAGATACTTTAAGTTTGAAAATATGTGGCTGAAAGTTGAGGGTTTTGTGGAGAAAGTTAGGTCGTGGTGGTCCTTGTATTCTTTAGAAGGTTCACCAAGTTTTATATTGGTTGGGAAATTGAAAGCATTGAAGAGGGACTTGAAGAGGTGGAATGCAGAAGTCTTTGGACATATTAATAGTAAAAACGGCCCCTTATGGAAAAATTAAAGGATTTGGAGGAAAGGGAGGTGAGTGCTCCTCTTTTTGAGGAGGACTCTTGCAGGAAATTATCTATCACTTCAGAGTTGGAAAATGTGCTACTAATGAAAGAAATCTCGTGGAGACAAAAGTCACGTGCCCTCTGGCAGAAAGAAGGGGATAGGGACAGATGTACAAAATTTTTTCACCAGGTGGCTAATTCTCATTGTAGGAATATTGCCATCGAGGTGCTTTAGGTTGAGGGACATGTATGCTCTGATTTTGATGCTATTAAGAACCATATTGTCAATTTCTACGAAGACCTTGCTGAAAAATCCCTATGGAGACCCAAACTTGATGTTATGCCTTTTGAGACTATTGACCAATTAAGCTCTATGTGGTTGGAGAGAACTTTTGAATTAGAGGAGGTTCTTCAGGTGATTCGTGAGATGGCTAAAGATAAAGCCCTGGGTCCGGATGGGTTCTCAATGGCCTTCTATCATGATTGTTGGGATGTGGTGGGGTAGGATATTATGCAGGTTTTTGAAGAGCTCTACACCTTTGGTAATTTGAAAAAAGTACTAAGGTTTCTTTTATTGCTTTTATCCCTAAGAAAGTTGGGGTAGTGGAGGTGAAATATTTCTGGCCTATTAGTCTCATTAATGGGGCGTATAAGATTATCTCTGAGGTGCTTGCCAATTGCACGAGTGCTGTTATGAGTAGTATTATTTCAAAATCTCAAAATGCTTTTGTGAAGGGGAGACAAATATTGGATTCAGTTTTGATTGCCAATGAATGCCTAGATTATAGAATCAAGGAGGGTACACCCAGGCTCTTATGCAAGCTAGACATGAAGAAGGCTTGCGACCATGTTAATTGGGATATTTTGTCTTATTTACTTGGAAGGTGTGGTTTTGGGGATAGATGGATTTCTTGGATTATGCATTGTATAACCACTGTTCGTTATTCGGTTTTGGTGAATGGAGCACCGGAAGGCATTTTTAACAGCTCTAGGGGATTAAGATAATGGGATCCCCTCTCCCCTTTGTTGTTTGTCATTGTTAAGGAAGCATCGAGTCATATGTTGGGAGTGGCTGTTAATGGAGGTTTCCTTGCTGGATTTTCAATTGGAGGTGTTAATATATCTCACATTCTCTTTGCTGATGACACGCTACTATTTTGTTAGCCAGACCGTGATCATATGCAGTATTTGAGGGCTTTATTGCTTTGCTTTGAAGTTGTTTCAGGCCTGAAGGTAAATATCTCAAAGTCTAAAATGGTTCCTATGGGTAATGTGAACAATATTCAAGGGTTGGCAAATATCTTGGCTGTAAGGTTGCTTCGCTGCCCTTTAAATACCTTGGTCTTCCGTTGGGGGCTGTTTTCAAAGCAAAATCTAGAAAAAATTGAAAGAAGATTGGATGGTTGGAAAAGATTATATTTGTTTAAGGGTGGAAGATTAACTCTCATCAAGAGCACTTTATCTAACCTCCCTACTTATTTTCTGTTACCTGCAAGTTTGGCCTCTCGTATGGAGAAAACTTTTCATAACTTTCTTTGGGCAGGTATTGGGGAGGAAAGTAAGTTCCATCTTGCTGGTTGGGATAAAGTTTGCTCACCGATACCTTGCGGTGGGTTGGGGGTGTGAAATGTGAGGGTCTTCAACAAAGCCCTTTTGGGGAAATGGTTGTGGAGATATCATAAGTAATAGAGGGTGGGTTTTTTTTTTTTTTTTTTGGGGGGGGGGGGTCTAATGAAGTTAGGGGGACGTGGTGTGGGATTGTGGAAAAATATTAGAGCTGGATGGGGAAGATTCTCCAAGCTTTTCAGGGGAAGAGCTTTTCAATATGCACCCTGCATTAAGATCCAAAATGCACCCTGCTTTTCAGTAGGCTCTAGGGGAAAACTCTCCTTTTGGCACAGGTATGGGGCACAAAAGTTCCAATATGCACCCTGCGTTAAGATCCAACAATTAAATTGTATTGCATCCCGTATTTTTCCTGTATCTCAACAGCCAAAATTGGATTGAGGGTGATATTGAACCAAAAGTGAGATTTTGAGGGCACAATGAGTCAAAAGTGGTAGTTGGGGGTACGACATTGCACAAAGACTTTTTTGTTGGTTAAATGCTTATTTTTCCCATAAATGAGATAAGCATGTTGCTGTCAACTTTAGTAATTTTGAGACAAGTATTAGGAAGGTTGACTTTGTGCTAAGATTTCAGGCAGTGGTAGCAGTGGGCAATATATTTGGAGCTCTCAGCCGGATCTTATGTTTTGTTGTGGTGTTTTCTTATTTGATTCTGTTATGGATGTTATAGTGACTATTAATGAGTTGGTCTCGTGGGAAAACTTTATTGGGGTCTGAGATTGGTGAGGATGGTGGGAGTTGTTGGTTAGAGTTGGTATGCTTGTTTGGACATTTTGTATAAGTGACAGGTTGAGCAGGTTCAAGTTGAATACTAGTATTTGATGGGGACAACATAGGACCTATATATGTGTAAGAGTCCAACCTAGCTTTATCCATGTGGACAGTTTCTTTGGCAAGCTACTAATGATAGAAAACTTTCAAAGATATGTATCATATTGTACTTGAAAAAAATATATGAATCATATTGTTGGTTGCTGTCAGATGTGCAATCACAATGGTAAGACCATGGATTGAGATTTGCTACATGGACCTTGGGCTAGAAAACATATATTTGTTAACAATCCTCTTTTTCATGAAAATGATAGCAAGCTCTCTTGAAGTTGAATCTCCACCATGGCCTTTACTACATGTAATAGTATGTATATGATATTCTTCTTTTGATCTGCATCACATTGTGGATAAATTGTGCATATGACATTGATAGCAAAGTAAGAACAGCTAATGCTAACAGGTAGATTGTACTCCTCCAATACAGCTACTCTTCACCATTTGCTTTTCTACATGCGGATCAAAATAAGAATAACATATTTTGGCATTAGCTATTCATATCTTGATCTGCATCACGTTGTGCATAAAATGTGCCTAGTTCATTTCTCTCTCGTGATTATCAGTCATTCATGATTTCCATTATTTCAGGTAATAGATGCATGTGCAAAAGGAAATTTGGGCCGTTTCATTAACCATAGCTGTGACCCTAATTGCCGTACAGAAAAGGTGAATTGTGTTATATTCTGACTTAAGGATGAAGAAACTTTCTGCTATTACATTCTTGTTATTCGTTACTGCAACAACTTTCCTTATCACAAAAAATTAAGGTAGCTGACAGTTGTCACTGATGAACTTTGCATAAATGCTGTTTGTGATGCACTCCCCCCCTTCCATTATCGCATTTTGAAGTGTAAGAACATTGGGTTTCCTTTTTGTTTTGAAATGCACTTCAACCTCATTTCATTAGTCTCAGGTGCTTGAGCTTGATTCCCCAAGTGTTATTATTAATCAATTTTCCTACTCTCTTATAAATACTTTTTTTTAAATGCTTTCTGAGCAGTGGATGGTGAATGGAGAAATTTGCATTGGACTATTTGCATTAAGGGATATTAAGAAGGTATGCTTGCACCTTGCATTAGTTACTTTCATCCCTAGATCTTTGGTTGTTGTCCCCATGAACACGCTATATTTCTATGTTGACATTTCTGTATAGCCATATCTCAATCCCACAGATTGCAACCACATATCAGCAGGGATTGTTTCAGAAAATTTTACTTTTGAGCTATATATGTGTGATTCAGATAAGAACTTATAAAATTTTCGGAAGCTTTTAAGGTGTGATTTACTCGCCCTTAAGGTTTGATTGCCTAGGACAACTCGGTGTGATTACCTTGGCTAGATTCTCCTTTTGTTTCCAAATTAGTTTCAAACAACCTGCTGCTAGAAAAGCCATCAAGATTCACTTTTTTAACATCGAAACCAACCAAGAATCCATCTAGGAATTTAAGTATATGATGTGGATCAGTGCTAGGATCTTTCTGTAAAATATTCTGGTTAAGAAACAAGTGAAATCTGTATACAATAAAGATGTTTTTCAAGTGAATAATTGAGGGTGCCATGAAGAAGACAAATTGAGACTGAGAGGTTATAATTGTATTTGACACATTTGGAAGTCTAATGCTGCTCTTCACGGTCTCTCCTTTGGAGACATTGTTACTGCCTAATCGTTTTCTCCCTTTGTTATTTGCATCTATAACTATCATCCCCTATTAAGCTTGACTTGTTCTGTCAGGATGAAGAGGTGACATTTGACTACAACTATGTCAGGGTGTTTGGGGCTGCTGCCAAAAAGTGTTATTGTGGTGCACCTCAATGTAGGGGCTATATTGGGGGTGATCTTCTTAATTCTGAAGTAATTGTTCAAGGTGATTCGGATGAGGAATTTCCAGAACCTGTGATGCTTCTTGAAGATGGTAAAAAAGTAGATAGCTTTGATTGTGCCGAGATTCAAACTGCCAAGAGTATATTAAAGGCTAGACGTGGAATGCATAAAGCCACAAATGATGTTGGGAAATTGGATAGTACCATAGAAAAGGATGCTATGAATCAATCTGCTGCTTCCCAATTACCCAGCTCATTGGATCTGGAGGTATCCAAGGAAAGGTTACCATCTTTTGTTCAACCAGTAGAGATATCCCAACAAACTGAAGATGTAATAAGCAAACCAATGCCTGCTGTTCAGAAAGAGAATTTCAGAGAAGAGGAAACTGTGAACAAAGCCTCATCCTATGCAGATGGATTAGAAATTTCTCCAACATTGACTCTTAGCAGATCGTTATTTGATAGCACTGATGCTAATATGAAGTCTAAATCTGACACAGTTGAAGACAAGCGAGTTTCATCAAAATTACGTTCTCAGATGAGAGTTTCTCGATCATCTAGTTCTGTTAAAAAAGGGAAAGTGAGTAGCAATTCTCTGAATACCAACAGAGTTCTGATGACAGCGACCAAATCTCAGCTGCTGTCTATTAAACCAAAAAAATTACTGGCGAGTTCTTCTAACGGCCGCTGTGAAGCAGGTTTGCAACTTTCTATTTCACTTGTCTTGACTATTCGTTCATTTCAAAAGGGATACCATATTAATGGTTAGTGCCCTGCAATGCTCACAGTTGAAGAGAAACTTAACGAGTTGCTGGATAATGATGGAGGGATTAGCAAACGAAAGGTATGCAATTTTAATGTTATTCAAGTTGATACTTTGATTTGATAGATTTGATTTAGGTAGCTCAAAGGATGATGTTTACAATTTTGCATAGAAGATTGTTTTTATGCCGTGTCTCTCGCTTTACTATTGGTACAGTCATTTCAAATATTGGCAGAAGAATTCTGGGTGGTTCTTGGTGTATGCTTATCTTACCTGTTTCATTCTTTAGATCCCTTATGATCATCATTTGTTTTTTTTTTTTTACTATTTTATGACCATTATGTGTCTAAATAATTGAAAAATCATTATTACACCTCGAGGGTGTTTATATTGACAATAAAACGTGTGTTTCCATGTCCTGTTACTCTGTATAACTCGTAATTTGATATCCTTAGTACTTATTAATTTTACGTCCGCTGAACCCTGCATTTACTTCCTTTTTCTGAAGCATTTAGTCTCACTACAACTAATACGTACATCTTTTGCATTTGTACCTCATATATGCATGTAAAGTTGTGGGTGCTCGATGTTTTAAGCCATGTTATTTTCGTGCAGGATGCCACTAAAGGCTATTTGAAGCTTCTGCTTCTCACTGCAGCATCAGGTGATAGCGGCAATGGTGAAGCAATTCAGAGGTAAATTTTATATTTTTCATTTTCATTGGATTTTGTTGCATTGTAATTTACTTCACTTTCTCATGGTATATAGGTCATTGATTTATATATGTGTGTGTGTGTGCATGTGCAAGTGTTTATTTGATAACTTTTTATCACTTGTTTTCCTTTTTGTTTTGTTGTAGTAATCGAGATCTTTCAATGATCCTTGATGCTCTTCTGAAAACAAAATCGCGTGCAGTATTGATCGATATAATCAACAAAAACGGTAGTCTATCCTGTGCTTTGTCACATACTCTACAACTAGTTTCTGTGTTGTTGGGGGAATTAAAGATACTGTAGTGGTGCCTGCATTCCTTTAAAGGATTACTGTTGCTTTGTTTTTCAGGGTTGCGGATGCTGCACAACATGATGAAGCGTTACAGGAGGGATTTCAAAAAGATTCCTATCCTCAGGAAGCTTCTCAAGGTGCTTCCATTGGGGACCTTGGATATCTCAATGGATTTAGTTTTCTCTGATCATGACTATGGAATTAGAATAGCAGAGTCTTTTGCGTGAAAAATTGGTTGGCATCTGTTAATTGAGAAATTAATGCCTTCTTTGGAAATTGCACAATTCTCAAGGAATTTTGATTCCTGGCGTATACCTCATACTTCTATCATTTTGTCAATTGGTAAGAAAAGAAAAGCTATAAGAAGGGGTAATTCAGGAAAGAATGAAAAAAGATTGACTTTGACACATTACCTAGAAGGAAAAGACATGTTGCGTTTGCACGGTCTCCAAGGTTCCTCGTCATTAAAAAAAGGGGGGTTTTATGGCTGTAAAAGTTATATGAGGTAATATAGAAGTTTCTTTTGCATTTTATTTCGACCCCATAATACCATCTCAGAACATTTTTTTGAATATGACATGAGGTTACTTATTAAAAACAAAAAACGAACATCACATAAGCATGCCTTTTACCAAAGTGGTCAAAATATGAATGTCTTCTATAGCTTGGCAGAATAAAGATGCAATGAATGTTGCATCATACTATGTTTTCTGATGATGAAGGAATCTTTTATGACCACCATTGTATTAGGTTGATAAGATTCCATTTTTCATAATAATAGTTGATGGTATCAAAGTATAATGCTGGCTAGCCACTCCATCACTACATAAAAAATAATGAACTTGTAAAATAATTGTTTTAAAGATTGTGTTAGTCTTACCTTACCAATGGACTAAATGATGCATGCTGTTTGTAAATGGGTCAGACTTCAATCTGGAGGGTAAACTGTTTTTCAAATGACTGGCCAATATTTTGCCTGTTCTCATTTGTCGCTGGGAACCTTCTGCGTGTGTGCATGTATGTTTGTCTTTGTGGCTTTTTTTAAGAGTTTGATTGGGCTTTAGTAGAAGCTAATTAATGGGATTGCTGTCTTTAGGCTTTTGAATGGGGAATAGAAAACTGACGTTCCATTTGTGCAGGTCTTAGAGTATTTGGCAGTGAGGGACATACTTACGCCTGAACATATTAATGGGGGTCCACCTTGTCATGGCATGGAGAGGTTAGAAAATATTATCTAATTTTTAAATTGAATCTTCCTACTATGATGTTTTGGCCTTGCCCCTGGATTGTTAATATGTTTGTTTATAAGATCCTTCCAACTACATTACGGTGGTTAAAACTTGTGGTGCTACAAGTTTTCTCCACTTTTTGCATGCACATGCACAGAGGGAGGGACTTTTTCAAGGGGCATTTAACTGAAAACCAAATGGGGAAGGAGCATGGAAATTTAAAATATAACGTGGGGGAGAGGATGTAGCTTTTGACAACTTCAAAGGGATTGGCCCCAATCTGGAAGTGAATTTTTTGTATCTTACAAAACAGAAGGAAACCAAATTCAGAAATGTTTTAATGCTTTGTGCCTATATATAGGCTTCTTTCACCATGGTCATAACCTAAGAATTACTGCTAGCCTGTTGAACATAAATAGGCATAAAGCATGAGACAAAAAATTGCCCAATTGAAATTACTGTATCTGAAGCATTTTTAAATTGTTGAGGTAGGCTGATTGCCATCCCCCAGTGAATTCTGAATGGACTTCTTTATGTGTATAATTATTCCCCAGCTTATTCTTGGTTGTAAAGATACATGTTTGCCAAAAAGAAAATAGAATAGGACCTAGAATTTCTGGATCTTTGGTGAATGTCGGATATAAATATTTTTCTGCAAAGATGTGATGGCATCCAAGTGCTCTCCAAAAGCTCGAATGTTATTGCTTGTTTAGATTATCCTGAAACATGTTTTTGTTCGTAGTTTGTATCACTGTGATGCTCACGTGTAACTGTAATTAAAGTGGCTGGTGGAAGGACATTGCATTTGACTCTGTTAACAACTTTTATGTATGAACCCCTAGGGGTTGGCTCAAGTGGTAAAGGTCTTGGGCTTGGGGGTATGCTCCCCCAGGTCTAAGGTTCAAATCCCCTTGGGTGCAAACAATCTCTAGAAGCCATCGAACTGGGAGATTTTTTCCTTGAATTACCCGTTGTGCACTTGCAGGAAATTCCTTGCTGAGGGTCTATGCACCCTCGGGATTAGTCGGGACGTTGTTCCTGGACACCCGGTGCCAATAAAAAAAAAAAAAAACTTCTTTTATGTATGGGTCTGAGGGTGGCCAAATCATAGATTTTCCGTGCCAACTCAAACCGATGATTTTTTTTCCTACTTAATTTAATGAATTATTATGATAGGCATGCTGCTCTTATTATATATCCCTGAGACGCATGTGTTCCGTGCAGCTTTAGGGAATCAATCTTGTCACTGACAGAGCATGATGACAAACAGGTTTTTTTCTTTTTGGCAAACTAATTCCTTAGCCTTTTGAATTTCATTTAATATGCGATAATTGTGTCATTGTCTTATCTTATATTTATAGGTCAGATCGTTTCAGAATTCATTAACTGATTTCTGTCTATGCATTCTCTTGGGTGAGATTGAATATTCACTGTATATATGCCTATGCAGGTGCATCAAATTGCAAGGAACTTCAGAGATAGGTGGATTCCTAGACCTGTTCGAAAAGTTAGCTACTTGGACAGAGATGATGGGAGGATGGAGATTTTACGGGGTTCAAACTGCAACAGGTTTTTATCATCAAACAACTATTGGCATGATCAAGATGCAAGACCTACGGAAGCAATTGACTGTGTGAAGCAATCAATGGTTGCAATGCCCTCGTACGATTCTGGTAACCAGGAGGGTTGCTCTGCTCCTTGTGTAGGTGGTTGCCTGAATAGTGAGAGAAAAACACGTAAACGAAAAAGCCGATGGGATCAGCCAGCAGAGACAAACCCAGGTTCGAGATCACCCCTGAAGGAACAGAAGATTGAGTCTTCATTGATACAGCAATTTGAATCCTGGCCATTACAAGGAGGCAGTGTTGAGGAGGCTCTGGGTCATACGGACACAGTAAGCAGAAAGAATAGTAATTTCCATGGTTGTGTTGATGATCACTCTCAGCAACATGAAGCTCTTAGGGCTGACCAGGGAAGGCAGAACATCCCTGACGATGTTCCACCTGGGTTTTCATCTCCCCAAGCTCAGGGTTTATCATATGCTTCATCAGCTGCTATAGATCTCCATCGACAAAATGTTTGCCATATGAAGCATCCTTTTGATGCAGTTGTTGGACAGCCACAGGGGAAGTTCATTTCTCGCTTGCCTGTCTCGTATGGAATGCCCTTGTCAATCGTACAGCCTTTTGGCACACCCAATGCAGAAAGTGTAGATGGCTGGTTTATTGCTCCTGGCATGCCTTTTCATCCTTTTCCTCCATTGCCTCCATTTCCCCGGGATAACAAAGATCGTCCAACTTCTCATGCTTCTAATCCTTTGTCGATTGATCAACCTGCAGTAGGACAAAGGGACGGCCATTATCCCACCCCTTGTCACGCAGATGAAACCCTTAAAAATTTGGACATTCCAAGTTCATATAGCCAACAGCCATTTAAGCGAGCAAGTGAATCCTCATACAGCTCGGGAAGGAGGTATTTCAGGCCGGAGAAATGGAATGCTACAAAAGCACGGCTCCCATGGCTTCGAAAAAGGAATGGGTGGGGACACGTGGCGGACAGCTTGAGAGGTTCTTCATTCAGCAAACGTATAGGAAATGTAGCAAATGAGGCGACCAACTCATATTTACCAGAGGATGTGAGCTGTGCAGGAGAAAAAGCTGGCAATAATTTTTATCAGCAATCCCAGAACCAAAATCATCATTGATTTATAGGACAAATTCTGAAGATCCTACTTGATTTCTTCTATACTTACCATTCTCAATTCTTTTGTTTCCAAGTTTATATCTAATGAAATCTTAATTAATTTCAGAATTCCAGTCCTCTTAGTCTGTTATACCATACCCAGGTGGAAAAAGCACCCCAATTCCACTACCGAATAATAAACTCAAGAGTCCACCCCTCGAAGTGAGTCATTCATGTGTATGTATCATTTTCTCATTGAAATTTGGAAGGCTCGTGCATTTTTAAGATGAGCAGAACAAGAGACCATGATCGATTATTTTGTGTCTTCAAGTTATGCTCCTATATTTTTGGGCATGATGATGCACAGGACAGAAGATGGAATTGTTTTGACTGTTGTGATGTTGGAAGGATTTGTTTCCAAACAGAGTTTGGATCTCTAATAGCCTGTTGAAACTCAAAAACAGTATTATTGATCAGTTCACTGACTGGTTTGTTGTAAAGGGATTAAAAGGATAGTTATTGTCTAATGAAATGATTGTGACAAGGCATACTGATTTTTATTTTTTTCTTTCCTTTTTTCCATTTAATCTGGTGTATTATTCTTATAGTTATTGTGATATATTTGATCAGAAATTTTTTTCTCATCTATTATTCACTACTACACACTCCACACTCTATAAAAAATACTCTATTTTATGAAAAACTCTCACATTCTATAAAAAAAAAAAAACAACAAATGTAGAGTGTGAGAGTGAATAATGATTGATGCATAGCATTTCTCGCTTGATCAATTCTCTACTGGGATTTCTAGTTTGGGAATATAAAGGGAATTAAAGCCTCATTTGTTTTCACAATACTTTTTAACTCAACTTAACTCATTTTATCTAAGCATTACAACTTTTTAAAATCTCTACATAAAATAAAATAAATTATTCAATTTTTTTAAATTTTAAAATAAAAATAATATTAAAAAATATATTTTAATAATATTTTATTTAATTTTTAACTTTAATCTTAATCATCTCGACACGAAAAGAAACCAGTCCTAATTACACAAAAGATAGAGAAAGCTAGCTCGCTCTACGTCTTATCAGCAGCCAAGAAGAAGGGTGTCACTTTTTCACATTAGGCTTGGCTACTCCTTGCTATGCTTTACTTTTCTATCGTAAGTAGTCATCTAAATCAGGCTCAACTCAAATTATGGTGTCAAAACTAACCGGAGTTGGCTCAAGTGGGAAGAATCTTGATGGTTCAAAGTTCAAACCCTTGTATGCAAAGTGCAAACAATATTTAGGAGTGGTGAAAAACCAATAATCTGCCAAATTACACAACCAATAATCTACCAAATCTGTGTGATGTGAGCACCTTTCAGGTCTCCTTGTCAAAAAATAAAAAATGAAAAACCATTGCAACTCTTGCAGCATTCAGGAAATGCTTTCTATATGCTTTTATATTTATACATGTGGGCAAGCATGCTTTACTGGTATGCATATGCGAAGAACATTCGATTCGTTAGATTCAGGTGGGAAAGGCTAATCTCTATAGTAAATCAACTTAGAATAGCATCATGAAGATTGTGCTAAAATGAGATTCAAAGTGATTAGGGCTGACAGCTTGAGATTTCTGGAGTCTCAAACTCGCTACAAACCTTGATACAACAAGCTTTTGGGTTAAACCATCTCAATCTTATTATTCCTTTTGTCCGGTATGAAACTCAATCACATAGCAATCACAACAGTAATATGTAAAATATTTAATAAAAAAATGAATGATAAAAGGATGATAAGGTTGTATTCAACAATGAAGGGGAGATGGGGAACAGAGAAATTTGATCCATCAGGTTGGAGCAATCAATCGATTATATCTTTGGTAATTGTCACCTGTTCTTCAGTTTTGTGAGGAAAAAAAAAAAGGTAAATACATAATCTCCAAGCACTTTTTTCCTCTGTATTTAATCTCACGAGTACATAAAAAATTTTGCTGCAAGATCTAACTTCCGATATGGTGTTAATAACCCACCCTTTTTCACACTTCATCTTTACTGACTCAAATCCATGTTTTACCACCAACAAAGAGAAACACCATGAGAAAGAGATAAAAGAAGAAAATCGAACTCAGAATTTTCCCTTACATTTATCTCACTATTCATTCTATCAACCCAGAGCTATAAGTACTTCAGTCAATATCTTTTTAGCATACTTCTGATACGAACAAAGCACCATGTTCTTATTAGCGTTCTGTACCTTCCCCAGCCATCAAAGTACTTCCCAATAACCTTTTTATAACTAGGCCTCTGCTTGACCAAAAGCCAGTACTCAGCAATGTTTGGCCGGCTCCTTATATACTCATCTTCCAAATCCAAGAGTACTAAGCGAGCCAGTACTGGAATGAGCGTTACATCAGCCAGGCTAAACTCTTCCCCTGCTATATATGCTGTTTCATTCAACTGTGTTTCAACTTCATCAAGAAGTCTAATTAAATGCTCCTTGTTCACTCGCAAAACATCCTGGTTTTTCAACTCGTCTTCTGTCTCATATGCTTCTCTCAGCTTATGATGGTAAGCTCCTGCTAGATCAGGAGCTTCAGCCATCCGAGCAATCACCACCCGCCTTATGAATTTGGACACATAGAAGAGGTACTTCTCTGGGATGTGGGAAAGTGTGAAGAACTTTGGGTTCCAGTCTTGTATCTTCTGCATCCATTCAACAACTTCTCTGCCACTAAAGGAAACACCACCGCCTGACGAGACAATAGCAATTCTTTCTATATACCTGAAAAATTCTCTAACTTATTATCTCCCCCATCTTTGATGAAGGCAAAGTAAAATTGGAGACAATATCAAGTATGAATGCCTTCTACACACCTAAAATAAGAAAGAAGCAAGATATATGGGGGAGGAGAGGGAGCCATTTAAAGGTAATAGCAAGCATACTGATTAACGAAACTCAGAGCTAAATCGTAACACAACAAGTTTGTCTTATTTCCCGGAAGAAGTTTACAGAAAAGGGTAATTCAATATGGAAATAAATATAACCACAAAGTTACTGTATTGATTTAGGTGTCATCATGTTAGCCTATAACATAAGAAATTCGTGTTTGGTTGATCTCAGCCATGCAAAAGCTTATCTATAGGTAAAGCTTTGTCAATAAAGTTCTTATTTAAAATGATCTTATCTAGTCGTTTCATGGAAAATATGATTTCCCCACGATATCAACTTCATCATAGTAGATAAGCAGACTGAACTGGAAACCAACCACGGTGGACAACTGGCTATTGGATTATTAACATAATCAAGAATTAAAGAAGACGTGCACTGGGCACTTGCAGTTCCGGAAACCACATCCACAACAGAGTCAATGAAGCCAGTCCAAAACCTCTAATAGAATAAAGCAAGCCACAATATACAGGTTGAGGTGAAGTGAGAAAGTACAGCAACACAGAGTTTGAGTCTATAAGAGTAAGTTCCAGGGCCAGAGAGTACCAGAGAGATGCTTTACTGTATATTTCGGTGGGAGAAATTATTTTTTAGTGAAGCTTTGTTCTGTTGGTGAGTAATTTCCCACAGACTTGTTTAGTTTTAACATTGTATGAAGACATTGAAGAGATTCAACAAACATGACTCATCATATTATAGACTAACTTGAGAGGATCCAGACCCATGCCTATTCATTGACATATTTCAATTCTCTTTAAGTTATTGTTGTTGTTGTTTGTTTGTTTATTATCATCATAAAATATAACTATTTATTATTATTATAAAAATATAACTAAGTTAAAATGTCATGATGTTTAGTTTCGACATTAAGATTAACAGTAAAGGGTAAGTGAAGGATTTGACATACTGGATTATCTCAATAGTGTTGAAAATGATATGAGAACCATTCTTGAAAACTGGAAGTTTTCCACTCGGATTCATTCTGAAGAATGAGGAGTCCATATTCTTGCCTGTTATGGGATTGACATGGTATGACGTGTAATCAATGCCTTTCTCTTCCAAAGCAAGTCTCACCTTTTGGCTATCCAAAGAGTATGGGTGATGATATAGCTGCATGATTTTATTAACATCAGCTCCTATGACGTTACAGGAACTGTTATAAGTCGAGCTCTTTCATATCAACTTCAGACGTCATACACAGGGATCAAGAAAAGAGAGTAAATAAAAGTCAGCAACTGAACAATAACAGGGAGATCAATTAGCATATAATTTTCTCCAAGCAAATGGATAAGAAATTAAAATACTACACACATAAGCCCACAAATATTAATAAGAAAATATAGTGCTAAGGAATAACATTTCCAGAGTAGCAGTGGAGACAACAACAAATACTATACAAAGAATGTTTTCTTCATTTTACATGTACTGTTTTTAGTAAAGGCATCGTACTTATCCACAAAAGAAAAAAAAAGGCATTCTATCAGTCTCAACCTCTATGAATTCAACAACTTATCACTATGAGATTCTTGGGTAATATTAAGTTAATAAGTAGACTCCAGAGACAGTTTGCACACTTAAAAGTTAGAGCTTTTGTAATATAGTTGGTCTCATTGTATCTTTCTGTTAAAGCAGACCCTAATAAATTATAGTGTGGAGACATACAATCTTGTACTATAACATTCTCAATTAATATAAAGCTTGCAAATAAGACTACTGCAACAGTTTACAAATAAAAGTATAGCTGTGCTCATTGTGTCTTTCTTCTGCATAACATAAATTTATAAAAATAGATATACCACTAAAAAGGAAAAGAGGAAGGAGAGAGTGTGAGTGAGTGAGTGAGGGGCAGAGATATGTGAGAGGGAGAGGAAGCAGAACAAGTTCCATAGATCATCTCTTCATTCTGAGTTTACTTCTCCAAAAATGTCATAAAATATGCTTCTATTAAGGAACCAGAAAGTGGGGGGATCATGAAGGCCTAGAATATGTTAAGATTTTCAAATGAACTTTTATGCTGAGAATCGTTCGAGATTGAACAAAGAGATAATCATTGATCATAATATTTTGTAGCTTAGACTTTTTTCTTCCATCTTCATTTTATAGCGGCTAGCAAGAAAAAACAAAAGGTGAGAAGACAGAGTAAGAAGGATTTCATTTACCGGAAATCTAGTAAAGATAGGATCATACAGGGAGTCTGCACCAATCAGGTATGATCAATCAGAAAACTTCTTGACTCCGAATACCAACATAAATAAGTCAATAATAAGATAAATGCATCTACCCTATTGCAATATAAGAATCTTGTTTTCTTCTTCTTCTTGTTTTCTTTTTGTTCATTTTTTAACTTTTCGTCAACCAAGCATAGGATTAATACAGTTCCTGCATCAACTCCAGAATGGAAGAGGAATTTCTCGGTGATACGAGCTTGAGTTCGATCAAAGTGAGAAAGAAAATAATATATGTCATTAACGCAAATACAGAAAGCAATTTCATGCGGAAAATACACACCAATGGCACATCATGTGAAATACAAAATGAAGATAGCACCCGCGATTCAGAAATACATTCAATGGCATATCATGCAAAACACAATACTTCTCCGAATAAGCAGGAACTGATCGACAAAGATTACTCGCAGCCAAATACAAACAAACCCAATAGACTAAAATAGAAATGCAAAATCAGAGTTTAAAAGCTTCACCAGAGAGAGTTACGAGAAAAGAAAAACAATAAAGTAATCACAGATTAACCTTCCTTAAACCAACCAGGAGAAATATTCAGAAATAAGAAACAAAGATCACAGTCAAATTCACGGCAAAATTCAAGTCAAAGCACACAAACCGAGAAACACAAGTAGTAAAATAATCAACTTTGCATCACCACTAGGAAAATCTATGCCTTGAAATTGTGCAAGAGACTGACAGAGACTTACCCAGAAGACTTGGAAACGTCCACAGGTGACGGGTATGAGATAAGCACACAAAGAAAGACCCCTTTTAAGAGCTGTTAGTAAAAAAAGACCCCTTTCTGGAGGACTCAGAAGTCAGAAAGGCATTAAAAGGAGTGAGCGAGAGAGAGAGAGAGAGAGCGCAAAAAAAAAAAAAAAAGTTGGTAAAAGAGAGAGAACAATACAATAGGAACAATGCTTCCAAATGGAAAGCGAGAGAATCTACTATTATCCACACGCTAATGCCACAAGAGGCAAGAGGAAGAAAATGTAGGTGTACTCGCTTGGATACGAGGAGTTAAGACGTATACACTAAGATTGACTGAACACGTGTACGTGTTGGCCAGATTCTCTGCATGGTAACTTCTACTGTGAAGGCCTTCATAAAACGGTTTCGTTTGGTTATTAAATTTATCTAAAATTTATTATTATAATTTTTTTAAATTTTAATATAAAATATAATAAATAATTTAATTTTTTAAATATTAAAATAATAATAATATTAAAAAATAATATTATAATAATATTTTATTATTTCAATTCAATATTTAAACACAGTCTAAACATGCATTAACATATTATTATTAGTTTGATGTTTTTAGATAAAAATTAAAAAAAAATTATTAAAATATTATTATTATTTTAAAATTAAAAAAAACTGAATCAGGATTTAAAAAGGTTAAGTTGTTTATTATATTTTATGTCAAAATTTTAAAAAATTATAATAATAGACGAAGTGAGATAATTTTTAATGAAGTTCAAACATGAAATATATAATGGATTGTAATTGCTTTGCTAATGCCAAAACTTAAGAAGAAACTCAAAATCCTAAAACTTAAGTCTCGTTTGTTTTCGGAGATGAGATGAGATTAAAATTAAAAAGTTGAATAAAATATTATTAGAATATATTTTTTAATATTATTTTTGTTTTAAAATTTGAAAAAGTTGAATTGTTTATTTTATTTTGTATTAGAAGTTAGAAAAATTATAATAATTAGATGAGATGAGATGAGATATTTTTTCAAAATAAACGATGCCTTAAAAAAGGTACCATTTTCTTGATCCAATAACCTCCTACCATCAAGTTATTATCAATAAGTCAACACATGGTGTCATGACATATATTCTTCTTGCTTTTGTCCTGGTTGGAATAATGTTTGACAGATTAAAAATGTTATGTATAATTATTTTTATGTATTTTTTAGATACTTCATTAATATAATTGATTATATTACTTTTTTTTTAATAGAAAATAAATGTATTATCCAATCACAACAATAAAATATATAAAAAATATATAAAAATAATTGTATATAACAGAACACATTGGCTATACCCTACTTGTAAATCTCAAACTTTTATGATGATTATGATATGGGTAGTGCTACAGCCCCCGCTGGGGGCTCCCGCTGGGAGCTCCCGCTGGGGCTGTAGTATTATTTAATATATATTTTATTTAAATAATTTTTATATAGATTTTTTAATATTTTAAAATATTTTTAAAAAATAAAATATTATTAAGAAAATATTTTTTTAATCCAAAAGTAAAAAATATATATTAAAAAATATTTTCTTAATTACGAAGTAAAATAAAAAATTATAAAAAAATATTTTTATAATTTTTTATTTTACTTCGTAATTAAGAAAATATTTTTTAATAATATTATGATTTTTTTAAAAAATATTTAAAATAGTCATATTACAGCCCCCTTTGGGGGCTCCCGTTGAGCTTAACATGTACTTTTTTATGTGTAATTTTTTAATTTATTTTTTATATAGATTTTTTTTTACACTTATAAATATTTTTAAAAAATAAAATAAATTTAAAATATCATTAAAAAACATTTCCTTAATCAAAAAGTAAAAAAAAAAAAAATCATTAAAAAACACTTCTTTAATCAGAAAGTAAAAAAAAAATCATTAAAAAACACTTCCTTAATCAGAAAGTAAAAAACAAATCATTAAAAAACACTTCCTTAATCAGAAAGTAAAAAAAAAAAAAAACACTTCCTTAATCAGAAAGTAAAATACAAATAATTAAATATTAATTTTTATTCTACTTCGTAATTAAGAAAATATTTTTAAATAATATTATAATTTTTATTTTATTTTTTAAAATATTTAAAATTATTAAAAATACCTATATAAAAGTAAATTTAAAAAAATATATAAAAAAATACTACAGTCCCAGCGGGAGCCCCCAGTGGGGCATGTAGCATTTTCCTTATGATATTGATTAGGAGGGACCCGTGGAAGTTCTTTTGCTAACACCAGTTGAGGATGGCAGAGTGCTCTGATATAAAAGGTTAAAGGAGGAATAACCTTTTCTAGGCCACCAAATAGCTTTGGTTGGAGTTTGGACACGTGGAACATCGTGGGGCAAATTCTGGGTGCGCATATATGCAATCTTAGCGTAAAAGTTCCGGATTAAAAGGTTTATTGTGACAATGTATCTATTAAATTATTATTATTATTATTATTATTATCATCTCTTTGATAATTGGAGATGAGTAAAGTTACTGTCACTGCTCCCGGTTCAGCTCTCAGTCCCGTTATATATTTTTTTTAATATTTTTTTACTTAATAGTTTTAATGATATTATAATTTTTTTATTTTTTTAAAAAATATTTTCTAATATTAAAAAAATATATGTATAAAAATATAAAATAAAAAAATATAATATTTTATACATAACGATAGCTCCCAATAATACTAGAAGCGATAGCTGTAGAGCCATCCATTGGAGATATAGGGAAGTTGGAACACGTAGGTCAAAGAAACCCAATCTGGACACTTCTTGAAGTTAGGTAGGTACTTAATAAATGCTACAAATTCGATGGATTCTCTCGTGTGCCTATATTTCCTTTGTTATTTTTTTGTTTTCTAAAATGAGTTTTTTGCTTTCTTGAAATAGATTGATCCTATTTTTCATTCCTAGTTATTTACAATAATTATTAGATAGCACTCTTTTTTTTTAGATAATAAAAAATAATACCACTATTAAAATTAGTAGATTTTTTTTATGTGGATAGTAGATTTGTCTATTTTTTTTAAAACGTACATTATAGAATTGTATAAATCTTTTTCTAATTATTAAAACTGTAATTTTGATATAGAGAAACGTTACTTTTTATTTCCACACTACATACCATGTGATTTGTCATTTTTATCATTCTATTTAAAAACATATATTTACACATCGATATGTGTGTGTTTAAATATCAATACCTAACCAATAATATTTTGACCAATAACGATCATTAAAATCAATGATAAATAATGTCTTATATCTCTCTCTTTTTTTTTTTTCATTTTAGAGATGTGGGTCTTGTGCAATCAGGCCACGTGCCGTTGGCCTTATATCTCATAATTAACTATATCTATACTTGGTTTTTAGGTGCATGCGTGTGAGAAATTGTTCCATGAGTTGTGTGTGTGACAATAATTGCTATTTAAAAAAAAAAAAAAATCTGTTTCAAAACCAATGATTGGAGTCCAAACAAGTGGCCCAGATGCAGCTTCACTGATGGGCTTTTCAGTGATGCCCTATCCTTACACTGGGCCTGATAGAATTCCAAAGCTGTACCTCAGGGCCTCACAAAATGAATCCTGGATAAACCTGTCCCATCCTCATTTAATTCTTTCTTCATATCCACTCCTGTTAAAAAGGGTGCACTTTGAGGTAAGAAGTAGTATAATTAAACTGTTCTAGATAAGAAATAAGAATAAAATATCATTCAATTATAAGCTCATCAGCAAAGGAAGGGAATGGCTCAATAAGGTTATTAGGAAGGGAATCTCTTTAATAATAATATTAGGAAGAATAAACGGAGAGAAAATAATCAGTCTCTCAAACATAATAATGCAAGTATGGTTATGCAATCTTATAAATTTTTTCGTAGTATCAAAGTCTGCTACAGGACGAATAGGAAACCTATACTACTTATTCCGTAACAAGAATCAGAAAAAATATTGGTCTGCACGTGAAGGAGGGTGTTAAGAAATAATCTCATATTATTAGTGGATAAGGTCTTGGACATATTTATAAGAAATGAATAATTTTTTCTTGTAAAATCGGTTTTATGAGATGAGTAATAAGCTGCATTTTGAGGGACAAAATCTCACAAAAAATACTAATGCTAAATACAGTCATAAAATATGCAAGCATCATGCATTTTTTTTCTTTTTAAAAAAGAGTAAAATCTATTATTAAATTTTTTTTTTTTTTTTTATATATAAATCTTAAATTTATTCATTTTTTTTAAACAGGAATGTGGACCGTTTACACACTGATCTATAATTATATCTAACATTTTTCTAAAAAAGAATATCTAAAACTCTCACATGCAATGAGAAAGAGATAAACCTACTGATAGCTTTGGGCAATAAATATAGGTCATGCTGTGACCCATAACCAACGAAAACGTGGTCACATTGATTCTATGGCCTCTCCTATCTAATGTTTTGAAAAAGAACACTCCTTCAGTTCTTCTCCCCAACCAATTTTATCTTCTGCACATATCTTTCTTTTGGGTCCAAGACCCTGTTCTAGGACCATATATTTCAAATGCTGCGGCTAGGCTTGAATTGGCTGTAGTCTTTATGTCTACAGTAAAGTATTAATACTTCTTAAAGAAATCTACTTTTTTCCACATTCTAGAATGTATTATTCTAGTTAGTGCCTTGTAACTATTAAAAAAAATAAAAGGTTTTCGAAAAAGTTAAGAATATTGGTTAAAAATAATAATTTATATAAAAAAAATTATTGAAGCTGTAGGCTGTAGACCCCCTATTCAATCTCATATAGTGGGCTTATCGCCAATAATTCTCTTACATGATCAAATAAAATGTTAAGAATATAATATAAATAATTAAATCTACATATTTTTATCAGCTTAAATTTTTGAAATAATTAATGATTTCACATAGTATATATATATCTGAATAAAAGTCTCGATCAGTTTAAACATTGACTCTACACTCTATTCAATTAATTTTACATGTTGGGTCTACTTATTAAAGAGAGTCTATCACACACGTGAGAGAGAGTGTTAAGAATATAATATAAATAATTAAATTTATATCTTCATATCTAAGTATTTTGTAAGCCATTTAACTTTGAAAACTCAACATATATATATATATGTATATATATCTAAGAAGCTACATGCAGTGATCAATAAATAACTTAATTGACTGATCAACATCCATCCATTTACATAAATTATATAAAGATGCAATGAATCATCCGACTTTGTTGCCTGAAAGGCAGATGATCAGCCAACTCTAAGTTAGGTATAGTTCATGTGACTCTGTAGATTACGTTTTAGCCAAGTTAAAAAAAGAAAAGAAAAGTCTGCAACTTACGTTAATTAATGTTATTATAGAGAAACAAACGTACAGTTTAACTGGCATGGGAAGTTATAAACTAGCCCGCCCGCCCACCAACTGTCAAGTTGCGTTTCGTTTTCTGCAATCTGCATTAGTTAGAAATGTTAATAGGGCAGGAATTAATTAAAGATGAACAGGAAAATTAGGAGGATTTGGACGTCTGGTCTCTTGCATGCATGCTTGCTGCGCTGTTGCTTTAATTTATAATATATATATATATATATATATATATATATATATCGTTTTCTTTCTTTTTAGGTTAATGTGTCGTTTTGCTCTTCCAACTCACCCTTTTTCTAACGGCCATTGTTGGGGTTTTATATAGTACTACTGACTCAAAGCTGCTTGATGATCTAAGCAAGAATCATTACACGTAACCGCCACAAGAATTTAGAAACCATATTCATGCAGCAAGCTAGCGTTAATTTGATCTTAAATTATATATATATTGCTTTTTCCTGATATATATTAGGCAGAGATTTCATGGGTATGCCCCCAAACTGTCGTTTTTTCATGTTTATATCAATCATCATGTGAAAGTATTGTGGTTTGGTGAAATCCAATTAAATTTATGAGAAATTTGTTGAAACTTTGCAGTTTTTTTTATTGCTCCATCGATCCTATATATATATATATATATATATATATATATATGTTGATGGAGTAACCTCTTGGCTAAAAGGTGGGTTAATTGGTGGGTGCAATGCTTCAATGAGAAGGGACCCTTAGAACCCACATGATTAATGGAGTTTAGGGTTACAAATTGCTGTGAAATTGCTTGCAAAGAACTAAATCAAACATTTTGATGTAATGTATGTTAAAAGTTTTGGGGCTGACCAGTATATTATATATAAGATGGAGTAGTACTTTTGTTTATGTACAATATTATTGAGTTGCCAAACTTTCTCTTGATTAAATTTCAGGTATCAATATATTATAAGATTTAAGTATTGTAAAATTCACTTTATTTATTTATCTCTCTCGGCCACTTTATGATTCCGTAATTTGAATATGAGTATCTTAGATGATCTGTGAATAATGGTAGTGAATAGTTCGTAAATAGTATTGAATAATTTATAAATAGTAATGAAGTGGTCTAAGAATATCTGAGAACGGTTGTATTCTCAAACATAACTAAATCTTAGAATTCAGATATACAAAAACTTTAAATAATAATTTAGATGGATCACTCAAGCATGCCAAATGAAATGTGAGATGCATGCATTGTTTAGGCCCTATTTGGAACTTAACTCAATTCAGTCTAATTTTAAGCTAAGTTTGACATCCAAAAGTCTAATTCTCAAATCACTAAACTTATTTAAACTCAAACTATCTTTATACGCGATACTCACAACCTTTTTTAACTGATCAATACTTTTTTACACATTAGATTTACAATCTTTTTTAACTTCTCATAAATATATCTAATTAAACTCATGATCTTAATATTTAAATATATTTAAACTCATCATAAGTAAGACTCATAAAATTTACTCAATTATTTTAACTCACTATTATAATTTATAAAAAATTCAATTCAACCCAACTCAATCTTAAGTCCTAAAAGAGGAGGTCCTAAAAGAGAAGGGAGGCAAGCTTCTGCTCATCCAAAGCTTTTTTTGGCTGTACTGTCCGTGATGAAAAGGAAAGCCACTGAATCCATCTTCACAAAAATTCACGTACATGAAATGCAAGGGCCAAAATTATTGGAACCCCACAATGCATGATGATCAGATATGGTCTATTTTTTATTATTATTATAAAAATCAGAACCATAGATTAATTTATAATCTTATCAGGCCCATCAATATACGATCTGATCTCAAAATTGATACGTTTGTCTGAAAGCTGTGGTCTTGGTAGGACCAAGATCCGTACGAAGTTACGAACAACCTCCATGCGTGAATAAAAGATATAGAAAAATTCTATTCCTAAACCTCATACACCATACACCATTCTTTTTATAATTTCTTTAATTTTATTCTCTTATCAAATGTGTGGTATATGAATTATGAATAGAATAATTCAATTATTTTAAGAATAATAAAACTAAAAAAAACTTTAAAAAAATAAATAAAAATAAATAAAATTATGGTGTGTGGTGTATAGGCTTATGAATAGCAATGCTCAGATATATGGGTGGGTCTACGCCCACGGGAGCTCCCGTTGAGACTTTCTGTTAATGTAATTATTTGTTTTTTTATATAATTTTTTAATTTTTTTTAAAAAATTCATAATATTATTAAAAAATACTTACTTAATTATAAAATTAAAAAAATATATATATTACCAACAAGAGCTCCGAGCGAAAGCCTCCAACAATAAGCATAGTATTTTCCAATATATATATATATAAATAATTTAATCATAAAGAGATGTCATAAAAATAATTTACAAATTAACGTAATTTGATGTGACACGTTAGATTGTGATTTAAACTACTTTTATTATATTAATTTATGAATTTATTTTTATAAAATGTCTTTAAAATTATATTACTTCTCATATATATATATATATATATATATATATATATTCACTCACTCATTCACTCACTCATTTCGATTAATTCGCTTGATATTGTATTTCTAAGACTGATCATAAGTAAGATGATAAAAATATCTCATATTTTATACTAAACAAGTACTATCAACCAAAACATGACCTCCCTCTCTCTCTCTCTCTCTCTCTCTCTCTGTTCACAGTTTCTGTTTTCTAGCTATATACGTACGTATAACTATATTTGATATCTATGTCTTTTTCAGGTCACCGTGGCTAAAACAGCGCCATTTTCAGAGCAAAAATAATTGAATTTTGCGGTATTGGGCAGAAGCATGTATAAATGTAACGTACAAGTATTGCCCACGACCATATATATATATATATATAGAGAAATTTTATTTACAGTCTTCAAGTAGAGACTGCATGTGCAGACACATTATTAAATGAGAGAAAATATCATTTTAAGATGGATAATTTTGTAATTTTAAAAAATTTTAAAGTTAAAATAGTCTAGACTTACATTGCAGTCCTCATTTAGAAACTGTACCTAGCATTGCTCATATATATATATATATATATCAATCTAATATATATTTGCGTACATGGAATTAAGTGAGATATTTGTTAATTCCTAATTGACACGTGAAAACCCCCATATTTCAATCCACCGACAGTGCACCTTCATGTTCAAGATTCAATACATCATATAAATATATATATATATATATATATATATATATATATAGCTAGATATTATAATTAATATATGTGACCCCGCTAACAAATTAATAAACTTATGATAAAATTATCCGAAGGGGACTGACTAGTCACTACAACGGGGAAGGTGGTGGACCCCACATGCATGGCCAGTCGGATCCATCTACGTGGAGCCCATGAGTCCATGACTTAATAGGTAATACAAAGTAACAAAAGTAATAATAGTAATAATAGGTACAAATTTAAAGTACGTAAATTTTGCATATGTTTTAATTTGTTAAAAGAAAAATTAGTTTTTTTGAAAAAAAAAAAAAGTAAATATGAGATTTATATAAAAATATTAATTTTTTAATAATAAACTTCATTCTTTTTTAAAAAAATTATACAAATTTACATAACTCATGACCGTATCTAATATTACTATTGTAAAAAATAGATCCAACTAAAAAAAGTAACTTTTTTACACTTCTAGATGATAGAGCTCATTTTTTTTTTAAAATGAACTGTACGAGATTTGTATAATATTTAAATTTTATACACATCATTATTCTTAAATTATTAACTATATTTTTACAATAAAGCATTATAATTTAGATAGAAAGAAATGGACATACCAATTAAAAAAAAGAAACACTATCAACACAAAAGAATGCCAAGTTATTTTTTTTCCTTTCTTTCCCTTCCCTACGCAGACCTTCTCCGCCCCTTTTCCTTCCTAGACCTCTTGCATATTTAGAGCCCCGTCACCCTATTCCGTCGCCACAACTGTTGTCGATAGACCTAATAAATTAAAGCCCTCGCCAACGCCAAGTATCTCTCTCTTTCCACATTCGAGTTGCCCTAATTTATACATCGTCGTCGGATTGGGTATAAAAGAATTTAGGCTTGCTCAAATGATCGGTTAGCTAGGCTTGATCAGTTATGGTTTTGTGGATATATCGTCTCAAGATGGTTTTGATATAATTTTTTGATGCTGGGTATAATTTTCATATATAGTTTTTGTGATTTCTGTTTATAGTTTTGTGATTTTCTATGCTGGATCAGCTGGGTATAATTTTTTAGTATTTCTTGTAATTTCTAGGTCGTTTGGGTATACTACAGCTAGTGAATGGGAAAAATACTAGGAACGAGACGCCAAATTACCACGGACTAGGGTTGGGTTTGGGGACTGAAGTG
This sequence comes from Juglans regia, assembly GCF_001411555.2. NCBI lineage: Eukaryota > Viridiplantae > Streptophyta > Magnoliopsida > Fagales > Juglandaceae > Juglans > Juglans regia. The sequence continues at coordinate 4,007,898 of NC_049906.1, read as the reverse complement.
GGAAAGGCAAACGAGTTTCGGTATTACAAGAAAACTGTTTATTTGTGACCATTTAATTCTAGCGAAATGACTATTTACAGTCAAAATGAATCTGTTTTGATTACAAATAACCTTTTCACCGTAATTAAATGGTCACAAAAGTCTATTTTTCTTGTAGTGCGGGAATAAAAAAATAATTGACGTTATTAGTTATATAGTGTCACGTCAATTCGTAGATTTTATATGGATACCAAGATTTATAAAAAAATATATGTAAAAATAGATTAAAATAGTAATTCAAAGAAATAATTTAAGGGAGGGAGAATAATATATTAAAATGAAAGAACAAGAGTTTTCGTTGTTTGGCGGTCAGGTTAAAAATGAATAAAAAAGAAAATAATTAAATACATAAAATTTTATATGCATTTATTTTTTATATAAATCAAATTAATAAAATAAATAAAAAATATATAAAAATAATTATATATAACAAAACTCTTAAAACAACGAGTGCCACCGACACCCTTCAAAATTTTCCAAAGGATCGACATTAAAATATATTTTTTTTTTCCGACAATTATTGGCTCCTTTAGCCTTTTCTCTATAATAGTTCCAAACGAAGGGATTGCAGCTTTTTCCATCTACAAGGACATTTCGGTAAAAAAAAAATAAAGGAAAATGTTAGCTCTTTCGCTGGGGGTTCATGCTGGAGATCTATTATGTTTATTTAAAAAAAAAATATTCTTATCGGAATAAATCATAAAAATAAAATTATTACTTGTAGTTGATCCTATTATTTTTATCGTTAAATGATTTTAGATAAATTAAATTAAACATTATTTTTTAATATTATTTTTATTTTAAAATTAAAAAAATTAAATTATTTATTATATCTTATATATAATTTTAAAAAATATATAATAATAAAATAAAATAAAATAAAATGAGATAGTTTTAACCCCTTAACCAAAAATCATAATTTTTTAAAATTATTAATAAACGTATTAAAAGAATTGTCATGTCATGGACATTATTTTTTAAAAAGAAAATATTTTCATTTCTATCGTTTTATTTTATTGTTGTGATTTTTTATTTTTTTATTTTTTTTACTTAATGATTAAAGAAGTATTTTTTAATAATAATATTATTTTTTTAATTTTTTAAAAATATTAAAAAATACATATAAAAAATTAAAAAATTAAAAAATTTCCCTAACGGTAGGGAGATGGACATAGCACGTACCTTTTTAAAAAACAAATACATTGTAAATTAACTTAATTTTTTTTTTTTTTTTTGTGTACTAAATTTACTGTCTACTGGTGGTGAGCACGTGGCCGTCAGCTTGTGGTGCACGTGTTGGGGCAGGTAGAGTGTGGGGGCTCACAAACAATGAAGATTGCCACGTGTCTGAGATCTGATTGGGAAATCACGTGAATAGCAATGGAGCGTGGTACGTTTAAGGTAGGGTGCACTCACGGGCACATTCAATCCATTCCACCGACCAAACTCTCCCATTAATGTCATTGTAACATTGTTACAAAAAAAAATACAGAGATGATAATACGTAATTATTGTATTTTTTTAAAAAAAATAAATAAATATAAAATTTATATAAAATAATAAATTTTATTATTTTTTAAAATAAGTGTGTGATATTTACACAATTAATAACTATATTAAAAATTTTATCTATGCTTGAATGCTTATTTTCTTTTCTTCCATTTTTTTTTTAATTTTTTTAATATGGAGAAACAAGTCTTAGTCGAAAGGATTTGTATGTCTTATAATTAATCATTAGATTTTATGTGAGAAAGTGATAGATACGTAAATTGAATCACACAACATTTATACCGATTCGAGTAAATTTCTCTGATAATTTTAAATACTTAATAAATATTATAAAATTCATTTCATTTCATAGGTTTTAAAATTTGATCAAGATTCTATAAAATTCTATATACAAAGAATGTTATGATATTACTAAAACAAATCATTAATACAGCAATATGTATTAGTTCGAAGTTGCAATCCTCTTTGCCTCCCTTGATGCAACGCTAACTGATCTATTTATTATTTATTAATTATTTAATCTTATGTCAAAAAATGAAATGTTTATGATTAAAAGGATAATAAAATACATTTTTCTTTAAGGAAATAAAATGAAGAAAAATGTTACTTTACTTACTCATTTTACCTCCTCATTTTGACATCTCATATAGTTTGATTTTTTTTACTTAATAGTTAAATAAGTGACTATTTGTGTATTGATATTTTTTATATTTTTTATAAATATTTTAAAATGATAAAAAAATGTGAATAAAAAATTGAAAAAAATAAAATGATGAATTTGGCCTAGTGGTTAGATTGAGCGGGCTACTCTGAATGGAGTAGCTCGACTCTAAAATGAAATACATTAGTGAAATACAATAAATGAATCTGAAACAATAAATAGAAATAATTTTGAGGTACAAAATATTAAGGAAATAAAATATAACGAAATGATATTTATAGTTCTATTTTGTGCAAGTCTTGCATATTTTCTTTTAAAAAATATTGATAAATATAGTATTCACACGAAAGTAATAAGATTTTTAATAGTGGATCTGCTATTATTTTTAAAAAAAAATACACGAGACTTGTATAAATTAAGACTGTATCTAATAATATTATTCTAAAATATGTCTAAGAGACAAAGAATACTAAAACTACTTAAAACAATATTAATTCATGTATCTTCCTAGTCTTTAGTTTTTGCCACAAGCAAACACACCATGACACATTGACAACATAAGCGTTTTTTGTACGTGATTTGCGTGACGGGCAATATATAAGTCTTAAAAAATAAATTACTTGCACGACTCAATAATGATTAATTTATCATAATTCTACGTAGGCATCAAGTAATAATTTATAACTATATATAGAGAATCGTATATACAAATAGCAATGCAATATATATATATATATATATATATATATGATATATATATGATATCTATAATAGAACGAGAGTACTGTATGTATATATATTGACATCTTGTACAAATTTCATTCATTCATGCATCTTTTACACGCACAAAAAAAGCTTTTAATTATTGTTTTTATTTTCTTCGGCTCCTATTTTATTTTGAGAAATGATATTTGCAGTTGTGGAGTGCGCAATCGCCGTATAATCTTTTTGAAAAAAATAAGTAAATACGAGACTCACATAAAAAATTTTTTTTTTAATAATGGACCTAACTCTTTTTCAAAACGATTGTATGACGTTTGGCTCCAATTGTATCATTTACTAGTCCTTTTAGAGTATAGATCATGTGATTTGAGCCTTCTATTGAGACGTTACAAATGGTATCAGAGCCTGTCTCAACAAAAAATGTAGGACTTGAATCGTGCCACCTACGATGGACTGACCCAATGAGGATGTTGAAAATTTAAGGAGGATAGATGGTGATACCCCATATGATAAATATAAGGGTAGATAGTGTATAAGATCTCACATTACTTGAGAACGTGAAGTCTTTGCTCTTTATAAGGTTTTTAATAGGATTTCAATTGTATCATTAACTAGTATTTTTAGAATATATATCATATAGTTTGGGCCTTGATCATCTATTAGGGCGTTACACACGATTGTATTTATTATTATTCTTTTATTTTTTGTCACAATGATTAAATTTAGGAGCTAATTAGACTAGAAAATTGGTGCTAAAGATGTTTAAATAAAAAAAAGAAAAGAAAAGAAAAGTTAAAAGCTAATTGGCATATCCAAGAGGCACCAAGTACTGATCACGATGGTGTATGGACGAACCATGTATATAATGCAAAATTATCTAAAGAAAGTTGTCAAGTTGTACATAGTTAATTAATCTCTCAACTACTTAATAATAAAAAAAAAAAGAAAAGAAAATTAGATTGACCATATCAAACATTTCTTGCAAAAATAAAGATAAAAATGTTAAAAAAAAAAAAAAACGTTAAAAACGCCGCTCTCTGTAGAATTATAAGGTAAAATGAACACATTCTGTTGGTCCCTCATTGGCCCATGAGAAATCTCAGTCAATGTTATCAAGAGGATGCATTAAAAAAATTAAATAAAGTGAAAAAAAATATTTTATTAATGGGAAGTCTTTTTTATGATCCGCTACATTTGGAACTATCTTGCTTAAAAGCTATCTCAATGGTTGAGATCTTTCAGAATTTTTAGAGGAATTTATTTTATTTTATTTTTTGTCAAGGAGAATTCTTTATAATTTATTCATGGTTTTTAAGTTAAGTTAATGAATTTTACCCACCATTATCATGGCTATTTATTGTATTGATTTGGTCCAACATTTTATTTATTTTTAGAATAAAATATTTTTAATTTCCCATAAAATAGAAATTATTTATTTTTAAAAAATATTGGATATTTAATTGTTTCAGTTGTAAATCTAATTCTTCCTATAAATACATTGATAAAAATGATTAATATTTTGAATTAAATGAATATTAAATATTTAAAAGAAATTGAAATTATCCTTATCCATGCCTAATATTTATAAGGATAATGACATCAAATCTCATCAAATAATTATCTAAAATTTTAAGATATACAAATCTCAGTTCTCTAATATTCTGTATTATGTAGATAGATTATAAGAAAAATGAATATTAAATTTTATATTCGTTTTTTATTATGAGAAATTAAATTTTATAAATAATTATTGCTTGAAAAAAAAAAGGTGATGAACACGGATCAATTGGCCGAAAGGTATAAACTGACTAATTAAAAGCAACGGTGACGATATATTAATCCGAAAGCGATCTTTCGGAGCTAAAATAGAACGGAGTGTAAACTAAAGATTCCCTCTCCCCCACCTCTCTCTTTCGTAGTCTGGTGCGCGAGCTTGAAAAGCAAACCAACTTGAATGTCAAAAACCAAACCCATCAAAGTGTACATATATTTATGACTGTGATCACCGGCAGCAAAACGAAGAGGTGGTCGGAATTGGGTCCGGAAAATTACGGTGTTTGAGGAAGAAACACCTGATGAAAATGCTGCAAACAGGCTTAGCAGCGGAAGCCCAGGCTTCGGGCGACTCCGGTGGCCGGACGGTAGTCGTGGGGGTGAAACTGGACTCGCCCAGCAGAGAGCTGCTGACATGGGCTCTTGTCAAGGTGGCTCAGCCTGGTGACCTTGTTGTTGCTCTACACGTCCTTGGGAAGGATGGTAAAGGAAAATGAAAAACGTCCTGTTTCATAGTTTGTTTTTCGTTTCGTTGAATTTATAGTTTTTTATGAGTTGGAATGTGGGAATAACTGGTTTTGGTTCAATTTGATAATATGTGTAGAAATTGTGGATCGAGATGGGAAGTCGTCTCTGCTTTCGCTTGTCAAAGCCTTTGACTCTGTTCTTGCTGTCTATGAAGGTTTCTGCAATCTGAAACAGGTAGGGTTTCTTGCAAATTTTTAAGCTTGAAACTTGGTGATTTTTTCTAGGTTTCGTGTTTCATCCATTGAAGTTTTCTACTTTACCTGCTCTGTTTCTTGTTTAGTGAGAAAACCGAGCATAACAGAAAATGAAAATCAGAGTTTCTCGTATATTTTCTTTTCGGTCCCCATGCTGGACACAGACATAAATTGTAGTTATCTCCCTGAAAGCGTATACTTTTAATGAGTGGAGAGGGTTGGTGGTAATGCTGCAGGTGGATCTCAAGCTTAAGATTTGCAGAGGTACATCGAAACGAAAAATTTTAGTTCGGGAAGCAAAATCCTATTCTGCTACTGAGATTATTGTCGGAACTGCTCGGAACCACCATAAAATCCGGTCATCAACCTCGGTGGCTAAGTACTGTGCTAGAAAACTGTCCAAGGATTGTTGGGTTCTTGCTGTTAATAATGGGAAAGTTGTGTTCAAGAGAGAAGGCTCTCCAAAAACTGTCGGTCACTCAAAAGGTTTTGTATATCTTTGGTACTTTGTTGTTGTCCTTTCAAATGAATTTTGTCATGTTTATAGTACACTTCTCTTAGTTATGTACTTAATGCAGGAAATGAAGAATATGGCCCCAATAGTTTAATGAGCATGATGATGCAAGGGACATGGAGTAAGAACTCGAAAGTAGTGAACGAGGGCAATGCCAACATGAGCTTAAAGGAGCAAGATTTAGAGCAAAGCTTTGCTAAAGTTGTTCTGGCTTGTACAAACAGTCCTGTAAAGCAGAAGTGCTCAATTTGTGCACCTAACTCTGAATTTCCAGATAACTCTTGTAGGCAATCTGCAGAAGAGCCCTCCGGTTTAGGTGGTGAAGGTGAGTCTTTGGCTTTAGTGCCAGTTCAGAAAGAAGAGGTTGCGTGTAGTTCAATTTCCATGTTGATCAAAGAATTGCCTGAACTAAAACCCGGTTGGCCACTACTCCATCGAGCTACTCTGTCGGATCGAAAAGCTTCTGACAGGTCTATGGTGCGGCAGATTTCGGTGGTTCAGTGGGCATTGCGGTTGCCAAGCAGGCATTATTCATTTAGCAGCAATTCGGATCATAAAAAAGTTACTTGTCATCAAAGTGAAGATCAATCATCGAGTTTAGACAGTGAAAGTGGCGCAATTGTTCCGGTGGGTACTGAGATATTGACTGCTCCTCCTTCTCCTGAATACAATTCCAAGAGGCTACCAAAGGAGCTGGAGGGGTTTCATGAGAAATACTCATCCACTTGCAGACTGTTTAATTACGAGGAACTTATCTCAGCAACATCGAATTTCTTGACAGGTTTGTCATGGATTACAATTCGTACTTGAAATAGTTTACTTGAGGTCCATTTTCTGTTAATATGGTTTACTTAAACAAGGTTTGATTTCCCTCTGTAATTCCAGATAATTTGGTTGGGAAAGGAGGCAGCAGTCAGGTTTATAGGGGCTGCCTTCCTGATGGAAAGGAACTCGCTGTGAAGATCTTAAAGCCATCTGAAGATGTTTTAAAAGAGTTTGTCTTGGAAATAGAGATTATTACTACCTTAAACCATAAGAACATTATTTCTCTTCTGGGGTTCTGCTTTGAGGATCGCAATCTTCTCTTGGTTTATGATTTCTTATCAAGAGGAAGCCTTGAAGAGAACCTTCACGGTACCTATTGCAGTTATTCTAAACTATATGAAGTATGAGGCTATTTTAATCACTGAATGGTTTCTAATTTACTTTTGAACGTTTCTGATTCCTTCTAAATCAGGGAATAGGAAAGATCCGCTAGCATTTGGTTGGAGTGAGAGGTATAAAGTGGCTGTGGGTGTAGCTGAGGCCTTAGAATATCTGCATGGTGGCTGTGCTCGACCTGTGATCCACAGGGATGTTAAATCTTCAAATATACTGTTATCTGATGACTTTGAGCCACAGGTGGTGTATATAGTATTTATCGAAATCTTTTACTTTGTTTCTTTTGAGTTTGGGAATGCTCATTATTATTCTACTTCGTTTCTTCAGCTCTGTGATTTTGGACTTGCAAAATGGGCATCAACCTCTTCATCACACATAACCTGCACGGATGTTGCTGGCACCTTTGGGTTTGTAATTTCTACTCAAATAGTTTTAGAGGCCATGTCCTATCTGGAATACCTAGCATTCCCCCTAAAGAAATAACAGTCCCAATTTTGAGTTTTTTCCCCCTAGATAACAATGAAAATTATCACTAACTATTTTATAACAATACTTCTTTCTGCAGTTACTTGGCTCCTGAATACTTTATGTATGGAAAAGTGAATGAAAAGATTGATGTCTATTCATTTGGTGTTGTACTCCTTGAGCTTCTTTCGGGAAGAAAGCCTATAAGCAATGACTATCCGAAAGGCCAAGAAAGCCTAGTCATGTGGGTATGTCCTCTTCTTTACTCATGGATCTATTAACAGCACTGAACTCACCTCTTGATAGTACCTCTTAAAGATGGATTCACTTATATATATCCACATTCCCTGTCCAGGCTAGGCCAATTCTAAATGGTGGAAAAGTGTCACAATTATTAGATCCGAGTTTGGGGACTAAGTACAATCCGGACCAGATGGAGAGGATGGTTATAGCAGCAAGACTTTGTATCAGGCGTGCTCCAAGAGCGCGGCCACAAATGAGCCTTGTAAGTCATCTCTAATTCTTCTTCATAGTTCTCTAGCAATTGAACTTTCAAGTTAGTACATAAAATTTGGTTTACCCTGTCAATAAATATTTGATTTCCTCATGGGACAAACATATCGTTAACAAGTTTAGATCCTGTATTCTTCTTGGCCACAGGTTTCGAAGCTCCTTCATGGTGATAATGAGGTTACCAAGTGGGCAAGGCTACAAGTTAATGCTGCAGAGGATTCAGACATGCTTGATGGTGAAGCTTGTCCACGTTCTAACCTGCAGTCACATCTGAACCTTGCACTCCTCGATGTGGAGGATGACTCACTCTCCTTAAGCAGCATTGAGCAAAGTGTGTCATTGGAGGACTACTTACAAGGCAGGTGGAGCCGCTCATCAAGCTTTGACTAACCACAATACTGGCAATTTGCTAGTAAAAAAAATGTTTATCTCAGTTTCTGTGATTCTTTTGTATATCCTTTTGCTTTTTCCCCTCCTTTGCATTGGCCTTTGGCCCCCTGGATTTCTTTCATCTTGCAGGGTTTTGGATGAGAGGTTGTTTGTGGGTGTGCCCTCCTCCTTCCCTTGATAGTTGAGAAATTTGTCCCCATTTGTTGGGAGTTTGTCTACTCTCTAAGAAAAAGAGAGGAAAAAAACTCAAAAAGAGTGTCAGTTTTATTCCTAGATCTCAAGCAGATCGAGAGTGGAATATGTTAATTTTGTAGGATGGACATGTTGTAATTCTAGAAAACTCTTTCCTAAAGTGAGCACAAGTCATTTCTAATAAGAGAAATTCGGCTGTTCTCATGCTTGAATTTATTAATGATTTGAATGCATATTTACATTTGTTATCTGACCATTGATGCATGCTAACTATGATGTGATTATTTTGCTCACAAAAGGGCTGTTCCTGGGACTAGACTAAAGTTATGCTCAGGATCAAAGGGTGTTTAAAATTTTCTCAAAATTTTCTTACTTTCCAAACGGCTAAAACTATCTCAATCGTTAATACATCTCGATGTTGAAAAGAAATAAAAATGAAAACAATTTTCATAAAACTCAAAACCTCTCACAAAAGTATTCTTCCAAGGACCAAAACAGACTTTTTATTTTTCAAATCCCAATAAAAACATCTTTAAAAACTTTTTGAATCCAAATATATATTTAATGGACCTTCAATATATATATATATTGGAACTATGAGAGACATAGTGATATCTTATTCCGTTATTCCTTCACAAAATAGTGGGATAGATTTTCCTATATCCAAAATAAAGAGATAGAAAAGACAAAATAAGAATTTAGGGATTGAGTTGAAAAGCAACAAAAGGAATGAAATGAAGAGAAGTAATTTGAACCGGACTCTTTCAAATACACTATAGAGTAGTAAAATAGTTATAGAAGGATAGTAAACTTATTATTATCTTGTCTCAAAAAATCTATCTTCAAAAGTCATGGTCATCCCTCAACTTGCTGCAATTATTATCGAACCATGTTGTGTCTGCTTTTTTCCTCCAAAGCCACTTTTGTCCTAGATTCCTCTCCACTTAAATCAACATCTTCTTTTGCATTCCCACATTTTTGGGCCCAAGCATGTTTGAACCTCACGTGGTTCTAACCCTTTGTGTTTATTCCTTTAATGTGGGGTTTTGCTCATGTAATATGTCTCCCTGATTATGAACGTCCTTATGAAATTTTGGAGTATAATTGCAACCATACGGAGTCTCTCCACTTTCCATCACCATCTTCTAAATACCTTAATGTTTTCAGAAGAATCCATCTTTCAGGAAAAATATAATTGCAACCAAGCAAAGGAATAATGCCTCCCAAACATAGTGTTAGATGCTAAAAGTCTGAAGAGTGTCTTCCCCGCGAAAGCGGCTGCTATAGAAATTAGAACTACTGCTTTGTAGTGATGTCCTGGTCTACTGTCACAGTTTCAAGTCAAGAGGTCTCATGCATGCACCAACCATGGCCACTGACACCCACATTCACAATCCGCAAACATGCCCTCAATCTCCTCTCTTTCTCAATCTACTGTTCTCTGTAAAAGTATAAAGGTCACAAATCTAGGTGAGATTGGTACTTGTTATTTATAGAAATATTTATAGTTGTTGTAAATACATTCAAAAGATGATAAGATAACATAAAAACATTTAAAAGTATTTCAAAATTCAAGCTTAGTATTTTTAAAATTCAAACTAAGTTTGTTGATGCAATTGACGTTTATCTTGAGAGATGCTTGGCTGAGGGATATTTGGAACAGTTGTAGAGTTTGTACTGGTCTCTTGTGAGGATGTCTCAACACATCCCCGCAAACTCAATGGTAAAGCAGTGAGACTGTGACGGTAAGGTTGGACCATAGCAGGACAAAACAAGGAGAATGTAAAGGTTTCGTAAGGACATCTGCAAGCCGGTCTTTTATAGATAGGTACTTCATGAGCAGTTGTTTGGGAAGGATGAAGCGATTTCGATATGTTTCATTTAGGCATGAAATGCTGGATTGGTAGTAAGGGTGGGCAGTAAGGCTCCACACCTTGCTGCCCCGCTCCCTCATGGGAGGGGTGGGGATTTGTGCCACCAGATGCATGGGCAGGTGGCCCCGCTTGCATCTGGCCCCCCAGTAGAGGCGAGGGACGGACTGGGCCGAACCCCCCCCCCCCCTCGGCCCCGCTGCTATAATATATATTTATATATATGTATAAAAACCCCAATCATAAAACGACGTCATTTTATGGCTAGAGAGTTTTTTAAAACAGCCCACCCATACCAAACTCCCCCTCCCCTAGCCCCTTCTCTAGACTCTCTTTGTCCTATGAAAACTCTCTCTCTCTCTCTCTCTCTCTCTCTCTCTCTCTCATCTCTGTTTGCTCTGTCCCCGTTCGTCTGTTGTACGCACTATGTCGTTTACTCCGTCGTCGTTCGTTTGCATCTCTGTCATCGAATGTAAGTTAATTGAATCTGTGGTGTTTATTTTTTATTTTTTGTTGAGTTATGAAGATTGGAGGAATGATGAGATTAAATGGAGGAGTTGGAGGATGAGATTGTGTCATTGTGAATTGTGTGTTGTGGAGATTCGATTTGTGCATGTGTTTTGATGTTTGTGTTATTTTTTGTGTGATTTTATGACTTTGGATTGAAACCCTAAACTAATTTAGGGTCTCAATCCGAAGCTCTTGATTATGTTTGAAACCCTTAAATTAATTTGGGGTTTCGATCTGAAACCCCAAATTAATTTAGGGAAACCCTAAGTTATAAACTTACAAAGTTACAACTAATTTGAAAATTGGTTGGGTTGTTTGCTAAATATATTAATTGATTTGAAAATTAATTTGAATACGTACAATTGATTTGAAAATTGTATTTTATATTAATTGCTAAAAGTTGCTAAGTATACAATTGATGTTAGTGGCTTTGAATCTTTGGCGTTGCTGTTTGTAACGTCCCAATGGAAGGTCCAAACCACATGACCTATACTCTAAAAGGATTAGTCAATGATATAATTAGAGTCCCATTGGAACCTTATAAAAAGTAATAACTTCTCATTCCCAAGCAATGTGAGATCTCATACACCACCTACCATTATCCTTATTATATGTGATATCATAATGGTGACTACAGTTATGTTCATTGTGATAAATTTGGTGATTCTTTTGTACATGCCGAAGGCAGAACTGCTCACAGTGGACGATGCTGTTCATGGTGAGGAAGCATACACATTATGGGTGTGATGGATATAAGTATGATCCTTCCAAGCATAACATTTTCTCATATATTTCTTTGCACCTTAATCCCCTAAGTGGTGCTACACAGGTGGTCTAGAGGACAAACTAGCACTGTATTATATTCTTTGACACCCAAATTGTGCATATTTATTTGTACTTTTAAAATCCCTCTTAATACCCATTGTGAAAATCAAACCCAAGCCTATTGAAAATGTGAAAGGCATATGGTTTGGAGATGAGAGAATGAGATACTGGAGGAGAATGCGAAGGAGAAGGAGACACTAGAGGAGGAGAAGAAAGTGTTCGGCATGCTGAGACAGGTGGAAAAGAGTTGACGTTTGTAATTTTGAGGGCAAAAATGACAATTCATAATTGCTGACATGTAGGATGTGGTGTGTGAGCTCTTAAACTGGCTTATGAGTAGCATTTTTCATTGAAATTTTGGAGGATTTTTTTTTATTATAAAAAATGCCACTCAGAAGCTGACTTAAGAGCTCACTGCACACACTACATGTCAACAATTATGAATTGTCATTTTTGCCCTCAAAACTACAAATGTCAGCTCTTTTCCTCCTGTCTCAGTTGAACACTTTCCTCTTCTCCTTTGTGTCTCCTCCTCCTCCTTCACATTTTCTCCTCTAGTATCTCCTACTCCCATTTCCAAACCATACTCCCTTCACATTTCCAATACGCTTGGGTTTGATTTTCACTAAGGGATATTAAGAAGGATTTTCAAAGTGCAAATAAGTATGCGCAATTTGGGTGTCGGGGAATATAAGTACTATGCTCGTCTCTTCTCTAGACCACCTGGGTAGCACCGATATTTGAGGGCTTAAGGTGCAAAGAATCATTTAAGAAAATGTCATGCCTGAAAGGATCATACTTCTCTCCATCACCCCTACAATGTGTATGCTTCCTGACCATGAACAACATCGTCCCCTATGAGCAGTTTGCCTCCAGCATGCGCAGAGGGATCACCAAATTTATCACAATGTAGATAACTGTAGTCACCATGAGGTTCCATCCAATGATGAATAGACCACCCACTATCTATTTGAGGACTTGCTTCCCTTTAGTAATTCCTTTATAGAAAAAATAAGGATGACAAAGTCTCAAGCAACCAGCTCTGCTATGGTGTACGTCTGTGAAGTTGATAAATCGAATAATTACAATCGAAAATTCATTATATGCAACTAGAACTATAAAAGATCTGAGAGAGAGAGGGGTTTTAGATTAGCAGATTTTTTTATTTTATTTTTCAAAAAGCCATTTTGATAATGAAAGAGATGAGAAGCATATGAGAGAGAGAAGCAACAAGAGGGGGGTGTTTGGCCTAGCCGAACTGTGACGTGGCTCTCCGAAATCAGGTGGCAGGTGTGCTATAGGTGAAATGACTTATGAGTAGCATCCTTTTTTATTTTTGAAAAATTATATTTATTATCCCCTACACCATACACCGATATATGATTAATTAATTTTTTTCCTTTATTTAAACACACATATTAATTATAAATATACGTGTTTAAATAAAAACAAAAATAATAAATTTTATATTAATATATAGTGTGAAGATAATAAGTGTCATTTATTTTTATGAGTAATTCTACGTATAATTATAAAATGTATAAATATCGTGTAATTATTTTAAAAAAATAAAATTTATTATTAAAAAATTAATTTTTTTATATAAATTTTATATTTATTTATTTTTTTAAAAATAATTATACAATATTTATATATTTACGACTGTAATTATTATTATTTTTTAGTTTTATACGGTTGGAAACGGTCCGAGACTGCTCGATAACGTGGCCTGCTGGTAGCCATTGGATAAGACTTAAGATAAAGGTGGGCACGTCGAATCGAAGTGCTTTGACTGGACACGCAAAATCTTTTAAACTCAAGGAACCGGCGAGTAGTCAAAACTCTTGAGCTCGTTCGTACGCACATAACGCAAGGAATCATCGGCATCGAAGTAAAGAAGACCACGAACAACCGTCCGCCTCCATGGATCTTCGTCCTCACTTCCTCCACCATTCCTCCAGGTATGCTCCTCTTCCCCACCCTCATCCTCCTCTTCCTCCTCCTCCTCCTGCTTCTGCTTCCACTCCTCACCCTCAGTTCCCCGAAACCTCCAATTTCCATCCCCACCACCACAACCGCTACCTTTCTCAGTCTCAGCCTCTGCCACAGCCACCGCCGCCTCTACCTCATATTTCAACTCTCCCTCGTTCTTACCAGCAATCCCTCCCTCCCCCCCCTCCTCCTCCTCCATCACAACACCACCACCACAAACAATACAACCCTAATCAGCCCCAATTCGCTTTCTCCTCCGCCACTTATGCCCACCCAGTTCAAGATTTCACCCAAGTTCGCCGAATTGATGACCGCCCTCGTCACCGGTTGCCAGAATTAGACCGCACCCGCCCCGATTTCTCTGACCCGTCTAGGGTTCTGCCCGATACCCACCACCGCTCCACTGAGAAGCCTTACCACCCGCCTCTCGTTTTGGATCGAAACGACGCACATCAGCGTCAGCGCTTGTTTGATCGGCTGGCCGATCAGTTTAGGCATGATTCAGAGGGTAGTTCCAGGTTCAGAGTAGAATACGATGATGGGTTTGATCCAAACCACAGACATGAAAACTTGGTTTGGGGTCGTGGCGATGACAATTTTCATCGCCGAGGTCATGTTCTATCTAATTCTGATACATCTTCTCGTGATTTTGGATTTGTTTCTAATTCAAGGGATATTGAACCAAACTCGGGTGTTTATGATTACCGATTTGGCTCGGTTCATGATAATGAGGCATATAGGAGTGGTAGAAGTGATGGAGGTCATGATAGACAAGCCTCCAGAGACGCAAGTGATTTGTTGTATGAGATGGGAAGCAATGAGATTGGTGATGGTGAAGGGGTTCACATTGGTTCAACGAAGCATGAGTATTACGGTTTGGACGTTGCAAGATATGATCATAATAGAGGGAGCAGGGAGGGTAGTCGTGAATATAATCATATTCACACCCCGAGGAAACAAATACAGAAGAAGAGTGCTTTTCTGAGAATTCAGATGGCCAAACCTAATCACAGGAGTAGAGAGAGTGAGCGGTCACATTATTCTGGTTATTTTGATAAAACCAACTCTGGTTCCTTTAGAGGTAGAGATCAATATATGAATTCGGGATATGGGATGGAAGAAGAAGACGAACAGGAGAGACAGGGAAGCCCTGTAGAGCTCGATGTTTCTTTCAAATCTAACTCATTGGTGGCCAAGGCAATTGTGGCACCGTCTAGCTCAGCAGTTGTTTCTGATGCAGATTTGACCCCTAGAAATGAAAAAACTAGGAAAGTCTCTGATGGAGATCGTTCAAATTCCCGACTGAATAAACTCAATGTGGGCGCTGTCAATATGGATAGCTCCACAGGTATTGCTAATAAGGCTTCCACTTCTAGAAATGACTCGAAACAGTTTGAAAAGAGAGTAATGACTTCTGTTGTTGGGAGTGTTCATGATGGTAATTCACAGCCTTGTTCCAGTGGAGCCAGTGTGTCACTAGGGAAGAGTGCAGTGGAAAGGTCTCCTAAGGGTCTGGTTTCGCATAAAGATGGTACTGTTGCTGGCTGTGGTAAAACAACTGCCCCCAAGGTTATAAAGAAGAAGAAAGTTGTAAAGAAAGTTGTGAAGAAAGTTATAAACCGTCAATCTCGTATTTCTAGCTCACAACAAACAAAAAATTTTGATGAACCCGTTAAAGCAGATGACTCCACTCACAATCCAGCTGCTGCCTCTGGATCTGATAAGAATGCAACACCTTCGGAACAGATAAGAACTTCTGATGGCATGACTTCAAGGTCCAATGCGTTTTTGCAGCCTTGTACAGATAAGGTAAATGTTTTGCCTGAAAATGACGTGGCAGATATATCTTCATTGCCCACATTATCATATGATTGTGGAATTAATATTGATTCTAGTAGGATATGTGTACCTAGCATCAAGCGAAATTTGAACAATTCAACTTCTCCATTAGTTTCTTCAAGTCGTGAAGAGAATAAAATTGACGAGAGTCCTATAAATGCGGATAATTCAGTTCAGAGCTCGCAAAGCATCTCAAATTCTGACAATGATTTACGTAAGCCATCAAATGAAATAAATTTTTCTGGCGTTGGTAGTGTGGAAAATGTCAGCAGGCACTGTTATCTTGAGGGACTCCCTTTATTGCTTGAGAAAGGTCGAGAAAAAGAATTTACTAATGAAAATATTAATTCTGCCTTTTTAAGTTCAGAGGAAATCAAAATTCATGAGGATATAACTAATTCGTGTAGTTCACTCCATGGTACAGATGGCAAATTGGGTTTTGAAAATGATATGGTTAAGTCACAAGAGAATAGTACAGTTTGTGATATTGGCATCAAGGATGCGAATAAAACAGAGCCCGGTACAAATCAGTTCACCACATCATTTGTAAATAGTACTGTGGAAGAAATTCATGAGGGACTGGTGGGAAGCAGTGCGATACTTGGTTTGTCGAGTTCCGAAGAAATTGATATATGCCAGGGTCTTGTTTATGCAGAATGCTCCAACCATAGCAGAGATGCCACCAGGAATTCTGACAATGGTCATAGTAGTTTAGAAGAGAAGAAGAATAATGTTTTCAACAGAGGGACCATCAATAATGCTGCCAAGCATCCATCTCCAGGTGGGGCTACTGTGTCACATGAGAGTTTTGGAGTAGAAGAATCTTTAAATGGCATGGTTTTGGTCAGAGCTTGTGAGGGTAACACACTTAAGATTAAGAAGAGGAGAAATACAAGGACTCAGTTAGATTTCTCAAATTTGACTGACATATATGTAGAGCCTGTCAATGATTCAGTTTGCCCTGAAACCCCAGCGAATACAACCTTAAATTTATCTGTTAAGGGTTCATGTCCCGTGGAAGTTGCAGTTTCAGATGTTGGAAGTTTGGATGTTGGTGTACTACCTGGTGTCGATGGCATCAGTGAGCTGCATGCAAAAAGTTCAGTACCTGGGTTATCTGAAGTTAAGTTCACAGTAAAAAATGATGTTCATGGTTATCTGAATGAGACTTCACCCAGATACAAAAAGAAGAGAGGGGTTTCTGTCTCTGATTCAGCATTGTCTAGGCCGACTGTATCTGAGACCAATGAGGGACCCACAGGCACATCCACATGTTGTGCAGAAGTGTCCCTAACTAGCAATGATGATCTAACACAACAAGAAGGGGAAGTAGCAGTGTCTAGCATAAACAATATTTGTAGTACTGGTTTCACTGTGTTGATTGAGAACACTTCAGAGGTACGATTTGCTGAGGCTGTGGGTGCAACAAGGGATGTCTTATCAGATGATTATTTGAAACTTTTCGATGTAGGTGTTGAATCTTGTTCACATGCTGGGGATCCAAATGCACGGTCCCCTTGTCCATCAGGGTTTGGTAGTGAGCAGAAAGAAAATAGTGCTCCATTTATAGCCGATAACATTAATCAAAATGACGTTATGGATATAGACACTAGTGGTGGAGAAAAAATGGAGGTACATGATGCAAAAAATAAAGTTCTGATTCATGGTGAGACGCCTCAGTGCAAAGTTACTTCTGAACCTCAGTCCCCAGACTTATACCAAAGACTTTCCAATTCAGATATGGAATCTGATTATCTTCTTGTGAAGGATGATTTACCTCCAGGGTCAAACTATCTGTCTTTATCTGATGATGGTGCTGGAGTTTCTTCATCTAACACTAATGATGAAGTTATGGATGCTGTGTCTGGAACACTTCCAGATATAGGTCTTCCAGAAATCTCGGCTGAAGTCCTGAGCATACACATGTTAAATTGCAAAGCATCACCAGGCCAACTTTCCAATGAGAAGGTATGTGGGGATGACAAAAATTTTAATCAGAAAACTGTTGTTGAAGTCAGTTCCAATACACCTGCTCATACTTCATTTCCACAGTCCACCAAGCTCAACCTTGCAACTGAAATTGACCACCCAATAATGGGGAAGACAGTGCCATTACCATCACAAGATTCCAAACTTACATCTCACAGTCTAAATCTCACGAGTGCAGAATTAATGGGAAGCAAGACACAGCTGATTCATTCCCTTCCTAAGACTTTTCGAGGCCATTCATCATTTTTTTCAAACAATTCAAAGAAGACAGCCTCTTCTACCCATATTGGAAAGCCCCGAACTTGGCATCGAACTGGTAATCCTTCTGTTCCTCCTCTGTCAGGAAATAAGCCTTTCTCAAATACCTTTCCTCCCAGAAGGAAGTTGGTGGAAGATAATGGGAGGCCTCTAAGTACTTCTTACATTCGTAAAGGCAACAGTCTTGTAAGAAAACCTGCTCTAGTTGCTGCACAACATCAGGGTTCTCATGGTTTGAGTTCATCTGTATATCGGGCGAACTCTTCGGTTACAGGTGAGTCGAGGAAGAGTACAGGGTCTGATGGTAGGTTTGATGATACTGACCCACAGAACCTTCTGAGAACAGGAATGCATGCTCCTATTGAGAGGCCTGGGACACCTCCATTACCCAATGGCACCAAATTACCTACTCAAAATGCTGTTTCTTCTGGGGATAAATCATCTTCCTCACAGGTGGAGCATCCTTATCGTGTTTGCTGTGAAACTACATCAGATCCCATGAAACTTACAGAAGCTAACAATTTGACAAAGACCGCTGAAGATTCTTTGAAGATTTCTGAAATTTCTGAAAATCTTTCTGGCACATCAAACAACTTGGAAAGCCAAACTGAGCTAAGTGACGGGAATGTTTCGTCTTTTAACACAAGGAGGATAGTATATGTAAAACGCAAATCAAATCAGCTGATTGCAACCTCAAGCCCTTGTGATCTGTCTGTACAAAATGGCAGTAAAGTTCAAGCAGGCTCTGAGGGCTATTACAAGAGGAGCAAAAATCAGCTTATTAGGGCTTCTTTGGAAAATCAGATCAAGCAATCAGTTGCCGTGTGTGATGACCTTTTAAATTCAGAAAGGCAACAGGCTCCTAAGGTTGTTTCTAGCCGAAAATTTAGTAAGAGGCGACTACATAAGGGTATGTTTGAAGAACTTTTTTTTACTTATAAAAAAAAAATGTTTGAAGAACTTTTTTTTTATTAGTAAGAATTTTATTATAAGCACAAAGGTATCCAAATACAATGAGGTGTGTAAAAGAAATATGTTTGAAGAACTTATTAATCATGTGTTGTCTTTTTTATCTTTACAAACAACTATTGTCTGACCCAACCAATTAGTCTGCATGCACTCACACAAATGCTGGCATTTAGTTTAAAGTTAGTGTTTGGCATTAAAGAATCCATTCACATAGAGTTAGTGTTTTCAGTGCTGGGTAAAATTACCGTATGAAATTTCGGAATGTATTTTGTGAGTGGGTAGCTTTGTTCAATCATATGTTGTAACGCCCCAATGAAAGGCCCAAATCACATGACCTATACTCTAAAAGGACTAGTTAATGATACAATTGGAGCTTTATTGGAACTTTATAAAGTGCAAGAAATTTTCATTCCCAAGCAATGTGGGATCACATACACCACTTACCCTTATCTTTATCATATGGGCTATCACAACTACCCCCCTTAAATTCCCGATAACCTCGTCAGGCCTATTCGTTGTAGGTGGCACGGCTCAAATCCTATATTTTTGGTTGAGATAGGCTCTGATACCATTTGTAACGCCCCAATGAAAGGCCCAAATCACATGACCTATATTTCAAAAGGACTAGTCAATGATACTATTGGAGTCCCATTGGAATCTTATAAAGTGCAAGAACTTTTTCTTTCCAAGCAATGTGAGATCCCATATACCACTTACCCTTATCCTTATCATGTGGGGTATCACATATGTTCCTCTGTTGATATTGTCATATTCTTCCCTTGGTGATTGTACATAGTTGCTTACATGCAATATTTGAAAAAATAAGTGCTGCTTTTTTCCCATTGTTTTTGTTATGTAATAAAGTGTTGTGCAACTCATTTGATGACATACATCATCCTAGATAAAGAGATAAATTTGCAGGTTGATACTATGTATTTTTTTTTATAAGTAATAAGATATTTTATTGATATAGAATAGGATAAATCGATGGAGGAGCTAAAAGTTTTCTTTTTTAAGACTATTTGTACTTAGGCCATTGCTGTGGACTTTAATGGCATGGAACTTTATGATTTCTAGTTTCTAATGCGCCTTCGTAAATAGGGCATACTTTTTTGTAAATGGCAGTTGTTGCCCACCTTTGTTAATAATACTGGTTTTACTTATAAAAAAAAAAGAATAGGCATAGCCTAAGTACACAGGAAGTATACATGTGATTACACCTAGTTAGAATTAGCAACGGTTACAAGGAAATCATGAAAGTTGAGACCATTAAAATCTATAGCAATTGCCCACATAAATAGAGTCTTCCAAAAAAACACTGAAACTCTTCCAAAGAGTGCTCTCAATCCTCAAAATTTCGGTCATTCGTTTCACTCCAAATACATCAAAGTAGGCATATGGGAGTCATCTTCCACACATCTGTAATCTGGGTATCCCCTAATCCCTCTCCAACTAGCTAATAGATCGATCGCCCTCCTCGGCATAACTCATGCTAAACCCATTTTGGGACGAGTTGGGCCTATCCGGTCCAAGCACAAGCCCATCTTTGCTTTGCCTTTTTCGTGCCTCGTATATTGCCTTGACCCAAACCCAGAGTTACCTTGGCCCTGGCTCAGGCCCTGACTAGGATGTAAATCCCAGTCCACCTTGCTTAGAAAATCTTCAACAGACTTATTCAGACAATGCAACTTCTCCTTCACGCCCGCAAGCTCCTCCCTCAGCTCAAACAAGACTCTCTGCCCCTCACTTTCCGTTGTGTAGATATCGGACAAACCACCACTATCTTTTTCAGGTACAGAGTTTCGACCAACCCTTTCTACAACAGAACACTCCCCTGCTACCCAATGCTTTTTGTCCTTTTCTCCATTTTGTGATGCCAAAGAATGGCCTGTACCACCCTGCAACGCCACCCAACTTCCTACTCTACCACCCTTTGTAGCCGTAACATACGTCCTAGCATGCCTACCCAACCCTTTCCCTTTCCCTTTCCCTTTCCCATCACCTTGATCCACCACTGGAGCCTTGGAAAGGCGAGAGACAGAGCATGCTTCATCTCCATGGAAAGGCTTTTCCACCCCCTTCCTTCCAGCCCTTCCGGGAACACAAGTAGACCTTGTTGTCCATTGTCACCATACTCAATGACTTTTAAATAACATCTGTAGTTATTGGAACGCCGATGGGCAACCAACGACAAAGACCCAATACGATAAGTCTGGAAAAAATTATTCCTTCCCTCTAAAAGAGAGCACTCTTCCACCGTGTTTGCCAGCCAACGAGCACGAGCACGAGCACTGGCATGGCTGATACTATGTATTCACAGTAGAAGTTGTATGATGTTCTGCGATCTGACTTTATGATGGAAGTTATTGTATTTGTTATTAAGTGGTATATTATACATAAAATGTTTATTTATATTGGTAATTACCTATTATAGAGACTTATTTTGGTTCTACAGTGCCATTTGGTTTTTCAGTTAAATGACCATAATACTGATAAAAAATGTTAAATGTCCATTATGCAAATGTTGACCTTTATCTTGGACATGGCTTTTGTATTATGATATAAAATCACCACCATTGCCAGATTTGAGGATTGAACTATGATCTTTAACTCTTTTTTTTTTTATAAGTTGAACTATGATCTTTAACTATAGACATCATATCTCAATTGGTTTTGATTTGGTACAATTGTTATTCAAAGCTGTAGGTTTGTTGGTGGTGTTATTTTGCAAATTCACTAAATGTCACTTGTGGCACTAGTCCCAAGTGTTCTAAGTTTTCAACTTACTACTGATGGAGAAGTTTTGAAACATTGGTGCCTTCACATGGATTAGTTGGCCTTTTTTTTTACTTGTAAAAAAAAGAGTAGTTGGCTTTTACGTGGTCAGGAGTTACTGAAAGGCACAAGTTATGTTTTTATTTGCAGTTGTGGCAAAGACATGTAAACCTATGAAATCCTCTTTGGTGTGGACACTACGTGGCATGCAGTCCTCTAAAGATGAACGTGATTCTTTGCATCATCAGAAGGTCATGCCTCACCTCTTTCCCTGGAAAAGAGGAACATACTGGAGGAGTTTCGTGCACGATCAAATTCCCATTTCCAATAATAGTTCCTTATCTATGATCAGGTACATCAGCATGTGGTACCTTTTTTTTTGTTTGAAAGAAATATTTATAGCTGGTTGCATTTCTTATCATGCCTGTTTCTGTTCGCCTAAGCAAATATATTCCTTCTTTCAGTAGGAAATTGCTGCTCTTGAGAAGAAGGGATACTGTTTATACAAGGTCAATCAATGGATTTTCACTTCGTAAATTTAAGGTATTAAGTGTTGGTGGGTCTAGTCTTAAATGGTCAAAATCCATTGAGAAGAACTCAAAGAAAGCTAATGAGGTTAGTTCAGCTGCAACCCATGCAGACAATTATTTCACCCTTTATAGTTATCTTAAGTTGAGTAATAGTTGGTTCTCACACAAAAGAGCTTTCTTATTGCTTTTTAATAAGTACTCATCATCTTTTCTATAGGAAGCTACACTGGCAGTTGCTGCGGTTGAGAGGAAGAAAAGAGAACAGAATGGTGCTGCACGCAGTAGTTCTCGGACAAAGAATAGAAACCATTCTTCCCGTGAGTCTTTTCATATTATAGAGATAACCCACATTGGCCATTTATGAATTCTGGTGTTCGGATGCATTTTCACTTCTTGAAATCTGTGAGATTTTTGTCTCATGGATATATTACAATTATATTTCTCTAACTGATCAAAAAAATCTCGGAGATATCTGTACTATTGGATATGATCAATTTTGTTACAAATTGGACGTTCAGCAAAGTTTCTTCCTTTAACTGTAATAAATTGAGATTTCATATATCCAATGATTTTGTAGGAGAACGGATATTCCGCATTGGTTCAGTTCGCTACAAGATGGATCCCACAAAGCAGACGCTTCAGAGGATATCAGGTGGCCTATTCTTGGTTTCTTTGGTCATTGATGAACTTGGGCCTCAGTTTTCTACTTTGTCTGTGCTCGGGTTTTTTGTTTTTTCTATGGCAAGTTATCATGTTGTAGTCACTAGTTAGTCTCTTTTGACACACACACACACATAAGTAGTCACTAAATTACTCTTACCAGTTTTTGCATATGTGTGATGTAGATGATGAGTGTACAGGTTCTACTGCTGCTACATCAGAAAAAGATGCCAAGAAATCTTACATTCCAAGGAGATTAGTGATTGACAATGATGAGTATGTTGTTATTTTTCCTCCTTTGATAGATTTCTCCAGTTAATGGAAGTAAATGTGGGTGCGCTCATAATTGAAGTCACTTGGTGCAAAAAAATGTGAATTTTAGTGTCTCACCATTTTGAATATATTAGTGAGTGGGATATATGTGTTCCAATGTTGGCAGGTATGTCCGGATTGGCAATGGTAACCAGCTTATTAGAGATCCAAAGAAACGAACTCGCAAATTGGCAAGTGAGAAAGTTAGATGGAGTTTGCATACTGCCAGACTTAGGTTAGCTAGAAAACGAAAGTACTGTCAGTTCTTTACGAGATTTGGGAAATGCAATAAAGATGATGGGAAATGTCCCTATATCCACGATTCCTCCAAGATTGCTGTCTGCACAAAGTTTCTGAATGGTTTATGTTCAAATCCCAACTGCAAATTGACTCATAAGGTCTAACTACATATTCAGTTAAAAACTTGATGTGGTCCAACTCGATAATTCTATACTTTTTTGTTGACGGTATATCTTGATGCAGGTCATTCCAGAAAGAATGCCTGATTGTTCTTACTTTTTACAAGGTGCTTTTTGCTAAATTTGCTCTAGTTGAAGTATTTAAATGCATTCAGAATTCTGATAGATGTCCTCACAGGTTTATGCAACAACAGAAGTTGTCCTTATAGACACGTGAATGTGAATCCAAAGGCCTCTCCTTGTGAAGGATTTCTAAGGGGCTATTGCGCTGATGGTAACGAGGTATACTGAGTTTTTTTTTTTTTCCTCCTATTGATATCAATTTTACAATATGTTTTTTGATAGGTAATCAAGAAATTTTATTCATAGGAAAATTTGGCATAGTCAAAGTACACAAGATGTATATATGAGAACTGATAAGTACCTAACTAGGGCGAAAATAGAAAATCATGGACATTAAGCTATGTTTGAAATTCAAACTCACATCAACCCATCTCAAACCAATTATTGATGGGACCAACTATTTTTTCAACTTCCTATAAAAAAGTTAAACCCATCTCAACCTACTTCATATATTTAAACATATATTTAAACACATATCTCAATCTATTTACATTCAAACATATCTCAATAGTATCCACAAAATATTACTATTCACAGATCAACTCAGATCATCTGAGATCATCTCAGCATCTAAGCGCAACCTAAGTCCATTAAAATCAATGATCCCTGCCCAAAAGAACAAGGTTTTAAAGAAGAAAACCTTAAGCTCATCCATTGTCCTCTTGCGATCTTTGAAGCTCCTATCATTTCTTTCTTGCCAAATGCATCAACACATACATATAGGGGCCATCTTCCATATTGCTGTCACTTGTGGATTGCCTTGGAGTTCTCCCCAGCTTGCTAGAAAATCCACCAGCCTACGAGGCATGACCCATGATAATCCTATTCCCACAAAAAACTATCTCACAAGGTCATGGCCATCTCACAATGTAGAAGCAGGAAATCTGTATTTCCCATCTTTCTTACACATGCAACACCAGTCTAACACCATTACACGACATTTCCTCAAATTGTCTGTAGTAAGAATCTTTATACAATAGGTATATTGAACTTGTCTTTCTTGCTTCTTATAAAGTGCTTATGCCTTATGGTTTATGAAGGGATTATGAATATCCATTTAGACATGCCATAGATTATGTTAACAACCATCTTGGATCACATCTTTAATTCCTTCCAAGTATTAGGATATGAATCTCTTCCATTTAATATTGGGTAGATCATGCTATATCTGGTCCAACTTGACTCAAGCAATTGACCTCTTAGGGATAAGCATGTACTTTTATTTTTCGCCTTGGTCAAACATTTTTTTCCAATCCTCAGCAGCTCCACTTTGGTGTTTATTCTGGAAGGCTCTATAATTGTCTGCGTCTTGTCTCGACAATTCTTTTAAATCCTGGATTTCTGTTTAATTCTTGAATTACACCCCCCCAAAAAAAAAAAAAAAACTCATTCCCCACATGCACACAACCCCTCACTAACTTCAGAATGAGTAAATGGAATATCTCTGCACTCACAGTGTCGGAAGAAGCACAGCTATGTCTGCCCCGTTTTTGAAGCAACAGGAACCTGTCCTCAAGGGTCCAAGTGCAAACTTCATCACCCAAAAAACCGAAGTAAGGGAAAGAAAAGGAAACGGGTGGGCGCACAGAAGAATGCTCGAGGGCGTTACTTTGGCTCTATGCATATCAATGTTTCTGAGCATGGAACAACAGTTTTTGAAAAAAACTCCTCACAAAACAATGACGACATTTTACTCGAAGGAAAATTTGCTGATTACATCGGCGTCGACGTCAGTGATGAAGAAGTTGGTGAAAGTAATGATCCAGCAAGCGAGCAAACATTTTGTGACAGTGATTTGTCAGATGTACAATTTGATGATCTTGATCAGCTAATAAAACCAGTTCGTATAATGAATAACAAATTTGACGACTGAAGAAGTATCTCCAGAAGGTGACTGCTAAGTGAAAGCATGCAACAAACACCATGGAGGAATAGAGTGTGTTGTAAATACCATAAAACAATATTTCTTTTTCTTTTTGTTTTTGTTTTTTTGGAACTGACAGTTTCTTGTTTTCTGCCATTGCAGAACAATTTTGTATGCTGCTCGGGCATTTGCTCTGTTTGTACATTTACAGAAGCTACTTACTGAAGCAATAAAGCATTTTAATATCATATCATATGGAATTGAGCGTTAGAAATTCTGGTGTCCCCTTTCATTGTTAGCTAATTTTTAATGCGAATGTTCCATTCATCCATAATTTCAATTTGCAGATGATATTAGCAAAATCACTTTTCAATTATCTCACCTTTAAAATCATTCAGACAGACACTTTATCAATGACCTCAATCTCTCTTCAGCAGATTCCATTTTCAAAGCACTACTACTTGTTGGAATCAGTGAGGAACCAGAATTACGTTTTGATTGGGTGCAAGTCTAACTCAAATAGATAAATAGAAAACAAATTATATATTATCTTTTTTGCAGAAAAAGATTCTTAGGTTAATGAAAAACCCATTATATTTTCAATTTGGAAAGTATAATCAGTCATTTGGTACAAGGCAAGAACAAATTCCCATTAGAAAAGAGATAAGATTCGTGCTGAGAATATGCTTATGCGTGGCCAAGAATATGCTTAATCCCTCAAACCTTTGTTGCACAAACTAGGGGAATAAAAAATAAATAAAAAATGATTGGGGCCCTCCATTGTAATGGGCATGGTAAGAGTGACTTTAGCCCCCAATAATAATAATAATTATAATAATAAAAACAAGAACTGAGTGAGACTCGATGGACCCCATGTATTTGAGATTCATTCAAAAACCTTATCTTTCAAGAGAAAACCACCCTTTGTTATCCTCAAACTACGAACCTTTGTAAAAAAATATACTTTATTTAAAAAACTATAAAAAAATTAATTTTTATTAATAAAATCTATTTTTTTTTATAAAAAGTTTGTAGGAGAATTGTGAATGCAAGTAACATTACTGACTGGGTAATACTTGCACAGTCTATGCTTTAGCTGTAGCATTGCTCGGTCACCAAAACAAAAATATAACGTACATTTGTTGTATCCTATCTCTCTGGTCCATGTAACCCGCGCAGTGCTGTAACTCTTAACTTGCTTCCGTCTCTCTCTCTCTCTCTGCGCACGTAAAACTCCTACTCCTACTATCATTCTTATCACACCGCAACATCTCTGCGACTTCTCTCTTGCAACCATGTCTTCCACAACCCTCGAATCCACCGCTGACAGCCTCTCCAGGCTTGGCATCAGCGCGAGTTTCGCCTCCTCTGCTCCTAAATTGCACGAGAACCTCCACCTTCTCTCCCCGGATGAGGTCCGTTTGCGCCAATATGTATTTGTTTATATATGTGTTATGGTTTTCGTGATTTTGGGTGGTTTTCATTGGGAATGGTGGTGGTTGGGCAGATTGAGCTGGCGAAGATGCTGGTGGAGATGGGCCAGAGTCATGTGTTTGATCATTGGGCTGAGCCCGGTTTCGATGATGAGGAAAAGAAAGGTTTTTTCGATCAGGTTTGGTTTTTTTCATTGCTTATGATGTTAAAATTTTGGATTCGATACATATTTCGTTCTTTCTTTGTGATTTGTCTCAAAATTGTGTTTTGTTGGTCTATTTCTGTTTGCTGGCTCTGTATTTGAAATTGAGTCTCTGTGAAATGTTTTAGACTTAGTACTGAGTCTTTTCGAGTGTAATTGGAGAAGGTCCTTGTTCAAAGTTCTTGGTTCTGTTTCTTCATGTCATGATCGATTTATGTGAATTTTAATTGTATATTCCACGTATGTTAAAAAAATTGTTAAATATGAAAAAGAATGAGGAATTCGATATGCAAATGATTCTGGCTTTGAAAAATCTGCATTGGGTTGATTCGAACAGTAGGATGAGCGACGGAAAATGTTGCGTTTGAGAATGAGTGAGTGAGAACTTGGAAGACATAGGGTAGAGTGGAAGGCTGAGAAGATAGGTGCGGGAATTGATTTAAGTTTTTCTTAACAATGGCCTTGTGCGGGAATTGATGCACCCAAGGCCTGGTGCATGAGTGAAGTGAGAACCTTCTTATAACTGCCAATTTGTTGGGTTTCTCCTACAAAATTGCTTCTAATTCAATTCATTCTTGTTTCCTTTAAGCTCTGTTATTGGGTTTTTAAACTTATCTTAACAATGGCCTTGATCAGTTCTAAACTAACCATGCAGCTTTCCATTTCTTCTTCTCATTGAAAGTTTATTTCAGGTGGCTCGGCTTAATTCAAGCTATCCTGGGGGTTTGGAATCGTATATTAAAACTGCCAGAGAACTCTTAGCGGATTCAAAAGCAGGAAAGAACCCTTTTGATGGCTTCACACCTTCTGTAAGTGAATATATATATATTTATATATTTATATTACACCAATGAATTATGACCTACAATCATCTTACATTTCGTGAGCCAGTCCATGTAAATAGGCACAAATAACTAGAATTTATTCTTCTAAATGAGTTCCTATAGTATGTGTGAAAAATGCATCTTACTATCTGCACAAAGACGTGCAAGTACGTACAAATTTGACATTTTTGTAAACTAGCAATTCTATAGCTTCAAATTCCACTTCAGTGCTCAACACCTAATAGAAATATCAGTAGTTTGTTATATGTATATCATTACATGCTTGCACTCAAGTGCTGGTTTTGCAGGATTGTTTTTACTTTTCTAGATGTTTATAGTCATTGTCATCCTGTAGCTTGTGGTTTGAACTCCCTGCCTTCAGACCTGTGCTCATTTGGGAAGCACTGTGGATGGTGATGAGCAACAAGGCCTCTGTTTTATTTCTCTGATACAATCTCTAGATGCTCATCAAAATGAATGGGCCAATACCATGCATAGCTATTCTTGACCTCTTCATCCCATACACACATATTTAAGATGTGCTGAGCCTGTTAATCTCTCTTTTCCAAGAGTAATCTTTGTGGATACATGAAAAAAATAATTTTTGCAGGTTCCGAAAGGTGAGATTTTGACTTTTGGTGATGAAAAATTTATCAATTTTGAGGAGTCAGGGGTCAGGGAGGCCCGGAAAACTGCATTTGTCCTTGTTGCTGGAGGACTTGGGGAACGTCTGGGATACAATGGAATAAAGGTAACTAATCATTGATTAAATACATTTGCACGTAGTTCTTTTGTTGATCATAATGTTCTTATGTTTCATCTATCATGACAACCCACATAATGACAACCCAGATATCTTAAACAGATTTGGCTTAACCATCAATTGTATTTTTTAAATGTCTAATTTCCTTCTTTTTAACCTATTTCCATTTTCAAAGGTCTTCAATTAGACGTCTCTAGTGATCATCTGTCGGTCTACATTTCATTAGGTCACATTATGTTACTTGATTTTTTTTTTCATTTTGTACCTAATTTCCAGCAATTTAAAACATATTATTAATGCATTTGTATTGTCTCGCGTCCTCATTTGTAAGGACATGTTTATTGACACAATACTTCCTTCAAGTCAGTTATGGTTGGCACATGGCTGTCTTGATTATTTGATAGAAATTTCATTGTACACGTGTCTTTGTTTGTGTAATTGATCTCATTTCTGGATTAATAGATGCATGTGACCTTAGCGGATTAGTGGGTTGATGATTTTATTCTCCCATATTTTGATCAATATTGGTGCGAATATCTTCAGCCAAATTGTCTTTATGACTTGCAGGTGGCTCTTCCGGCAGAGACTACTACAGGGTCAGGTTTCTTACAGCAGTACATCGAGTCTATTCTTGCTCTTCAAGAAGCAAGTGGAAGACTCGCACAAGGTCTGTTACCAACCAATGCTATTTGTCATGCAATATCTAGAGATTGCATAAGATGCTGTCTTGGTAATCTAGTGTCAGTTTTTCCTGATTTTCTATGGATCATTTGTTGGATCTACAGGACATTTAGATATTATGTGGAAAGAGGATCAATTATCTCTGAAGTGCTTATCTTGGTGTCCTGTAAAATCATATCTGACAAAACTTTAAGGTGGTGCTAGGAATAAAACAGGACATAGGACCATCCCCTTGGATGGCTTCTGATATTCTTATATAGTGTCATTTTTCTCCTAGAGTTTTGTCTTCTTTCAGAAAATGCTGTTGAATGAAAGGAACTAATAGCTGCATGATGTAAGACCAAGTAAGTGGGAAGCAGCTTCAGATGGCAGAGGCAAATGAATGGTCAATTAGCAGTTGAAAATTTGAGATTTTTGCACCATGAAATAGTTCAGAACAATCCAGTTCTCTTAATGAAATGTCCCCCCTTATGAATGTTTCCAAGATATTCAATATCCAAAGAAAGCTGCCTCTGGAAATTCTAAGACTGATGAGTCATTTCTGTTGGGAAAAGTGGCTAACCCTATTTGGTGCAAATGTAGGGAAAGATGGAATGAAAATATTTCCAGCTTAGTCTCCAATCTTTCTTCTGCTGTTTGGCTCATTTCTTTTACGTACTGGACATAAATCTGAACTTAACGCTTAATGAGACTCTCAAAATGATGCATCTGCAAGTTAGGACACTACAAGAGTTGCTAATCACTTTGAACAGAAGCTAATTTCTTGAGATGATCCTCATTACACCAGTGGTGCTGCCAATAAGTCATTTAAGTTACTTGAACCTTTCAAACATTACATACCTAAATTTCTACTATTTGCAAGGTAGGCAAATGCAAGCATGTTATCAGATAGTGCAAGTAAGATTAACCTAAAAAATTAAGGCAGGTTGTCTTTCTTTATTCTATCAATTCTAGTCATAGTGGTCTTCATCATCGCTTTCTCTGAACTTGAATTAAATTACTTTTTCTCATCGGTGCATTCATCTATCTCCTATGCACTTGGCAAACCACCTTTGGTGACTCATTCTCATCTTTTCCTTAATTAAGTTCTATCTCCACCTCTGAACATATATTTTTATCTCTTACTTTATCTTCCATGACATCCCCTCTGACCTATATTAAATGTCTCATGTCACTGGCTATTGGATTTCACTTAGTCAATGCAAACTAGTGAATGAGGGTGATTTTTGTATTAAACTACTTTCTTTTTACCTATAAAAGAATTGTATTAAACTACTTTCTTAGTTTCGCTTCTTGGTTAAAGTAATAATGTTTATGATATTTTTGTAGGTGATTGTCAAACGCGGATTCCTTTGGTTATAATGACGTCAGATGACACACATACACGCACTGCAGAGCTTTTAGAATCAAATTCGTATTTTGGAATGGAACCTACACAAGTAAAACTTCTAAAACAGGTATTTTAAAACAGATATTTGATTGGTTGTTGACGTCTTACGGGACAATGCTCATTATAGTAGTAGAATGGGTTCATTCGCTAATCAATTTTCCATTCATTACAGGAAAAGGTTGCATGCTTGGATGATAATGATGCCAGGCTTGCAGTTGAACCACGTAACAAATACAGGATTCAGGTAGCAATGGCGTTAAATAGACTTGATAATTTAGTCGTTGGCATCAAATAAAATTCTTAACCTTGGAACTTTATTGCATATTCGTTCCTTAAACCCTTTTCTGTTTGTGGTAGACAAAACCTCATGGCCATGGTGATGTGCATTCACTTCTGTTTTCTAGCGGCCTTCTGAAAGTTTGGTAATTCTTAAGATCTCATCTCAACTC
Source organism: Juglans regia (assembly GCF_001411555.2). Taxonomy (NCBI): domain Eukaryota; kingdom Viridiplantae; phylum Streptophyta; class Magnoliopsida; order Fagales; family Juglandaceae; genus Juglans; species Juglans regia. The sequence continues at coordinate 3,976,557 of NC_049906.1, read as the reverse complement.
TGGAATTTCTTTTTGTGCTTATGAGTTAATCAGTATTTTAAACATTGTAATTTTACTGTTTATCTTGATTGCTTGTTTGTGTACAAATATGAGATCTATGCGTGCGCGCCTTCACTTGCATCTCATTCTTTTCTGGCTGAGTCACATAAATAACCTCTGGACTTATGGCAGATAGAAAGCCACTGCATAATGTAAAACTATAGCTAATCTAATTTGCACCTCAAATTTCTGTTTATTGGCATCCTTTTTTGCTTCTATTTGAAGTGGAATTAGTAGGTTTGCAATCTTTTTATCAACAATGACTATAGCTTTCTCCCTAAAATTTTGTTTCTGGAAGTTTGACAGCCTAAAGTTACCTTTGGAAATTCATGGTACTGGATACAATTGTTTTTTTTAATCAATAAACAAGAATTTTATTGATGGTAATAGTCATAACCCAAGGACACGGGACATATACAAGAGCAAGTGGTACTGGATAAATTGTTATGTCCCATGATATGCATTTATTTCAAAACTGGCTTGGAAAAAGGTACTTTCAAGATTATAGTAGTTCATGATTATTTCAGGCACGATGCTGGTTTGAGATGGGTTCTGTTTTTCCAAGATACAAATGGACTTCTATTCAAGGTTTGTTGATTCAATGTTATGTTTTATTTTTGATCGATACATCTCTCTGGTTGGGTTACCTATATAAAAAATGTCTCTGCTAGGGTTGTGCTTGGTTGCAAAATAGACATTCTCAGCATTGATTATTGTTTGAATGTAGGCAATCCCAGCAGCTCTGGGTGTAAGTGCTGCCAGACAATACCATGTTAACTCTCTTGCTGTTCCACGTAAAGCAAAAGAAGCTATTGGAGGAATTACAAAACTTACTCATGCCGATGGTATTTTGCTGTTTTGTTGAATACATTCAGTTGTATGTGGTTCACAATTTTCAACTTGTATCATGGCTTTCTTTGCCTGGAAGTTATTTGCTATGTTAATTACTTTGCTTAACTTGTGTGAAAATGGTATATCACATGTGAAATTTATTGTGGTGTCCATGTGGAGAATTTGTTTCTATTCTAGTCTTTAATCATTCCTCTACAAATTAAATTGCTTCAGGGAGGACAATGGTGATCAATGTGGAATACAATCAGCTTGATCCTCTACTAAGAGCAACAGGACATGATGATGGAGATGTTAACGATGAGACTGGCTATTCTCCTTTCCCAGGAAATATAAACCAAGTAAGCTTCTGGAGAAAACTCATCATCTTCTGATCAAATAGGGTGCCTATCCCCAATATTAATCTTCTCAAATTTATGGTCTAGTTTATTGGAGTGTGCCATACCTAAGTTTACAGTGAGTGCTGCCAAGTATACTGAAAAATCCACTGGATCTTTTCAGCTTCTGATGAAAATCTCAAAATTAATTTTCAAAATTTCCCCAACTCATCAGAAGGCAAGGGAAAGTGGGTGGATGTCCTGTAAAGTACCTTTATAGAAAGTTACATCAGTTTTCATATTTATAAATAGAAAATGATTAAAACACAACCTTTTTTACAACTCTTTTTTTTTGTTTTTTTTATAAGTAAGAAATAATTTTATTCATCAAATGAAATAGGTGCAGCCCATGCATACACGAAGTATACAAAAGAAATCACCTAATTACATTCTATAAAGAAGGAAACAAAAACAGAAAATCATGAGCTGAATCTCCATTAAGCACTATAGCTGAAAACCATTGGAATAAAGAAAACACAAAGAATTTCCGCCATAGTGCTCTCCTTATTATTAAAACATCTTCCTTTCCCACCAAATACACCACCTGAGACACAAAGGAACCATCTTCCACACAGCAGCCACTTGAGGAGAACTTTGCAATCCAAGCCAACACGCAAGTAAATCCACGACTTTCATAGGCATCACCCAAGCCATCCCAACTCTACTGAAAACACCATCCCATAGTGCCTTTGCCGCCTCGCAGTGCAGAAGTAAATGATCCACATATTTTCCATGTTTCTTACACATGAAACACCACTCCATAACAACAAGACCGCACTTTCTCAAGTTATCGATCGTCAGAATATTCCCGGGTGATGCTGTCCATATGAAAAAAGCAACTTTGGAAGGCACATGTGACTCCAAATACTCTTCCAAGGAAAAGGAGAACAATGCTGAACAGTCAACGCCTTATTGTAAGACTGTACCGAAATTTTTTTACTGCCCGTATGCTTCCATATCCCTCTCATTACCACCAATCCCCGGTGAGTGTAAGAAGCTGAAAACATCAGAGACCTCATCAATTTCCCAGTCCTGTACAGCTGTAGTTAAACAAACATCCCACTGCAATGTTCCATTGAAACGGTTTAACAAATCAGCAACAGTAACATTCCGATTGGCTGCCAAATGAAAAATAACTGGAAACGTACTAGAAAGAGCCCGATCACCATACCAAACATCAAGCCAAAAATGGATCCTTGAACCCTCACCAACAACAAAATTTATATGATTAGCAAAAATCTCCCAACCCTTCCTAATAAATTTCCCAAGACTCACACCATAAGCCCCCCTTGCCTCTTTAGAACACCAAGCCCCCTATCACTCCCATATTTCTGATCTTTAACTTCCCTCCACAATACATTTTCGATCTTTAACCTCCCTCATAGTGCAATGGCTCGGGAGAGCATTGGAGGACTGTTTGAAAGGAGAAAAAAAGGAGTTTTACACGACGATTAGGGAAGGATATTGTAGTTTTATAGCACAGCGGTGCTTGAATAGCCGTGGTCGATATATGGCGGTAGTAGAATATAGTGAGGGAGGAAGGCGAAGCTTTATCTTTATACCTGAAGAGGAGGGGGGAGGGGATGGAGGAGATTGAGGGAGGCATTGTGGGAGTGTATACAGGAAGGGAGAAACATGGGTGGGTCTCGCAAAGGAGCATAGATGAGGCCAATGGTGGAAGAGTTTCAATCGAATACACGGTCCTATAAGGAGGTGCTTATGCCGGCGGTGACTCACCGTGAACCGCGAGTAGGGGAAATATGCATCGAGCCCCTTGTTTGGCTTTACGGAAGAGGGGCGTTGGCAGGGAAGATGTCGGCCTGGAGGAGATGGACGTACATAGTACGATGGTGGAGATGTAGGCACAATTGAGGAAGCTGCAGGATGAGGTGGAAAAAGTGTTGAGATGTGTTGGGGCAAATAAGGAAAGAGACAAGGAACATGCAAGTATAGGGGCTGGGGTGGGCTTAGGTGATCAGAGGCCCAACAAGGTCACAAATAAACAGCAGGTTATGGGGGCAGGCTCGAGTGCTGGGCCTAGTAAGGGGTTGGGCTAGTGTGGAGAAATAATGAAAGGAGAAGCCAAGTGGGCCGACAGGTTGGGCCACAACCCATGGGGCAGTTTGATGGAAGAACCCAACCTGTGTGGAGAGAATGCATAGGGGCTCCATCCATTGGCTGAAGTCGTACTCTCCCATCAGAAATTTTGACGCGAAGTACGTAGACGGCGGAGGATCCGTTGATGGGGACACAGAAGACGCCGGCGACGGCGATGGAGCAGTCAGTAGGTGGGCAGTACACGTGTGTCCAAAAAACGACAGTAGAACTTCCAGTGGGCATTTCTACACCACCGTGTGTCGTTTCATTGTCGAGTGGTGGCCAGAAAGTGCCGATGGGATGCTGGGGAGAAGGGTATACTTTGGCAAACCCTCAATTACAGCTCCTCGATGATTCTAAGATGGACGAAAGAGAAGGGTGTGTTCATATGACCTTTCACATTTTGGCAGTGAAGAACTACCTTTTTCTGAAGAAGAGAATTCCCAGAGACTTGTCTAGGTGCTAAGTGGGCTTGTTGGGGAGGGTGAAAATTTTTTGGTAGAAGAGACTCAGGGTTTGCTGATGGAATTTAGAATGGGTGAGCCTACCCCTTTGAATTATATGTTACCAGTTCAATCTCGTGTTTCAGACTCGATATTTCACAAGGTGAAGGAAATACAACAATGTGTGGGGATGGAGTGTGAAGGTTTTGAGGAACAGTTCATGGCTTTGCTTACCGCCATTGAAGTGGGGCATTAACAACACAGGAAAGTTGGATAAAAAAAAAAGCGAGAGCTTAAGAAGTTAACATGGTCGATGAATTAGAGGGTAGTTCTAGCAGGGACAAGTCAAAAGGGAAGGGGCTGGCCTCCCCCCAATGAAACCCAAAATTGTGTCTTGGAATGTCCACGGGCTCAATAAGGCCAATAAGCGTCTCTAAATAAGAAACTTGCTTTGTGAGTGGAAGGCGGACATTATTTGTTTACAGGAGACAAAGCTGAAATTAATTACTAAAAGAATTGTGCGAAGTTTATGGAGTTGTGTACACGTGGATTGGGTGTATTTGGCTTCGAATGGGGCGTCAGTAGGTGTTTTGGTGATGTGGGATAGAGGGGTGGTGGAGAAAAGGGAGGAATTTATAGGGGTGTTCACAGTAGCATGCTCCTTTAAGAGTGTGACAGATAACTTTATGTGGGCTTTTGCAGGTGTATATGGACCAAACTTAGACAACAACAGAAGACTATTGTGGAAAAAATTAGCTGGAATACATAGCTGGTGAGACCTTCCATGGTGCATTGGTGGAGATTTTAATGTCATAAGATTTCCAAGTGAATGTTCTGGAAATAGAAGAGTGTAGCCAGCAATGACAGAATTCTCGGAGTGCATATTTGATTGTGGATCTGCAACCGGGTCTGTCACATGGTCTAATAATTAGACGTGGTCTCGATTGGATAGATTCTTAATATCTCCAGAATGGAAAAGTCATTTTTCGAATATACGGCAAAAGAGAATGCCTCATCTTTGTTCGGATCATTGGCCTATCATGCTGGATTGTGGTGGTCTCTAAAGAAGGCATCGGTATTTCAAATTTGGAAATATATGGCTGAAATCTGAAGGCTTTGAGGACAGGGTTAGACAGTGGTGGTCCTTATATAAGATATAGGGTACCCCTAGCTTCACCTTTGTGGGTAAACTGAAAGCTCTAAAAAAGATTTAAAGCTTTGAAACATGCAATCGTTTGGTGATATAGGGGAACACGAGAAAAGCAAGGTGATGGAGATCCAAGAGTTAGAGAGGATACAAGAGGATTGGACTCTTTCATAGTAAGAATTAACTTGGAAAACAATGTTGGCCGCAAATCTTGAGAGGATTATTTTATTAGAAGAGACTCATTGGCGTCAAAAACCAAGAGCATTGTGGTTAAATGAAAGAGATTGAAGCAGGACATTCTTCCACAAAATAGCTAACTCTCACAGGAGAACCAACAACATTGAGATGCTGAAAATTGATGGTGTTGATTGTAGGGAAAAGTAGGTAATTCACAATCATGTATTTGATTTCTTTGAGCAGTTACTTACTGAGCAAGTGGGATGGCAGCCTACGCTTGATGGGCTTGGTTTTGACTCCATTGGGTTGCATGATGTTTGTCGGTTGGAGAGACCTTTTGAGGAAGCGAAGGTTTACGAAGTAGTGAGGAAAATGGTTAAAGACAAGGCACCGGATCCTGACGGTTTTTCTATGGGCTTCTTGCAAACATGCTGGGATGTGTTAAAGGAATACTTATGAGGGTGTTTCAGGAGCTTTCCTCGGTTGGAAATTTTGAGAAAAGCCTTAACGCTACTTTTCTCACATTGATACCGAAGAAGGTTGAGGCTGTGGAGATTAGGGAGTTTCGGCCCATTAGCTTAGTAAATGGGGTATATAAGATAATTTCCAAGGTACTTGCGAATCGCCTAGGTGAGGTATTGGAGAAGATAATTACAAAATCCCAAAATGCTTTTGTAAAGGGTAGATGGATTTTAGATGCGGTTCTTATCACCAATGAATGCCTTGACAGTAGACTGAGAGCTGGCACTGCATGGATCATCTGCAAGCTAGACATGGAGAAGGCATACGATCACGTTAACTAGGATTTTCTTTTTTACCTTATTGGGAGGTGTGGTTTTAGGGAGAGGTGGTGGTCTTGGATCTGTTGGTGCATATCAACTGTGAAATTTTTAGTTTTGAATGGAAGCCCAACTGGCTTTTTTAATAGCACACAAGGATTAAGACAAGGAGACTCGTTGTCTCCATTACTTTTTGTTATTGTGATGGAGGCGCTAAGCAGAATGACCTTGGCATTGGTTAATAATGGTCTCATGACTGGCTTTTCAATTGGAACCTTGGATAGGGGAATTATTAGGCTGCGTTTGAATGTTGAGCTGAGTTGAGTTCTCTATGAATAGTAGTGAGTTGAGATGGTAGAGTGAGTTCTGTGGGGCCAACTTAAGATGAGTTTAGATGTGTTTGAATGTTAAGATGAGTTTAGATGTATTTATGAGAAGTTGAAAAAGGTTGTGGATCCTACGTTTAAAGAGGTTTTGAGCTGAGATGAGTTTAGTGATTTGAAAGTTGGGTGTTTGGATGTTAGAAGAGGTCTAAATCTGAACTAGTTCAGTCAAGGAACCAAACATAGTCTTAATATTTCTCATTTATTATTTGCAGATGACACACTTATCTTTTGTGAGGCAGAGCATAACCAGGTTCGAGCACTGAAGGCCCTTCTCCTTTGTTTTAAAGCAGCGTCGGGGTTGAAAGTGAACTTCTACAAATCAAAGATGGTGCCAATTGGTGGTGTTCATCATATAAGACAGTTGGTTAGCACTCTGGGGTGTAAGACTGCCTCTCTTCCTATGACTTACCTTGGACTCTCGTTGGGGGCTGCCTCGAGAGTCTTCTTTGTGGGACACAGTGATTGAGAAAGTAGAGCGGAGACTGGCAGGATGGAAGAGACTTTACCTGTTGAAAGGTGGTAGGATTACCTTGATCAAGAGTACATTATCTAATCTACCAATTTACTTTTTGTTTCTATTCCCTATCCCAGCAAATGTGATGTTTCGAATTGAGAAACTTTAACGTGATTTCTTGTGGAGTGGAGTGGAGTGGGTTAGGAGTTCAAATTCCACCTAGTCAAGTGGGAGAAGGTATGTTGCCCTATCTCCAATGGTGATTTGGGTATTAGAAATATGAGAATTTTTAATTGGGCGTTACTTGAAAAATGATTGTGGAGATACAATAAGGAATCAAAAGCCTTATGGAAGTTGGTGATTGAGAGCAAATATGGAGGTTTGGGGGGGGATGGTGTAAAAGTGAGAGGAGGGGCTTATGGAGTGGGGTTGTGGAAACACATAAGAAGAGATGGGGGGTCTTTACTTGACACATAAGGTTTCTTTTGGGTGAGGGTTCTGGGATTAAATTCTTGAGTGATTTGGTGCGGTAACAGTGTTTTAAAGGACTTATTTCCTTCACTTTTATGGGTTGCAAGTGCGAAAGATGTTTCAGTGGCTGAAGTCATGGTGATATCGGGGGAGCAAATCTAGTGGAATATCAGTTTTAGTCGGGCAACACAAGATTGGGAAATGTGCAGCTTTGAAGACTTTTTCAGCCTTTTGTACTCCATAAAACCAAGCAACCAACAAGAAGATATGTTGTGGTGGATACCTGCTGGTAAATGTTCATTCTCGGTTCGCTTTTTTTATAAGTCTCTCACACAAGAGCCCAATATTCAGTTTCCATGGAGAAGGTTTTGGAGACGTAAGGCTCCTCCCAAAGCGCATTCTTTGTGTGGACAACTTCCTTGTGTAAGATCATCACAATCGACAATTTGAGGAAATGTAGGGTGATCATCGCAGATTGGTGTTGCATGTGTAGGAACGGGGGCGAGTCTATGGACCATCTCCCACTACATTGTGAGACAGCTAGAGTGTTAGGGAATGAGGTGTTCAGTAGACTAGACTTGGCTTGGGTTATACCTGAGACAGTGGTGGCAGTTCTGGCCAGCTGGATAAATCTAAGAGGCATTCAACAAATTAAAGTTGTGTGGAAGATGGTCCATATATGCATCATGTGGTATTTGTGTCAAGAGCGCAAAGATCGGACGTTTGAAGACAAGGAGAGATCGTTGGCAGAACTAAAAACTTTATTTATTAGAACACTATGTACTTGGGCCATTGCTGTTGATTTTAATGGCCTGGATCCACATGATTTTCTTGTCTCTATTGCGCCTACATAGTTAGGGCATACTTTTGTATTGTACCTGGCTATGCCTATTCATTGATTAATAAAATTTGTTTACTTATCAAAAAAAAAAAATTCCCCTTCCAATTGGCCTCCACAACCATTTCCCTAACAAAGCCTTGTTGAAACTTGTTAAATTTCGAACCCCCCAACCTCCGTTTGAAATAGGAGCACAAACTCTGTTCCAACTAACAAGGTGAATTTTAGTCTCCTCACCCATTCCACCCTACAAAAAAGTACGAAATAATCTTTCAACTAACAAGGTACGAAATAAGGATAGATAATAAGTTGGGAGATTGTAAAGTGTACTTTTAATAAGAGTAATTCTACCCCTTTTAGAAAGATATAATCGCTTCCAACCTGCCAACCTTTTCTCAATCTTCTCAACTACCACGTCCCTTATGGACTTAGTCTTAAACGACGCTCCCAATGGAAGGCCAAGATATTTCATAGGTAAAAAAACAACTTTTCAACCCAATAGGTCTGCCAAACAGTTAATATTTCCGCACCTCCCCCACTAGAACGAACTCTGACTTACCCAAATTCACCTTAAGGCCTGATACAACTTCAAAACATAATAATACAACTCTGTTTTAAATAAATGATATTTTTGTAAAAGAAGTTGTAAAATAGCTATAGGAGTATTATTGTTTATGCCCTCCATTTAAAACAAAGGAAAGGATTGTCTGTATCACTACTATTCATAAATATGGTTACCAGAGCATAAAAATATAGAACTAGTGCAGAATCTGTAGAGTGAAACGGTGTTTTTTTTATTCCCTCTCTCTCTCTCTCTCTCTCTCTCTCAGTTGTGTGTGTGCGTGCACGCATGCTTGATTAATGGTATACGTACTTATTAGGCTTCTCCACATACTAGCCTCAGCTTCTGGGTGACATCATTTACCATGGTATCAAAGCTTGGTTTATTTTTTTTGTTCTTGTATATTACATGTCGTCAAGCAGTGTTTTTTGTTTTAATTGGGTCATAAAGAGTATTTGTTCTATTTTTAATCATTCTTCTTATACTAGATCCAATCTCCCGATGCCTACATAAAGGGAAAAAATCAACTTCTTTTCGTGTATTCTGCAGCTCCCTATTCAGTGCTTTGCATGCGCAAATTATTGGCTTCCTCCTGGACATAGGAGGTGATCATAAGGAATCCATACCAGTTGGATGTATATTTTGTTATGATTAGAAGTATCTATTAGACCTCTTGACCTACTAACTTAAGTTTTTTGGTCGTACATTTTAATGAAATCATAGGAACAATTAAGAAAAGGAGGTTTGAGAATTTTTGTTACGTTGGTTTTTGGCGAACTACCAGTCTCATCACCATCTGTTTTTTCTTTTAGGTAAAAGTTACCGGGTGCTTCATTATACATTTCAGCTATCATCAATATCAATTATAAGACTTTGTATCTTGGCTTTAGCATTTGATTGAGATTTTTCTATGTTTCACTTGCTCATTCTCTTTAATGGAACTGTTACATGCCTAATCTTTAGCAGTCCTACCAACATCTGTTTTTTCTTTCAGATAAAAGTTACCGGTTGCTTTATTATACATTTCAGCTATCATCGATATCAATTATAAGACTTTGTATCTTGGCTTTAGCATTTGATTGAGATTTTCATATGTTTCACTTGCACATTCTCTTTTGGAACTGTTACATGCCTAGGCTTGACTTGTATGACTTTTTCCAGTTGATTTTGGAACTTGGTCCATACATTGAGGAGCTCACTAAAACAGGAGGTGCTATAAAGGAGTTTGTTAACCCAAAGTAAACCTTCTCTATTTACTTCCAAATTTTGGTTAGAAATTCTAAATTATTGTGTGTGCTTAATTGCTTGCAGTGATCAAGTGTTCCAAAAATTATCAAGTTTTCTTTTCTTTGAAGTGTTGTTTAATCTGTGAACTTTTTCATGTGGGCTTCATAACTCTTATCGAAGAAAAACTCTATTCAGCAGTCCTACACCACACACCTACTTTTATATTTTATCTTTTTATTTTTTTCCCTCAACAGGTGTATGGTGTGTGGCTGCTGAGTAGAAGAACTCTGAATTGATAAATTGACAATAATTCACCTGACTAATCGATTAAATGTGTTAGTCACACCTTCATATATTCCATGTTGTAAATTTTCTATTTGCTGGTTATGACCCTCTAGCATTGGAGAAATGTTGTTGTTTCTTAAATTATTTTGCTCATGGCAATGTTTAGGGAATGAGGTAGTTATAGCCAAGTCCTACTTTAAATAGAAAACTGCTTTAATTTTGAAGGCTATAGAAGTTAGATTCAGCATGATTATTCTTGTTGGAAAAGTTGTTAAAGAATCCAAAGCATGATTCCAATTTTTTGGAGGTTCGGCGACGCACACTCTCACTCACACATGATGTTGCAAATATAAGCTAGTGCTTCCTTTTTGTTTACCATCGTCCTTATATCCAATTTTACTGCAGATACAAAGATGCTAGCAAAACTTCTTTTAAATCCTCAACTCGTCTAGAGTGTATGATGCAAGACTATCCGAAAACTTTGCCTCCAACAGCAAGGGTTGGATTTACGGTAATTTATGGTTTCCTGAGTGAGAGTGTGTGTCGCTCATAATTTATGGTAATTTATGGTTTCAAGCCACTCACAATCCTTCCTTAATCTTGAGTCTTAGATGTTTAGATCTACTCAGTGTTTTTAATGCTATCTGAAGAATGCTCTTCATATTTATTTTGTGATAGCATGTGCTATTAATGTAGTTTTTTCATCGTTGCCCTCATTGTTTGGTAGTTGTACTATGATGATTAGGTCATGGATGCATGGCTTGCTTATGCACCTGTGAAGAACAACCCTGAGGATGCTGCTAAGGTAAGAGTATCTTCACTACCCTTTCAGCTGTTCCTTGTTTTGGTACTTGAATGATATACTGGGTGGTTTTCAACAAATTATATTTTTCCCACGTCTGACCAGTTTGTTGGTTGATAATGTAGTGGTTTTAAAAACTCAAGTGGTACAGTGCATTTTCTTGATTAACAGAATGAGGATTTTATGACGTTGGAACTGGTCAAACTCATGCCATAAAATAAAACAGACTGCCCCCTTTTTCTCCATGGCTGCTGGATATATAGTTATGTCATATTTTTTAATCCCATGCATGCAAGAGCTCCTCAAAGATCAAGTGATAAACACAATGTGATTGTTTAGTAGGACCGCCTGTGATTTTGTTGACAAAGATAGTAATAGTGGTAATGGGAGTCTGGTCTATCGAATGGAAATTTATGCTTGGGGATACACTTCCATTGTTTACATAATCGTCTAAGCTATCCTAAAACTTGTAGTACCAATAGCTATGCCTTTCTATTTATACAAAAGCTTGTTTAACAGGGTAGTTATAGCCAATTCATTTAGGCCTGGTTTGGTTTCACAAACCTTTCAAACCATCCCATCCCATCTCATCTCAACATCCAAACACCATTCAAACACAAACATTTTTCAATTTCAAATTTTCAACTTTTTCATCTAATCATTACCTAATCATTACAAATTTCCCAAACTTCTAAACAAAACGCAAAAAACAATTAAATTTGTTCAAATCCCAAAACAAAATGATATTAAAAACTTATATTCCAACCCTCCTAAACTTTATAATTTTTTTATTCAATTTTCTCTCTCCTTTCCCAAAACTCCATAAAAATCTTAACTCAAACCATTTCACTAGTATTCACAAATTATCTCACTACTATTCACAGATTTCTCATCTCATCTATGTAACCAAATGAGGCCTTAGTCTTGCAGAATTTCATATATTAAGAGCAAGAAAAGATACCATATATTAGAAGTTCTAGACACCAATTTAAATTTGAAGTATAGATTTATGGATTCTACACTTTGGCCGGTCGTCAAACTGAGAAGTCATATCTGGTCTAGCTCCTCTTGATGCCCAAACTAAAAAATTGGCGCTGGAAGTTCGTGTTTAGAGTAACGAAGCATATCTTGGTCTGCATATCGTTAGATTTCCTGTTGAGTCCAGAGGGCTGCATTAGAAGCCTGGTGGCTCAAGACTGTTAAAAATAGACGTGTTTATATGGTGATATATTTATTGTTCTCCTAATAAACGCCTGTCGTTTATCTTCTAGGTTATGTATATTTGTGGTTATAACTCCGATCTATTGAGCATGAAGCTCAGTAAACCACTAATTTTATTTCTTATGGACGGATATGCCTGGTTTCCATTTAAGTACTCATTGGATATTATGCATGTATTTCCATTCTTATCTTTGTTACTCCATTTTATTAGTTTTCTCTGGCTATTAGTAGATGTTTTAAGCATTTAACAATTCTTTATCCTTTATCTTCTATACCTAATTGAGGTTAAACGAGATCTGGGCTTACCAACTTGGTTTTATTCTGTTTCTATTCGTTTTCTTGAATTTAATTGAAGGTACCAAAAGGAAATCCATATCATAGTGCAACTTCTGGAGAAATGGCCATCTATCGTGCAAACAGCCTTATTCTTAAAAAGGTAACTAATATTTTAATTCTATATAAATTTGTTAAGCATCATAAATTGTGATTGTAACTGAGATTGTTACATTAGATTGGAAGGGTTGAATGAATCCATTCACTTAAGCTCTGTGACCCCAGGTGAAGTGGTCATGCCAACGCATACATGATTACTGTGTACTAGATATGGCCAGATTTTCATCCTGCATTTTCACTTCTGTCAGCTTATCAATACATGGCGTCTTCTTTAGTCCTATGTTGGATGCTTCCCTAATTCAACTACTGGTTAAGGTCAAAGATTATACCATTATTGACTGGGAAATAGCACATCCAACTTGTACTCAGAACAACCAAATAACAAGATAGCTCTACCGATTGAACCAGTGACCTGGCTGACTCATCAGGGGCTGTTTGGGTATCATGAAACATGATCCTCATTTGAGTTTCTTTTTTTTTTCTGAAAAAGTGGCATTCTGATGGAGAACGGTATAAGATTACTTGCTGATTACATGTACATACAGAAACAGTTTAAAGATCATACAGGATGAAAAATAGATCAAAGTTGCAGGGAATTGTGACAATCCTTTTGTCATACTTGTATAGAAAAGCGTACAAAGGGTATATAAATAATAAAATCTATCTCTTCCTATCAGAGTAGAGGTCCTTAGTTTTAGCCTGACTCTACACTTCACCCAATTTAATTAAATATTTCACGTGTTTGGCCTACTTATGAAGTGAGAGTCTGATCCACACATGAGCAAGAGTGTTAAGATATAATACAATTCATAAAATTTACCACTTCCCATCAACTTAAGTTTAGGTTTACAAGTTGTGATTTCACAATTTATATATTCTCTAATCCCACATCATGAGATTTTTCTCCATGATGCACTTTTTGGGTAAGCCTTCCACTTCATAGTTGGTCTTTTAATAACCATATTTCACACTTTGCAATGATTCCCTTTTTGTAAGGGTGCTCCCTCCCCCTGGGGCTTGGCCCATCTGTATGCTAGGGGGCGGAATGGCCTCCATGGCCGTTTGATCCCCCGCCCAAGCCTCGACACCAACAGCTCAGGCTCTACCACAACCCAAGCCAACTTTAAAAAAAAAAAAAAAAAAAAATCCAAAATCATCCTAAGCCAAACTCTGGCAAAGAGAGATACTGGGGCCGGGAGGCTGAGGTCGGCACTGAGAGGAAGAGAGAGAGAGCGACGGACAACGGGGGTCTGAGACATTGAGGTCGCGAGAGGAAAGAGAGAGTAAGAAAAGAGAGACATTGTGGGGGGAGGGGTTTTGGTTTTTATACAAACCCTAATAAGAAACGACGTTTTATTGAAGATTTTTTTTTTTAAATATATATATATGGGCAGGGAGGATAGGGTAAACCTTGGGTGACCCGGCTCCCAATTGTGTGCGGGTCCCCGTTTGCGGATGTGGGACCCCACCCCAGCCAGGTAGATGCTGGAGGGGTGGACATACTCTGCAATGATCCCTAGCTCCTTGTATTCTATTTTACTGAATAATCTCCAGCTACCTTTATTTTCAAATGGCCAAAACCTAAAATATGTTCCACTCCAAGTATATGCGTGGTTTAAAGAAGGTTAAAAAAATTTGTTTTATTGAAACTGCACTTCTCCAAGAAATGTGAACAAATCTAACATATATATGCATTGATATTATATATGTACAGACGTGTGCTCATATTCTTACGTGGATTTGATGTATGAATACTTCAGTTGTTTTGTAAACAGAACTACCCGAATAATATTGCAAGAAATCTATGCAAATTTAAAGTGCTCGTAGATTTTGAATGACTCTCTCTCTCTCTCTCTCTCCATTGTTTAAATTATGGCGTTTCTGCTTTTTGTCTGTCTGCTAGGCTGGTGCCCAAGTTGCTGATCCAGTAGTACAGGTGTTCAATGGGCAAGAGGTAGAAGTCTGGCCTCGTACCACATGGAAGCCCAAATGGGGTCTTACTTTCGCAGAAATCAAAAGGAAAGTGTGTGGAAGTTGCACCATTTCTCAGAGGTCCACCATGGTCATTAAGGGCCGTGATGTCTTTCTTGAGGATCTCTCCTTGGATGGAGTTCTTCTCATTGATGCTGTTGATGATGCAAAGGTAAGCCAGGACAAGCTGATAAAAAATATGGATTTGGAAACTCTGAATAGACACACAGCTTGCTCTTTGTTTTCGCTTTTCTCAATGGTGTCAAGTTGGATGCCACTTCCTCTAAACCTTGTGAATATAATAGTTTGCATGTTTGAAGTAAATTTTCCCAAAATTCTCTCTTTAGCATGAATGCGGCAAATATTACGAAGTTGGTCATAAATTTCTGAATGAAAAATTCTTTTCATCGGCCACTATTTACCATCTCACACCTCACACCCTATAAAAACATCTATACACCTTATGAAAAACACCTCCACACCCTATGAAAAGCTATAGCTGTGGGGTGTGTGATGTGAACAGTTGCTGATTTGTAAAAAAACTTTGAATGAATTCCACATATATCTGACGTCAATATGGATGCTTTCCAAGCCTGTTGCCTTTTCTGACTCATATATTTTCTTGATATTATTTTTCACCAAAACTTCATTATAGAAACTATTGATGTGTGCTCTCATTCTATTTCTTTCTGTTCATCTGATGTGTTTTCTGCTGTTGGCGCCATCTGGTTCGGTTATTTAAACTAATTTCATATGGGTGACAATGTCAATGGTTTAGTATGTTTAGATCAAACGAATAAGTACTTTTATTAACATGATCTTTTTAAACAGGTAAAAGTACGAGGTTCGGTACAGAACAAAGGATGGATTCTTGAAAATATTGATTATAAAGATGCTTCGGTGCCTGAAGAACTAAGAATCAGGGGTTTCAGAATAAACAAGATAGAGCAGCTTGAAAAGATATACACAGAACCTGGCGAGTTCTGCGTGGAGCCGTGAAAGTCATGAACTTATCCAAATTAACATATCATGTCTCAAGCCAGAAATAATTTCCTTTTTCTTTTTATCTTCTACAACAAATTTATATTGCTTAAGCTAGCTGGGTCTGAAAAGGTTAGGTGAAATAATTGAATATTTCGAATAGCTTAAGGGGTTAGATTTTGTTTTTTCCTTTTTTAATTTCCTTATCAAATTTTTGCAAAGATTTCCCCCCATTTATCAGGACAGAGTCAGAAACAATCTTATCCAATTTGGTGCATAAATTTTATGAGTAATGCTACATACAGTCGTGAAATATGCAAGTGTCGCATAATCGTACTTATGAAAAAGAGTAGAGTCTATTATTAAAAAATTAATTTTTTTTTATGTGAATCTTGTATTTACTCAATTTTTTAAAGTGATTGTGTAATATTCGCGCGCTCAACGACTGTAAATATCATTTCTCAAATTTTATTGGCAGTGGTTATCCAAAGGCCTAGGTCGAGTTTTCAAAACACGTTATTGGATTTAATTAACCTTGATGGCAAGATTATTAAAAGGTCAAAACCTGTATATCTATCCTGTACTGTTCAAGGAAATAGTATTTGCTCAGCACGTAAGTGCTTGTGGAAAATGTTGTGACTTCTTTTTCCTTTTCTACCACTGATTTTGAAAAATCAAATACGATGTGTAGAAATGTAAGATTGCAGATGACTTAATAATCATTATCATATGATCACTTTAATATATAAATGGCTAGCTATATTATATATTTATCTTCGATCTGATTTATATAAATGGCTCTTCATGATATTGAAGGGTTGCATTTTACGATATTATATATATATATATATATATATATATATTTACTCAAATTGAAAGTATTTTTTATTGGGATGAAAGTTGTTTGAAAAATAAATAAATAACGTATAGAAAGAAAATATAACAAAGCAAAGCAAAAAGGGCTAAACTCCACAAAGTCCACAAATATTAAAGGTTCTTCATGGCTAAAGAAGAAACGATGGTATTCTGAATTTTGTCATCTTCAATAAGAGCTTATTTATTAATTATATTTTAAGTTATTTTTATTTGCATGAATTATAAGTAGCGTATTTATTTGGTCAAATCAATGATTGCACATATATAGTTATGAAATTTTATAAGTTCTTTTCATTAGTTACTAGTTAAAATAGAATATCATATCTTAGTTTTATTAACAAGTCCTGAAATTTGGTAAAGAAATACTGTAATTAATTACATTTAAACACCTTAGTATGTCCAAGAAAAAAATAGCAATGCTAAATACAGTCATGAAGTGCGAAAGCGCCCTATACTCTTTTTGAAAAAGAGTGGGATCTATTATTAAAAAATTAATTTTTTCATGTATGTCTCATATTTACTCACTTTTTTAAGAGAGGTGTACGTCGCTTATACGCTCCATAACTGTAAATATCATTTCTTAAAAAAAAAAGTGTAAAAAATGAAAAAAAAAATTGATAAGATTTTATTTAATAAATTATAAATGTTAATGAATAAAACATTTTTCGAAAGTATGGAAGAGTACTACCCTTCAGCTTGACAAGTAAGCTAATATATATATATATACATATATATTTATCTTACAATTACATGATCCATCCATTAATAATCTAATTCAAATTAAACTTTTTTTAAGGATATTAAATCATATACGTGCCACTAAAAAAAAAAAAAAGACAATAATTATTAAAAAACAAAAGAAAAGGACAATATTACGTGAACAAGTTTCCACCATAAAACTCTAATTTCATAGACTCACGATTTGGCCGGCACCGGTCTGATACGCTAAAATTTTGTCCGATTGTGCCTGCCCAAGACTTAATTATTTGTCCTAGAATATTAGAGAATATGTTGACACTATAGATGCAGGGTGGGGGAGATATTATAGAAAGAGAATTGCTACAATTATAAAAATAAATTTATAAATTGATGTATTTTTACATGATATGTTAAATTTATTTTATAATAAAATTAAATAATTTTACAATCTGACGTACCACATTAAATTATATTAATCTGCGAGTTTAGTTTTATAAAAATTTTTTATTATTAAAACATTTGTGAAAACTAGGGGCCGAAGATTTAAGTAGTAAGTTGAGATAAGATGAAAGTTGAAAATTAAATAAAATATTATTATAATATTATTTTTTAATATTATTATTATTTTGATATTTGAAAAAATTAAATTATTTATTATATTTTATATAAAAATTTAAAAAAATTATAATAATTAGATAATATGAAATAGATGAATTTAAAAACTTTTTGTATCGAAACCTCCCCTAGCTAAAAGATCAACCCATGCAGCTATATATTGGAAAGTTCTAGTTCTAAAATATTTGAATGATCGTTGTCTTTCCGAACACTTCCTACGAAGTTTCTTGATAACTTCCTTCGTCAACCGCGCCCCCCTTGTACGAAGGCCAATAGCACAATATATTCATTGTTTTTTATTGAAAATATATCATTCCGTACGTAGATCGCCGTACCATGGAAAGACAAAAACAGGACTTTTCTGGGCTATAAATATTATACAATATATATATATATATACCGTATTCATCAACATTGAAGGCAACCACAAAATTACTCGAACAGCGCGCAAGCATATGTCGTTCTGCTTATTCATGTGTTCTTTTATATGGTGACTTTTTCATCATGTCTCCCCTCAACACCAACGATTTACAACAGATTTTTGAAAAGATTGACAAGAATGGAGATGGACTCGTGAGCCTGGAGGAAATCAACTTGCTTCTCGAGAAAATTGGCGTCAAATTCAGCCTAGAGGAGCTCCAACCACTCGTGGGAAAACCAAGCCTCGACTTCAACGAGTTCTTGTTCTTTTACGATTCCATATCAGAGAAGAACAATATTAACATTAGCAGCAGTACTAGCGAAGTTGATCTGGTGGCCGATCAAGAGGCCGATAAAGAAAGCGACCTTGTCAAGGCATTCGAAGTGTTCGATTTAAACGGCGACGGCTTCATTTCCAGCGAGGAGCTGCAGGACGTGTTGTCACGGCTGGGGCTTTGGGACGAGAGCAGCGGCCGAGATTGCCGGGCTATGATTCATGTTTACGACACCAATTTGGACGGCCAACTTGACTTCGAGGAATTCAAGAACATGATGTTTCTTACTATTTCTTGATCATTGATCATTTCATACGTGTACTACTACGTACTGATCATCATACTTACGTTGTTCTTATTAATTTTCTACAATATATATATATATATATATATATATATACGCGATATGTATTATGTACTTTCAACTACTTTTCTCAATGAAAATCTTGATCTTATTATGATTGCTATTAATACACCAAATAATGAAAATTCAATGCTGCAAACAAAGAATAAGTAAATGTTCTCGCCCACACATGCGCGCAATATCCTTCTGTATGTATATAGTTAATGACCATGAAAATGGAAAACGCCGCAACCTTGATATTCCGGCATTAATAATATCGATCCCATGCACAAGTAGTACTACGTCAGCTAGCCAAATGGCATTACAACCACAAAACTCGATTGAGTCTCAATCCAGATCATTTGATCTTGTCCATATTGCGAAAGTTATCTGCAGGAAACAAGTATATATATTGGCCAATATCTTATATCTATCTATCTCATGTGATCATACAGATCATGATCAAATCCATAATTTCAATATTTGGTTTCATATTTGTGTTAGCTAAAGTAGTTCATAGTCGACCGCGTACGTACAGTATAAGGGATGCAAAAAGGGATTTTGTGGCTCCTTTTTCTGCATGCTATATATATACAATGGCATATATATATATATATACATATATATAATATATAAACTTGACGCAAGAGGATTTGAATCAGATGATGTTGAGTTGTTGGATTGTATATTGATTGTGCTGAAATAACTTGAGGTGGCAGATCAGCTCAAAGAAGACAGGAAATCGTGATATTTCCTTGATTGTGATGGTTTTGGACACGTTTCAATATTTTGGTCATAACTTTGGCTACGGATTTCAGAATCGCGCATATGACCCCAATTTAGAAAGCTCATTTCAATGCGCACGTTGTGGGCACCGGCTACACTTAGTGTGCATCAAAGGCCAAATTACACTGTTTTTCCCTCTAAATTCATATTTTTAGTTATTTTTTTACATTTTATGGTAATATTTCATTTATTGTTTAGGAAGTGATTCTGAATTCGATTTGGGCTAGATTTTTGACAGATCATTACTTTTTTTATTATGTATTTAATTTTAGCATGGTTATTGAGATTTCGCTATTTTTAGTAAATTTCTGATACAGTGAATTTTTAACTATTACAACTCGGCTTGTGGATTAACAGAACTATTCTTGAATTTTGATAATTTTGAATTGAATATCAGAGGCATTTTCTCTGTATTTTTAAGCGATTCTCTTGTCTTCTTTCTTATGAATTATCTGTTAAAAAATTAGATTGTAGAATAACTACTATTTTGTCCGACATCAAAACTTCTTAGTATTGACGACCATATTGCGTTCAACACGGTATCATGAATCGCGTGCGTGCATGCAGCTAATTAGATTGATATAGATATTGGTCTTCCACGTTTTATTAATTTTCTTGTACTGATCTTTAGATCAGGGATTATTTTTCTTGAAAAATAAGGTTAGTAAGCTTCGAGGAAAGCTCACAAATATTACATTCTTCTTCGTGACTAATTAATAACCAAGTTGTCCTCACGTACATGAAAGTCAGACGTCTGCCCTAGCTAGCTAGGCTGTATATGTCGTTCTGCTAGGATTATCGAAAAAGTAATTCAAAACGATTTTAATTTTATTTTTATCAAATAGTTAATTTTATTTTTATTTTTTTATATATATTTTTTAATTATTTTAAATATTTTTTAAAAAATAAAAAATTATTAAAATTATTAAAAAAATACTTTTAAGATATTTTTTGATCCGAATTCGAGACCAAACATTTCCGTTGCAACGTTGAATGATACGCGTGACATGATTTTCTGAGCTACGTACTTACTAATTAAAAGCTACCGCGGCCTAGCCTGGGCCTTCCTGACCTCAAAATAGGGCCAATTTTTTCAATTTCAGCAGCAGGAAAAGTCAGTTGTGGTGTGAATGATAGGTAAAAGGTACTAAAAATGGGTTGAATATTATTGTATCTTTTTAATTGGAACTTGATCGATCATCAGCATATTCTCTGTGAATTGCTGCGAAACTCCTATCGATTAATATATTGTTGACTAATGATATTCATCAAATTAATGCCAATCTCGTATCATGCAGATGCATGCATGTCAACGTACGCGCGTGGAGCCATATATGGTCTAGAATTTGTAATCGATCTCGTCTAATTATTATAATTTTTAAAAAATTTTTTAATTCATTCTATCTCATCTAATTATTATAATTTTATTAAATTTCAATACAAACTAAAATAAAATATTTAACATTTTTAAATTTCAAAATCAAAATAATATTAAAAAATATATTTTAATAATATTTTATTCAATTTTTTAACTTTAATTTCAACTCATTTTATCTTATTTTTAAAAACAAATGAGACCTAAATTTTCATGAAAATTATGAGACCTTTTAATTTATCATGTATAATTCCCCAAGCTAGACGTCAATGGTCCACTTGATCATCAACTTGGGCTGGTGGGATGATGCATGTTGGGTTATGCTTGGGTAACGTCGTGACAAGATGATATGAGAATTTTGTAAATAGTAGTAAAATAATTTGAGTTATAATATTTTATTAAAATTTGAAAAAGATAAAAGAAAAAGTTGAATAAAAATATTATAAATTTAAAAAATTGTTTGACTATTATTTTTGTTTTAAAGTCTGAAAAAATTGTGTTATTTTTTGTGTTTTATTTGAAACCTTAAACACGTTTCTAACAAGCCATCATGAACAAAGTCTAACAACATTCACATTAAACTAACTTTTTACTTCTAACACACCCCCATTCACACATAACAAACAACAAGTTTAGGTGAGGTCTTTATTTTTGCTAAACCCCAAACATGTTTCTAACAAACCAGCATCCACCAGATCTAACAACATTCACATTAAACTAATTTTTTACTTCTAACACACCACCATTCACACATAACAAACAACAAGTTTAGGTGAAGTCTTTATTTTTGCTAAACCCCAAACATGTTTCCAACAAACCATCATCCACTAGATCTAACAACATTCACATTGAACTAATTTTTCATTTCTAACATACTACCATCAACACATATAAACAAATTTCCAAAAAAATGTCAAAATAAATTTCAAATAAATTTCAAGAAATATACCTAGCCAACTTTTCCTCTCTAGACCCATTCATGACGCTCAAACAAGCACTCCTTCAAAATCAACACAAAATAATTAGTAAACAACATAAAACACCAGTAGTAAAATCACTAATTGAAAAAGTTATTCACATCTTTCCTTGCTCATGCTCTCTCACTCTCTCTGCCCTCTCTATCACAACCTCTAACCCTCTCTTCCACTTCCCTCCCTCTCTCTATCTATCTCTCGATCTCTCTTTCTATCTCTCTTTTTCTTTCTCATTGTCAAGTCGATATGGGGAAACTTTTAGTCTCCCCTTGGTCTAAGGACGCCCCAAACTTATCTAGGGCATTAGTTTTTTTGTTTTTAAATATGCTTGTCCCATTGCGGCAACTTTTATCGTTGTAATATGTTTAAATAACCAGAATGACAGCGTTCTAGGATGTGCAACACATATTACAAAGATTTTTTTAAAGGACTATTTTTAAAGGGTAATTTGTCGCATATGAGTTTAAGTACGTTCAAACGTTAACATATAACCATTCAAACATAACAAAAAATTTCACTTTCTGCTAAATGTGTCGTCAAGACTCCCATTTCATACCATACGAACAGTCATTATGTTACATGCTAAAGTAACACTTGAGGGACTTTTAGGAATAGGCCATACCCTCAACGCTATATATAGTACTATACCATACAATAACATATTATTGTATTACATATATTAGACTATACTATAATATATAATACTATACCTTGAAATTGTAACACTATTAACGTTTGAATAGTGATGTATGTTCGATTGAATATTTTGCATTTCGTTCAATTGTTATTTTTCACGTTCGCATATAACCTTGAAATTCGAACGTTAGTGTGTCATGTTCGAACGTATATGTATATGTTCGAATGTATTCCTATACATTTGAACTTTAAAATAAAATAATTCGAACATACGTTCAAATGTATTTAGCATGATATAAGTTCAATCATTTATTTTTGTTTTATGTTTTTGCAGGATATGTCTCATCAGTTCACAACACGAAAACGAGGTAGGGAAGGAATCCCACACACGTTGGTGTTTGAATAGTAATGGTCTAACACGAAATCAAAATCAAAAAATTTGACTGCTTGACTTGGGAAGGGAGGAGTTTAAAGTCCCTCTTAATCACCAAAATGTGGACCAGCATATGCACATTGAGGGGGAAGATCTACCCATTCATGGTCCGCAAGTTTTACATGCAGATGCAAGACATGCCATAGGATGCAAATACTCATACCATATATGTATGGGGTGTTCAATTCTAGGTATCGGGGGACGTCTTCGCCAACCGACTCAAGATCCCTTGAGTATCCGAGTCGTTCGCTACATTGGACCAGGCTGAGCACCTATCGAGGTCGATCTAACGGGCATAGATGTAGACTCTTCATATGGCAATGGGACTTAGCCTCAGGATGATGACTGCGATAAGGACCTTTCGACTCTCATGGGGACGTATTGCACCCTATTTGAGATGAAAAACTCCTTCCACTAGAACACGCTGCTACAGATGTTGCAACTCTTACTTGCAACAAACGTAGATCTTATGGCATAGGAGGCCACCTTCAGTAGGACTCGTGTGCAGTTTCTTCTACGTTTGGCACGTGGAGACCTATTGACTTGCCATTGCAGATATTTGCGAGGATCCATTATAAGGCAAGCGTCATCTCCACATAAAATCTTTCATATAGGGGTGATCATTACTAGATTGCTATTGTAATGGGGAGTAGCACCTCGAGTTGAGGAGTGGTTGGCAGAGCAAATAAGCCCGTTCGACATGACCTCACATCGGTAGAGCCTTGGACATGTGAAGGGGTGTGCTCGACGTGAGGTTGGGTCTCCATCAGATCTTCTGTCACCAACCTAGGTTGGGGCTAATGTCGCTCCCCATAGCGGAAGTACTAGTAGGGAGTCGATGTGTGGATATACAGGGGATGCGCACTCTGCTTGAATCAATGCAATTGTGTTGAATATTCTGCACACATCGATCGACATATTGGGTCTCTTCAGACATCAGTAAAGGTACTATATCCTCAATTGGCCATCGTTTAGATATCCTAAACAAAAAGGTCAACACGTTGTCAGACAAAATTCATACATATTTAAACAACGTGTACCCGTAGCTTTGAGATCCATTTTTACTTTTGTTTTATCATTTCATGTGTTTTTTGTTATCTCTCTGTAAAGAATAATATCAGTTAATATATTTCGTATTTATGTATTTTTTGTTATCTTTCGTGTTTAATATTATGTTATTTCTTTTGATCTGGATATTTAAATTTGCAAATTTAAATTCCAATATATAAACGTTTGAACCATACACACATACGTTCATAACGTTCGCACGATAAAACATTAGTGTATAACGTTCGCACGATAAAACATTATGTTTGAACTATATAGTAGTAACATTCTCATGAATATAGTAACATTCGAATGTAATTAATCTAGATAATATAAATTTAATTTTAGAACAGTGCATTCGCACATATGTCTTTTAACATTTGATTAAACATTCGCACTTATAATGATTTACATTCAAATGTACTAATCTTAAAAACGATAGCATATTGTTAAAGCGCGGATGTATAACATTTAATGTTCGAACATTGGTCAATTTATTTATCAGCCTTAGTGAAGGTTTGACTAGACGGTCACTAAATGTTATATTGGTGACGGTTTCTCGATTGTCACAAATTCTAAACCAACACAAAATCTCAAATCTATTGTAGTGTTTAGAATAGGTATGTTGCCGAACGAGCTCTTAGTACTTCATTTTTAAATACAATATATTCGGATTTTTTAGACGAAAATATTTGCAAGAGTATCTCAGATAATTTGTGAATAGTAGTAAACTATTTGCGAATACTAGTAAAGTAGTTTGTGAATATTTGAGAACAGTTGTATTTCCAAACATACCCGTAATCTTTACATATAAAAGTTTAAAAAAAAAAAAATGTATTTTAATATTTGGTTGTTACCCAAATAAGTGGTTTGATCGAAAAAAAGTGCCAAAGAGAAGGTCAATGGTGTTACAGAAGAAATATACAATTCCTTGCCCCAATTAGCTATATATATGTGTGAGTTTTACTACTCATTATCCCTATACACCACACTTAATTGAATTCTTCTACTTATCATCCATACACTATACATTTGGTAAGAGAAAAATAAATAAAAATAATTATGGTGTGTGGTTTGTATGGATGATGAATAGAATTTATATATATATAGGTACGGGAGGTGCATGTGATATTATTTTGTACATCAAGGAATATTCAACAAAAAGACACTTATATATTGAATATTCTATAGATATATTGTCTATTATCATTAGATGTCTGTGACATCTGCTATGCAATTATATATAAAGTAATGTTATATACAGTTTTAAGATGTGAAACTTCTGCGCATTTCTTTTGAAAATAAGTAAGATCCACAATTAAAAAAGAGTAAAAGAGAGTATGTTATATGCAATCATGGTTGTATAAGCGTTGCGTACTCTTTTTGAAAAAGAGTGAGGTCCACTATAAAAATTAGAAAAATTCTATATACATTTAGTTGTGGGGAGTCGGGACGCAATCGTCGGACAAAGCTGGTCCCACTTTCTCCCTTTCTTCCTCCCTCTCTCTCCCCTTTCTTTTTCTCTGGTGGTTTTTCTCTCACACCCATAGCAGCCCCTATTACCTTCTCTGAATAGGGTGTAGTTGCTTTTCCTCTCTTTTCAGGTTTTTGGGGTAATTTTCTTCGATCTTCTTTTTCCGTTAAGAATCTATCTTCTTCTTTTTTTGGTTCAAGAATCTATTTTCTCTGATTACGCATGCCGCGTTTTTTCTCTCATCCATAGTGCCGCCTTACTCCATTGTCGATGGCTAAGGATCTTGCACGCTTTTCATTTCAGACAACCCATGTCTATATTGATGTGGATGATGGGAGGGCGCTAAGATTACCAATGAAGGGTTGCAACAAGGCTATTGTGTTGTGTCTAGTGCCAAGAGATTTATTCTCTTGTATTCATTCTTAAAGAGGAATTTGTAAAAAAGAAAAAATGATGGTCTTCTTCTCTTCGTCTAATTCAACAAATCCCATTCTGAACTTCTGAGACACATTAAGCAATTGAACTGAAATTCCAAGTGTATAGAAACTCAGCTCAGTGAACCAAAATTTGGTGTTAAGAAAAAAGGTGTAGTTCGTGATTTTATTTTGGAAAAGAAAATTGAAATTTCCTTGTTAGATTCTGGAGGTGCTTCTTGCCATTTTTCTTTAAAGATCTACCCACGAACAAGAGTTGGAAATGTCATCCAACATTAGCAAGATTTACCCACAAACAGAAATGGACGAGAGACCCAACACTGAAGATCTACCCACACGAACTTTAGTTGGGCGAGAGACCCACGCAGATCTAGACTCTCTTCCAAATTCCATTCAGCTCCAACAATTCTTTTGCAGTTCTTCCAACGAAGATGAAGACCCATTATTTCTTCCCTTTTCGTTTAGTTTTTTTTCAATATCTCAGCTGACGTGGCTAGCCAATTTCCCAACACTTACACATCCCGATTGTCTATAGAAGAATTGTAAAAATTAATTTTTTCATTTAGATCCCATATTTATTCACTTTTTTCAAAATGAGTGTGCTGCGGCGCTTACCTATTCTATGACTACAAATATCATTTCTATTAAAAATAATAATTTCATCATATGGGTCCCCTGTTCTCTCACTCTTTTAAAGTAAGTGCATGGAGCTTGCACATTTTAGGATTGTAAATATCATTTCTTTTAAAGGTCCATCAACCACAGATGATTCAAAAGAGTCGTATAGCTTAACAAAGACCCCTAGCTGCCCTATTTATTAGGGAGTGATAAACCTGACATTATGGATATGGACCATGTGGTGATTGGATAATTCTAATACATCAAGAATAAACCTTCTAATGACTAAGTATTGTGCAAAGTTAATCAGTTTATAGTATTCATCCAATATTTTTCATACCTATATATAAGGACAACAGGTAACTTTCGATCAATTTAATTAAGCATTCTTGAATTATTATCTCTTACACATTATTGACTTAAGCATTGGAGGTGTGACAAACGCACCACGCCGCCCATTTAATGATTTGCAGGTTAACGATCACGACTGGTAGTCAGACACGTCCTTTATACTGCACATTTAGGATGAGCATGAAATCACAAGAATAGTGAATATACAAATACTATTCTTGGCATATTAGGAATTTTGCGTGGGGTTTAATTCAAGGAACTAATATTTAATTTCCTTCTATATCTATATATTTCAACAGTGGGATGTATGGAAATTTAAACTCTAAAAATAGATTAAAGTAATTTTTCCTAAACCACTTTTTGGATGGCTTGCCAAATTTCTAAGGTTGGTTGCCATTTAAACTTTTTTATTTAATTTTTAAAAAAAATTTAATTAAAGATTTTTTATCACTCTCAGAATATAGATGAGTGGTAATCCCATTCTATCATAACATGTCATATAATTAAAATGGAAGATTCATTAAACTGTGAAACATTACCCTGCTGCCATAATGTGATGTGCTTCCAATGCTAATAAAAAGTAAAAGTTTTAATTAACATATAAGATCCTATCTAACATAAGAATACCATATAATATCCATACTTTAAAAATATCTAATAATTACTCCCACTTTGAGCTCGAGTACTTTTTCGAAAGGATGCTTAGGAGTACTCTATATTGGCTCCCTCAATTCTTTTTTCTAAAACAAAAGCTCTATGATCGAAATAGATTAAAATCTCTATTAATCTATCTTAGATATTTTCAATGTATGAAAAATAATAGCAACATATAATCCCACGGATTCCGCTACGTATAACCACCTTTGCGGAACCGTCGTGTAACCGGCTGACGTAGCAAGTTGCCACATCATCACCTTACAGAAAAAAATGAAATGAAAATCGAGAGAAGAAGAAAGAATCGAACTGAATCCAACAACACTTCACCCAGCGACTAAAACCTAGAGTAAAAGAAAGAAGGGGACTACGAGTGAAACGTAGAAGGAAGGAGGAAGAAACTGAGAAGTCCTTATTTTTGTCGCCCAAACCCATTTCTGTAGAGCATTTCGAGTGACTGAAAAATGTCTAAATCTATTTATGCATAGCATTTTGAGTGATTGAAAAATGCTCAAACCAATGCTTTTGAGTGACTGAAAAATTGGAAATGACAGGAAAATGGCACATAAATATTTTCCAAAAAAAAAAAATGTTCAAGATCAATTAGAAAGCAAAAGGAATTTACCAAAAAATAAAAAAGGAGAAAGTGAGAGGAAATTACCTACAAGGTAAGATT
This sequence comes from Juglans regia, assembly GCF_001411555.2. Classification (NCBI taxonomy): domain Eukaryota; kingdom Viridiplantae; phylum Streptophyta; class Magnoliopsida; order Fagales; family Juglandaceae; genus Juglans; species Juglans regia. The sequence goes on along the minus strand of NC_049906.1, from coordinate 3,948,372 downwards.
AAACCAAAAACGCACGACAAAGAGCACAGAACTAAGAATGAGAGAGGGAACAATTTGGTGGGTGGAGGAAGAAATGTACAATATTGCTAGCTTTAACAGAGTCGCACGCAGAAAGAAAGTTGAAGGGACACACATAGAAGGAAGGGAGAAGGGGGAAGGAAGAAGGGAGAACGATTGGAAGCAACCCCAAATGAGAGAAGTGTCAAAATGATGTGTTTTGATTTAATTGAAACACACCGTTTCACTCAGTCCTACCTCTCTGCATGATACTACTGATTTCCATCCCCCTTTAAACGAAGAAAAATTCTAGACATAAACCTCACATTCTGAATATCCACTTAAAAACATGTCATTTTACTTTTTTACTCACGTAATGAAAATGATTCTAGATATATTTATAAGTAAAATATGATACAAAGGTAAAATGACATATTTTTAAGTAGATGTATAGAATATGAGACTTATGATAGCACGACTCTTAAATGAAACACACCGCTTCATTAAAATGATGTGGCAATTACACACCGATTGTACGGTTCGGTTGCATTAAGAATTTTTCGAAAATCCACATTTCATCATATCCACATAATGAGCATTTTTTCGTCCTTGCACATTCAAACCCAAACGATACCTTACAGTTACAGGCAAAGTATCCCAAAACAAGCACGTGGGAGTGAAGTATTAACTTTTACAGACGTCACCTTCACTGAAATCCAAACAAAGTCTCAGCCACGCTCTCGCTATCCATCTCATAACCTTCAGAATATTCCCAGCGCCTCTCCGTACCGTCAACGCTCTGGAATGCACTGCACCTCTCGATTTAACATTCATTAATCCATCTCCATTTAGTTTTTCCCATGCTTTCCCGATCGAGAAACAAACGGATAAACGGAATCCATGAAGCCCGTAACGTTCATGAACGCCTTGTGCGAGGCTGTTAGAGCTCCGACGTTCGTCAAGGTTACTGCTTTTACCATCCTTTCCCTCTCCATCTTCTTTCTCTTCGACCGCTTCTCTTCCACTTACCCTTCCCTTATCTTCTCCCTCTCGCCTGTCACCAGAAAGGCGCCGTCTCCTCATTCTACTTATCCACTGCCACTAGCTACTGAAACGCCATCTTTGTCGTCGACGCCGCCTCCGTCTCCTCCTTTTCCGCCGCCGAAGCCGGCTCGGGTGGACATAATGATCAGGATGGGGATAGTGGACGAGACGGGGGTCATGTCGCTGGACTTCGAGGTCGGAGCCATAGACGAGAGTGTAACCGAGGAGGAGTTGAGGAGCACGAGCGGTGGGAGAGAGGAGGAGGCGGAGAAGGGTGGCGGCGGTGGCAGCTTTAAGGTTGAGAAGTACGAGGTTTGCGAGCAGAGTATGAGTGAGTATGTTCCGTGTATGGACAATGTGGATGTGAACAGGCGGCTGAAATTGAGTGACAGCGTGGAGAAGTACGAGCGGCATTGCCCGGAGGAAAGGAAGGGGTTGGGTTGCTTGGTGCCGAGGCCGAAGGGTTATCAGGTCAAGATACCTTGGCCGAGGAGTCGAGACGAGGTACTGTTGATTCACAAAGATTGTGTGCTTTTGTGTGGTTGAGAAATATGACTACAAGCTCGACAAGAACATTTAAGCCCATATAAAAAAAAGTATATTTCTCTTTTTTTAATGAAACTAAATTTTTTATAAAAAAAATTATATGAGACTTATTTATTTAAGATTTGTATCCATTATTATTATGTCTTCCATTGTTTGTTAGAACGATTCATGGTTACGTAATTTTCGGATTTTTTTTTTTTTTTTCGGTGGGATTGTGTAGTTAAGAAATGTACAAATCATGGATATTTTTTTATGGCTTAGCCTAATGGAAGTGGAATTTAGATAAAAGGATTAATGAAGGGTTTCTTCGAGATAAATTAATTGATGGTCTTTTTTCTAATTGGATTACGTTTAGAGCTAGCTTGAGATTTGAGGTTCGAAATCTTATAGGTTCTTTGAAATCTAAATTTTTGTGATAATTTTGGTGCTATTTTTATAAAATATTGCTGAATGAGCAAGTTCATATTTTAGTAGCTCTGAAATATTTACCCTTTGAAGATGTGTGAAACTACTGCGTTCTTGAATTGAGAAGCTAGAGGGTAATACCGATTCATATGGTGAGAAATTTGCATTAATTGGGGCTTTCGGGGGGAAGGAGACTTAGGAGAGCCATTATTTTGAAAAAATTATAAGGTAATGGATGAAGTGGTACTTCCATCCTATCACGTCATGGAATGCTATTTAAATTGCTTTATGCAAACCTCTAATTTTTAATGATAACTATGTGTGAGTTTCTTTTTGGGAACGTTGGATTATTTCAAATATCCCACGTTGAAAAGATAAGAAAACTTTTATTAGTTTATAAATGAATGAGTTTCACTATACATAAAATGGAATATAAGAGTAGACACAATAGTAGTGTCATCCAGTGCGAAGCACCGACCACACGCACATGACACACGCACGACACATAGATAGTAACTATTTCATTTATTGTTAACTGTTAATTATAGTTATTTCTACACCTTTTCAGATAGTAATTGTTTCATTTAAATTCAAATTGAAACATTGCAACTGCTATTATTGCATCTATTTGTTCTAAAGTTTAGTGTTCAGAATTTATAATCTGCACACTATATAAACAATGTTGTATCCTGAGAACAGTAATGCAGGCCAGATTCTCTTTTGAAGAACTCAATTCGAGTGGGAGGTAATATTTATTTAAGAGACAGATTAGCAATTGCCTCACTGTATACCCTCTGCAATCTCTGTTTGCTATTCTTGTTTTCTAACACTTGATTTATGCTATTCTGATCAGATCTCTCAAAGTTTTTTATGCACACTATTTGAAAATGTAGCTGAAGTGGTTAGGACCTGGTTAAATTGGTGCTTGCTAATGTATGGCAGTTTGTTCTATTGGAACATTGTCCCTTGTTTTTCAGTCTACAGCTTATCAGTGGCTCATCCAGTATAAATTTTTGAGGGGGGCTTTTTTTTTTGGGCTGAGTATGAGACATAATTGCAGGTGTGGTTGAGTAATGTACCACGTACAGGTCTGGTTGGAAATAAAGGTAGCTACAAATGGATATCAATAAGAAATGACAAGTACATTTTTCTGGGAGGTGGCAGGGCAGATAAACACTTGAATCGGATTCTTAAGGTTGGTCTGCGACTCTGTTCTGGAATTTTTCGTCGTGTATTAGTTTGAATCTGCATGGCATTGATTGCAATCTCTTAATTGGCAGATGGTTCCTGAAATTGCTTTTGGCCAAAAGACCCGAGTAGCCTTGGATGTTGAGAGTGGAGTAGCAGATTTTGGTGCCTTTTTGATGCAGCATAATGTGACTGCTCTGTCAATAGCAGGGAAAGATATCCATGAGAACCAGATTCATTTTGCTTTAGAGCGTGGTGTGCCTGCCATGGTAGCAACATTTGCTACTCGGCGTCTATTGTATCCAAGCCAGGCTTTTGACTTCATCCATTGTTTAGGCTGTGGAGTTAATTGGACCCTTGATGGTACTTGCTTTTCCCTCTAAGTGATTCTTAATTATCAGAAGTTTTTGGTGATTTTCTTTCCAAATTGAATCAAAGGAAAGTAAAAACATGAAAGTAAATGTATGTGAGACTTGTTAGCCAAAGCTCTTTGACACCAATTTTCCATTTTTCTTTGGCTTGTAATGGAGATGGAAAGCTGCTTCTTGAGGCCAACAGGATCCTAAGGGCAGGAGGGTACTTTGTGTGGGCAGAAGAGCCTGTTTATAAACATGAAGAGAACCTACAGAAACAATGGAAAGGTAACTCATCATGAAATTTTTACTCTAAATATACCTTTTCAAGCTGCTATTGATCATTAGTGTGTTGTTTTGTAATGTCTTTCCCTGGGATGATCTTGCACATCCAAGAGCTTCCTTTTTATTTTTTACCGCCTTCTCTTCTGGTGATACCTGTTTTGTTGGCACCATTGTCATCTTCCTTTGATATTAAGGAACAGAGTAACGTTATATCTTTGGATTCAAATATTCATCCCTGTGGCTTATATCTACAGAAATGGAGGATCTGACTACTCGCATTTGTTGGGAACTAGTAAAGAAGAAGGGATACATTGCTATATGGAAAAAACCTTTGAACAACAGCTGCTATATTAATCGTGAAAGTGGAGTGCAGCCTCCATTATGTGATTCCAATGATGATCCAGACAATGTTTGGTATGACTCACTTCCCCTGCTTTGGGTTTACATTAGTTGAGTGGAATGACAGTGTATAAATCTTCATATTGCCAATCAAAATCAACAATTAGATGGCACAACTGTTCCTTTTCAGATGACGTGTGATGCTGTTGTGTTTTTCCTCAATTTTTTTTTTCCAACCATTAAAATCATGGCGGAATCCTAGCTTGTTCATTTATAAAAATCTCCACATTTTGGTTCATGGACTCTAATTTTAGCCTGTCTTTAGTTGAGTTGAGTTGTAGGGCATGAAACATTATTTATTCTGTTCACTGTCCTTTCTATGTTCCTAATGGAATTTCAGTGTTGCAAAAATTATGGGGCAAACTGCAGTGAAGGAAATTGATGAGATTTAAGAGAAAGAATAGGACTTCAATACTAAAATTGGCTGATAGCCCATAGAATGAATAAAAGACCAAGATAGTACCCAAATCTATGTTATTGTTGTTAGATATCTTTTATGAAAGGAAAGAACTTTGCTGGAACTGAAGAGATTTCTTGCATTTTTGTAACATTTTTCTGGCAGAGAAAAGATACCAAATGATGTTAACTTCAGTATCTTGATTGAAATTTTGCATGTAAATTTTTAACCAATAATTTTCTGGGGAGTTATAAGTTACAACCCACATCTGGACAATGGTACAATGTAGGATCTCATACACCACGTACACTCATCAGTTAGTATGAGATATTACAATCTCCCCACTTCACTTCTGGTTGAGATAGACTCTTATATAATTTGTAACACTTCAAGAGAGATCCAAATCACGTCTAGGTCAATATTCCAAAAGAACTAGTCAATAGTACAATTGGAACTCTAGTGGAATTATTATAAAGAGCAAGAACTTATCATTTTCAAACAAAACAATGTGAGTTCCATGAACCACCTACACTCATCAATATGGGGGTATCATAGTGGTACTTTTTGCAGGTACGTTGGTTTGAAGGTATGCATCACTCCACTATCAGAGAATGGATATGGAGCTCATGTAACTACATGGCCTGCACGCCTTCATTATCCACCAGACAGGCTCCAGAGCATAGAAATGGACGCCTACGTATCCAGAAAGGAAATTTTCATGGCAGAGTCGAAGTATTGGAATGAGATAATATTTAGCTATGTTCGTGGTTTCCGCTGGAAAGACTTCAAACTAAGAAATGTGATGGACATGAGAGCTGGATATGGAGGGTACATCATTTAATAACTCTAGATACTTTTGACAAACTATTGCAAAGTAAATGGGAAGTTTTATAAAGCCCTATAACTCTTTCTTCGAGAGCTCAAAGAGAATTTCAAATCATTCTGATTGCATGTGGCAGGTTTGCAGCAGCATTGCATGATCACCAGATTGATTGCTGGGTTATGAACGTTGTTCCTGTTAGTGGGCCCAATACCTTGCCTGTTATCTATGACCGAGGACTTATAGGAGTTAGGCATGACTGGTATGTGCTAGCTATGCCCCTTCAACTGTATTTTTGAAAATTGTTGATTCTTTTGTTCATTTTTAGGTAGTTTCGTAGCCTTTTCTTGGAATCTATTGACCATCATTCATCAAGATGCTCAAACTTTGGAGTTAAGTTATGATGCTCAAACTTTCGTTTCCAGGTGCGAGCCATTTGACACTTACCCTAGAACGTATGACCTGTTGCATGCAAATGGTCTCTTCACTGTTGAGAAAAAGAGGTAGGAATTATGCTCTCTCTCACACGGCCTGCATTTGTTTCATTCTTGCAAAGCTCGCATTATATTAGAATGTTATCTTGTCTCAGGCGCAAATGTGATATCTCAACCATCATGCTTGAGATGGATCGAATTCTAAGACCCAACGGGCGTGTTTATATACGTGACAAGGTATCAGTTATTGGGGAAGTGAAAGAAATTGCATCTGCATTGGGATGGGCATCTGCACTACGTGATACTGAAGAGGGGCCTTATTCAAGCTTGATTATGTTAATATGCGATAAACGTATGTGAACTGCTTGATTGTGGGCAAGCCGGTAGTAAGCACTTATAATGTCTTTTTGCCCTAATTGTCATTCACTCTTCTCTGTGAAAGGAGTCTTCCTGAAGAGTGAAGTCTCACCAAGATGGAAGGCGCTGCGAGTAACTGGCTCTCAACCCATCTCTCAATCCAAACCGACTCTAACTAATATGACATGTTTTCTATGGAATATACATATATCCCTTGATTAGATTGGTCAAGAATAGCACATTAACATGATTGTTCAAAACTTGCAACATAATTATGAATACGATTAAAGTATCGAGAAAGGTTCTGTTCATATGACAATGTATGTTATCCTGTAACTTACAGCATAGGATTTTATTAGGTATATCTAGTACTATAGAAACTGGCTTTCTTATATATAAAGGTGATTTTTTTTTTTTTTTTTGTCATTTTTTTTACTTAATGATGCATAGAATTCCCCGATTCACAATAATTGGTAACACACTAGAAACACAGTGCGTGATAAGATTGAGGAACAAACCCATGCCCTCCATATTCTCTGGAGGAAGTCCCACCTCATGCCATAACCTCAGGGGCGGTACACAGTACCTGTTCTTAGCAGAAACCAGAAATCCAAGCACCCTCGTGGATAAAGAATGGATGAAATAAGAATGTAACTACAGGTGATTATAATGTATAGAATAATGATTTGTACAAACTCCAAATAAACAAATTCCGCCCAATCTTTTAAAAAAAAGTAGATCCTACAAAAAAAAAAAAAAAACTTCTTTTTAGTGGGATCTACTTTTGTACCAAACTTGTTAGGAATTTGTCTATTTGAAATGTACATAACGTTACTAGCATGTATAAGCCAATGAGATACTGGAGTAATACATTAAAAGCACATGGTCGAGAAGATGGTGCCTGCTAGTCAGCGGAAACATCATACCAGCACAGTAAAAGGCTGATCCACCACCCGCCACCTCCCTCCTCTCTTCCCCTGAAGATTACGAAGCTGCTTAATAAACCTGAGCCTCGCACATTTATCAGATTCTCGAGAAAATTTGCATGCTATATTCCATAGATGAGATGTAGTAAAAGGGAGTTTGCCACCGTTCAATTTGAGATTTACACAGATCATTCCCGAAGGGGTTAAAAAAAAGATGAGATTTGGGGCGCAAAATGAAAGAAGCAAAACAAGCTAGGCAAATTCAAATTTAGGCACCAAAAGTCATTAAAAGCTTGCCAACCAAACCAGATAGTTCGCTTCATCCAGAAAAAAGAAGTTCATCTACATTCAATATTGCATTAGAAAATGGACCCATATCCCAAGTTGAAGAGTAAAACCCTGTACTTGCCTATAGCCCGGGTGAAGAATCCTTGTGAGCAGCAGTATTAACCTGTTTGGAGAGATATGCTTCGTAGATTTCCACTACAAGTCGAGGATCCTTCTCCACGAGGTCCACATACTCCGCTTTTGTAGTAAGCTTGTCCATGTTGTCCGTGATCAATGATAAAGCCGAATCAAGCATAAGCTTCGCATTGTGCTGGTGTGCAAAGGCATAGCTCATGATAGAACTGTCCCAGTTTAGTTTTGACACCAAGAACTTCTCACAATATGTCTTGAGATGCTTTACCTGGTATTTTTCAGCCAATACTAAAAGGTCACAAGCCAATTGCTCATCAAGGCATGCTTCAGCAGTGTACAAATAGTTGACAAAGGCACGAAGGGCATCATACGACACATCACCAATCTTGATGGTGCCAGTACGGCTTTCTTCCATCTCATTCTCGAGCATTGCCCTGAACACTGGGGAACGGCTAACCTGATCATATAATCAAAGGTAAAATATTAATTAAGTCAGCACAGTACACTTGTGCAAAGGGATTTTGCATTAAGGAGATAACAACTTTGCCACTGACAGCTTTATACGGACTCTTTGCAGCTCAGTTTTAGTCAGGTTCAAATCCGCAAAACACAAAACCCAGTATTTGCATTACTACAGTAGAAAATACAGTTAATTAGGGACGAGTGTAGCCACAATCGATAATGTAGAAGCATTTTGAAAGAAATGGATAATGCCTCAGAGTAATACATAAAGATTAATGATACTGGCACAATTCATTTTACAACACATGTTATGCACAGACTAGAGTGCAAATAGTCAAGCAGCCCGGTGATGCACACTGTTCACGGTTTAAGAGAATATGATTACGAACCCAAAACCAAACTTAGGTCTTCTCCACTACCTTAAAGCTCGTACATTCACAGCAAGCATGATTGAGCAACTAAACACGGCAAATAAAGTTGATTATTTTACAGATCAAACAACACGATCATCAACCCAGTTTCACCAACTCAGAAAGCAATAAACTTGGTATAAAAATTCAAATGCAAACTCATACGAATAATCAATGCCAACAAAATTTTACCAGAACAAATAAAGAGGAGGAGAAAATAAGAGGACTTGAGTTGGTTACTGACGAGAAGGGCCTTATGGGCAGGGACGGGGACAGCGGGTCCGGCAGAGGGCTCATCGGAGGAGGCGACGAGGGCGACGTCGGTGAAGCCGGGAACAATGGGACGGCCGGGGTAGTGGTGGTCAAGGGGAGACCAGAATCTGAGGAAAGCAACCTTGGCTCTCAAGTCATCGATCTCACTCTTCAGCTCCTCCTCCGTCTCGTTCAACTCCTCGTAGCACTCCTTGCACGTCCCCGCGACGTCGTACTTCTCCGTACACGACAAGCACCTCATCGTCTTCAACCTTCGATGCAACAGACAGTGCTTCAAACCTTGGTCCCAAACACTTGTACTTCTTTTGGGAAGGCCAATCGTAATAAATTAATAATCTTTCTTAGTATGATTTTTGGAAAGGGTAATATTACGTACGGTTATGGAATATATAAATTTTGTATAATCGTTTTAAAAGAAAATAAAATTTATTTATAAAAAATTAATTTTTTTTTATGTTAATCTTATATTTATCTATTTTTTTAAAATAACTGCACGATACTTAGGGTTTGTTTGGATTCGCAAGTCATCTCAGCTCATTTCAACTCATCTCACTACTATTCATTACTATTCAGTAACTTTAACTCACAAATCTCACTATTATTCACAACTCATCTCATTACTATTCACAATCCATCTCAACTCATCTCAGTTCATTTCAAATCATCTCAAGTCAACTTCGAATTCAAACATCTCTTTATATACCCACGACTATAAGTATAATTTTTAACCACTCTTTTGGTATTTTTACTGTTGGATTTTTTTATTTTTTTTAATAAGTATTTTTTAATAATATTATAATTTTTTTAAAAACAATATTAAAAAATATAAGTTAAAAAAATGTAAAAAAATAGAAAAGAAAATTGAATTAGCAGCTCTCAGCGGTCGCCGTGGAGCCACCCATGATTTTTATTTCTTCAAGATCTAAATCTTAATAAAAAAACTTTTAACTTTTATATAGAATCTCATCTTCATCTGGTTGCCTATTTTAGGATAAGAATTTGGGATTTAAACGGTGACTTGTTAAATATGGAGAGTTATTGTTTATCTATAAATTCATTTTTACAAATATTTTATTTTAATCAATAAAACAAATTCTTCTTCTAATCATCTATATTTTTTTTTGCTTATATTTATTATAGTTGAAATTTGAAAAAAATGTCACTATTGAGATGATCTTTTCTAAAAATAAAAAATAAAAATTAACCAATTGTGAAAATATGAATTTTTTTAAATATTATTGTTACAAAAGTACTACTTTTAAAAATATTATTGTTTAGAGAAATAAGTAGTTTAAAAAAAATCATTACAGATGAAAAACTAAAAACATGGGTACAAAAATAATTAAATAATTATAAAAATGTGAAAGAAAAAGTTAAAAAAATCTTCTTCCACTCTTTTCTTTAAAGACCAAAAAAATGAGTAGTTAAAAATATATAAATAAATGAGTAGAAAAACTAATAAAGAAATAATAGAGAAAGATTATTTTAATAGAATAGAAAAATAATATGGAGTGATATGTATGAGGTTTTTTAAATATGAGTAAAATTTAGAAAAATATTTTAGTAAATTTGTTTTTTAACCAAATTATAGAAAAATTTGGGTGATGTTACAAGTACTGAGATATAAGATCGAGAAAATTGACCGAATGATTTGGCAAGCCACGTGACTTTGAAAAAAAAAAACAAAACGTGGATGGAAAACGAAAGTGGTCTGAAGACTCTTAACCAATGGGATTTCTCCCTCATTTTGCCGTCTTTGGTATGAGCCCCAGGGAAAACGAAATTTCTCCCTCATTTTGTCTTCCCTCTCCCTTATAACCCTAAACCCTCTTTCTCCTCCTTCCCTCCATCACCCACAGAATCCTTCAAGATCTCTAATGTCGTTGTTACACACTCAGGGGAAGAGGAAATTACAGACTCATTTGGAGAGTGAGTAGCCTCAAGGAGCGAAGAAGAAAAATAAGATTTATTTGGCATTAATTCTTAATGATTTCCATTCAACCAAAATCCGTCCATATAGCAGAGAGTGGCAACAAACTTGTAACAACCTGTTACAAAATGAGAATAAATTCACACAGGCAAACTCATTTTTCCCCCACATAATAGAGTCCAATGAAAACATGCAACGTATGCCAAACACGAAATCTATTGTGGTATGCATTTGGCAGTAGAGTTGCATGGTATTCATGAGAGGAAAAAAGTATTTATTCTCACAGTGGTCTCCTCTCTCTCTCTCTCTCCCATTTTCTTCTTCCCCCCTCCCCCCCGAATGCCTCTTGAATCCCCCATCTCTCTCTAAAACATTTTTTTCTTCCCTCGTTGGTCTGCGACCCCCGTTGGTTATAATACAAAAGGAGGCATGAGAAATTTTTCTGATGAACATCATCAGAAACATTTCTTGTGAACAATGGAAGGAATGCATACCATGTTTGGTCTGAACAAGAAAGAATGGGTAGTAATGGGTTGTGCCGGTTTGGAAGAATGAGCAGTAGTGGATTACGCCGGTCTGGTCTGGAGCTACACAAAGAGGTGTTGGAGGTCGTATGACAAAATGGGTTGCGCCGATTTCTTGTCTATTGATTTTGGTCATGCGACAGAGTGGCAAGGCCTCTAGGCAAAATTTTCCTCTTCTTCCTGATGGGTTTTCAAGGTTAATTGGATTCCACTATAATGTGGTGTAGTGTATAATGGATAAATGAATTCCTCTAATGTGTTAAGATTTTATTAGCTTATGATAATCTCCATATAGTGGATGACCTGTTCCAAATCGAAACTATTACAGAATATTCTATTTGTCCTCATCCATGCATTTACTACATTTACGTGATAAAAACAACATAAAAGATCCTAACAACTAGACCTGGGCCTCTGCCCATTTATTTACTAGTTAATATTAAGATGGGTTGCACATCCTGTCTGTTACATTAGTTCATAAGAAAAAGAGCCCGTAGTTGCATTGGCCCAAGCCTTGAGCCCATTAAACCCAAAAGCCTAGATGTTGACCCTCGTCTTCTCCCTTCTGGCTTCGACTCCCAAATTAGCCCCTGACAACACCCCATTCGTTTAGAACACCTTGCCTACAAGGTGGGGGTAGGTGTACTTCAGATGGTGGTAGGGTTCCCAGGTGGCGTCTTCCTCCGTCTGCCCTCTCCAACGCACGAAGATCTTGGTTATGACTCTCCTATGAACCTGTCTGAGGCGTCAGTCTAGGATTTCCGCTAGTTCTGGTCTAAGTATTCCTTGTGAATCCACTGGGGGAAGTAGGGGAACGGGCGCAATCGAGGTGCCCAACCTCTTCTTGAGTAATGTAACATGGAACACGGGGTGTATGTGTGTTGTCTCCGATAACTCTAGGCGTTACGCCACAACGCTGATGTGTTCTTCCACTTTGAATGGGCCATAAAATCTCAAGAAGAGATTGGCATTGCGGCAGTGGGCTACAGAATGTTGCCGGTAGGGTTGAAGCCATAGGTAGACCATATCCCCCACTTTGAATTCCCTTTCCTTTCGCTTCAAATTAGAATATTTCTCCATCTTGCTCTGTGCCTTTTGCAGGTTCTGTTTCAACAATTGTTTGATCAGTTCTCTGGAGTGAAGGGAAGAGTCCACATCTTCCACCTACGAAGATCTAGGTAAGTAACTCAACAATCGGAGAGGGGGGGTACCCATATAGGGCATCAAAGGGGGTTAATTGTGTTGAGAAATGTTTAGTGGTGTTGTACCACCACTTGGCTAATAGGATCTATAAGGCACAACCCCTTGGCTTCTCACCCACAAAACAACACAAATAATTTTCCAGTTTTGTTAACTACCTCAGACTGATGGTCAGTCTGAGGATGGTAGGTTGAGCTGAAGGCCAGCTCCACACCTTGTTGTCTGAACAATTCCATCCAAAACCTATTAGTGAAGGTTTGTCTCTATCAGATACAATAGAATGGGGCATGCATGGACTTTAAAGATGTTTTTTCGGAAGGAGTGGGCTAGATTAGATGCAGTGTAAGGGTGGGCAAGAGGGGTGAAATGACTAAATTTCGTGAGGCGGTCTACGACTACCCATAGGCAATTGAATGTATGAGAGGTGGGAAGGCCTTCAATGATGTCTGTAGTGATATGGGTCTAGGGTTTAGAAGGTATTGGGAGGGGTTGCAGGAGACCTCCTGGTAAAGAGTTTTATGGTTTTACACGTTGGCAGGTGTCACACCCCTTCACAAAGTCACTGACTTTAGCCTTTAGGTGGGGCTAGTAGAACTCCCTATTGACTGTATGGACTGTTTTGTCAAACCTTGAATGGCCCCCAGTAGAACTGTCGTGAACTAGCTGGAGAAGTTTAAATTTAAAGGTAGGGTCTTTTGGAATATACAACGCGTCCTTATAATACAAACAACCTTCCCTTATGGAGTATTTTGGGCTAGCATCGCCCTTAGTCACCTTATGCAGTAGTTATTGAACACTTGCATCTTCAGAATAGTGTTGCTTAACTTCTTCCAGTAGCTCCAATGTAGGCACAAAGACCATAGTAAGTGTGACATATTCATCTTCTTCCTCAACTTTCTTCGAAAGAGCATCATTAGCTCTATTTTTTGCCATTTTTTTTTATATTCAACCAGAAGTCATAACCTAGTAATTTACTCACCCACTTCTGCTGCATGGTAGTCCCTATTTTTTGATTTAAGAGAAATTTCAAACTCTGATGATCAGTTTTCACTATGAGTGTCCTCCTTAGAAGGTAAGGTCTCCACATTTGCACTGTAATGACTAGTGCAAAGAGCTTATTTTCGTAGGTAGACATATTTAGTGCTCTACCCTTTAGGGCTTGACTAAAAAAAGCAATGCGGGTGTTTTTTTTACATAAGGACAGCTTCCATAGCCTTCCCTGAAGCATTACATTCGATCTTAGAGGGCTGAGACTTTGATACCAATTTTGTTTCAAGCTCAGGGGAAGAGGAAATAACATACTCACTTGGAGACTGAGTAACCTCAAGGAGCGAAGAAGACGATTTATTTGTCATTCAATTCTTAGTGATTTCCATTCAGCCAAAATCTGTCCATATAATGGACAACGGCAACAAACTTGTAATAGCCTATTACAGAATATTCTATTTGTCCTCCTCCACGTTCTTACTACAATCATGTAATAAAAACAATGGAAAGGTCCTGACAACTGGACCTGGGCCTCGACCTGTTTACTTACTCGTTAATATTAAGATGGGATGCCCATCCTCGGCTGTAGTAAGAACGTAGTTGCATTGGCCCAAGCCTTGGCTGACCCTCCTCGTCTTCTCCCTTCTGGCTTCGACTCCCAAATTAGCCCGTGACAGTCGCATTTTCAAATAGATAGATAGAGGTATATACTTGAATTTTGGAAGCAAAATAAAAAGAGACTGAGAGAGGCTATACAGAGAGAGAGAGAGAGAGAGAGAGAGAGAGAGAGAGATGTATGTGCTACTGTTCCTACTTCCCGCACTGTTCTTTTGTAATTTGTTTTGTCTTTAATTTTCAAATGTGGAGCAGAGAGGGTCTCAGGGAGCTAAGGTCTTTTTTTTTTCGTTAATAGCCATCTGGCTTTTCCACCTCAGTCGGTCGCCTTTCTAGGTAAGAAATCTCGGTCCGAGTAGCTCTTTCCTTTACAAAATTGGTTTAGTTTGTGGTTGTTTCGGAAAGTGGGAATGACTTTCAAAACCCTAATTGTTAACTTCTCTTTAGTACTGAGGTAATGGGTGATGAAGAGGGAACTGGTACCGGTGATGGAACATACTGCGTTGAGGGCTTGAAGAGTGAATCAGTGAATAATGGGTCTGCAATTGGAAATGGGAATGATAGTGGTCAGTGGAACTCTGGTGGAAGCAAGAGCTTCCGAACTTACAAGAGGCGGAAGCATGTGAGATCAAGTTCAGATGGCAAAGTTCAGCAAGACTGGAGAGTTTGTGCAGAAGCTGCAAGTCAGTTAACGGAACAGGTTTTTGCTCCTTCACTTTTATATTGCGCATATCTAGTTCAATTGCAAGATGTGTTTGCTAACTTTTTTCTAGCACGTAAAACAGTTTGATCAATTGTTGATAACTCTCGAGTTTCAAGGCTTAAAGTTTGGTGTTGTACCTTGAAATTTCTATCTGAAATATTGTAAGCTGCTTTTATTCGGAGAAAAAATCTACCCAGTGACTGTACGCGAAGCAACTGGTTGTGATGAGGAACCTAAAACTTTTGAAGAAACTATCACTGACACGCACAAATTTTGCTTGCTGCCATAATAGAGAATTGCAGGGACGTTCTAGTCAGCATATCAATCAACACCAGTGACTTATATTGGAAAGCCTTGGGCTGGAAGTGGAAGCACCAAAACTTATAGTCATGTTTTGAGCTTTTATCTCAGTACTCTGAACTAGATGAGTTTTTTCCCTCAAAATTGAGCTTAAGATGGAAAATTGAACTTAAGATGGAATTGAGAAAAATTGCTTCTTTCTATCCCCAGCTCACACAGTAGTTAAATTGGTTGTGATGTGCAATCAAGTCCATGTGATTAGTCGTTGTATTAAGCCATATGCCATCAAAGACATGCCATGTTCACTAATCTCCTAATTTCGAGAAAGGGTGGGTTGCGGAAATGTTTTCACTGGTCAGTTATGGGGCATGCATCTAGTAGGGGTCATCCTGTTCGACGTATCGACGCATACGCTCCCTGACATACGTATCACAATGAATCACTTATGCTGGCCTTTTAGATTTGGCATTATGGTGATATGTTTTTTTTTTTTAAATTAAAAATATATATAATATCAATAGCTGTATTCCAAGTACACCAGATGTATACAAGAGAAAATACCTAGCCAGAAGAAGAAAAAGATACGGGAAACCATGAGCGTTATGTCCATTAAAATGGCATTTTAGCTTTCACGATATGTTATTATTTTTATTAGTAAATAAAAACTATATTGATAATAATAGGCATAGCCCAAGTACACTGGACATATACGATATGGAATTATTAGAGGTCATATTACAAATGGCATTAGAATTTGTGTGCACTGGATAATGACTGGTTTGGAATTTGCATATTGCCTCGTGATTGGATGGAGCCTTGGGCCAAAAATAACCTTTTTAAATGGGGCTGCTAAATCCCAAGTTGAATCTGAACAGAGATCTCTTGTACTGAAGGTAGCTGTGATCACCTCCTTTAGGGCTGGTGGTGGTGATATTTTAGCAAGATGGTACATGAATGTCTGTGCATTTTGGACAAAACACTTCTTTTACATGTTTTTCAAGACTCTTACACGAGAAGATTGAAAATTTCTAAGATAGATCTTTATTGGGTGTTTTTTGAATAAGTGAGGCAATCTTATTCAATGCACCCAAGTACATTGTAAGTATACAATATGCACCCAACTAGGGAAAAGAAGAAAAAGAACAATTCCTTGAAATCCCTAAAACTACGGAAATGGAAGACATTGAGCGCAGCATCCAAACATATGGTGCACTCATTATTGTATACTCAAATAAGTATGCAACTCGGTGCATATATATTTTGAGATTTTAGGTCAATGATGTTATGCATATATACCTAGAAGCACAAATACTGATGGGGAACAAGGGGATGATACAATTTGGATACTGTGAATAGAAATTGGCGAAACATTAGGATATGGTACTGTATGCCTATGGTTTGGTCCTCTTTACCTTTTCTCAAATTATATTTGAAATCTTGCAGACTCTGAAAGAACCTGGTCACACGGTTATAGAAAAGAATTCTGTTGAAGAAGTCCATCTTCCTATGGACGGTTCAGATGACTGTTCACAGAGGCACTGGAGAAATGTTATACTGGAGCACATGTATCGGTCCTCAAGCGTTGATGAAAGTTGTATACGGGGGTGCATTTGGAAGGCACTTGTATCTAATCATGGAACTGATGGTACGATGGTGGTTAAGGTAACCAAAGTTGCAGTGTTTTACTGAAAATAGTCATCATTTGTGTTTATAATCGTTTCTCTTTCATGGTTGTTTTGCAGGAATCTGGCCATTGTGATGAAGACAGGCTCAAAGCTTCACAAACATGGTGTATGCCGAATGGATCCCAGAAAGCAGCTAATGGACATGCAGGTGCTATATCTAGTGGATGTTTAAATGAATCTGATCACAATAACAATACTGAGAAGTGTCAGCGTGCTTTGTTTAATATTTTAATTTCGGACAAGTTCACCTCATTGTGCAAGCTGCTGTTTGAGAATTTCCAAGGCATCAAGGCTGACTTTTTTGACTTTAGTATTATAAACTTGAGGATGAAAGAGGGAGCTTATGAACATTCACCTGTCCTTTTCTCTTCAGATATTCAACAGGTAATCTCGAGATTCTTTTTGGGTTTAGCTCTTATATTTCATACTCTTTTATGTGGTATATATGCTGTCGAAATAATAGTTCAAGGTCTATTCAACTTCACTCTTTTGGTGTTTGCATTTTGTTTCAGTGTATTCATAAATGTTCCTTTCTTTTTGGAAAAGAAATTATGCATTTACAACTTTTGGGTGGATATACCAGCCATTATTCCTGTTGTATGTTTCTATATCCTGAGCATGATGTTTCTGTATCAAATGCCTGGCCTTAGATAGACAAAACAGTAATTTAAAATTATGCCCTTCCTGAGATCTATGAGATTGATAAACAACTGGTTATGCCTTCTTTTAAAATTGATTTTTTTTCAGATATTTTTTTTTCTATCTCGTGGGTTACTTGTGTTGTGGAGTTTGATTAGTGTTATTCATTTTTAGATTGTTGGCCTTACATCTTGGAAAAACTTTTCGTTGTAATAATTTCTAAAAAGTCCTTCATTTTGCAGTCAATGAGTCTGCATAGCAAAACTGCTTGATGTATGTGTTGATTAATACACTTTTTTTTTTTTGTATCGTAGCCCATTCAAAAGTTCTTTGGTCATATTTGACACTTTCTATGCTTCATGGTTCTTATGCTAGGGAAATATGGTATACATTTTTTGTAATCGTGTGGTGATAACGGTTACTTTATCTCATAAAGAATACTTTGGCCATGTTTGGTTTCACAAAACTTTTTAAAATCTTTCAAAAATTTTATCAATCAAACGAAACAGCTTTAAATCTAAAAGAAATTCCAATATCAAATTTTTATCCAATTATTACTCAATCATTATCCAAAAACAAAAATCATTACAGCTTTTACAAATTTCAAAATAAAATACTCTTAAAAATTGTATTAAAACAACTTTTCACAAACTCCAATACAACACTTTTTTTAATCAGTAAAAAGAGATATTATATATATGAATGAAATAAACATAGTCCTTGTACACAGGACGTATACAAAGGAACTCCTAAAAACATTCTAAAAGCGATAAATTAAAGACAAGAATTCCTGAACATTGTCCCCATGTAATACAATAGTGGAAAACCAACACATTAGAGTGTGGAGAAAAAAATTCTTCAACTTAGTATTTGTGTGTTCCTTATCTTCAAAACAATGCGCGTTCATTTCCGTCCAAATACATCACATAATACACAGCGGAATCATCTTCCACACTGCTGCCACTTGTTTGCAACCTTGCAACTTTGACTAACATCCCAACAAATCCACCACCCTCATAGCCATAACCCATGCAATATCAACCCTCAGAAAGATCTCATCCCACAACACTCTTGTTACCTCACAATGTAGTAATAAATGGTCCACAGATTCTCCATTCTTCTTACACAAGTAGCACCAGTCCAATACTATACATCCTCTCTTCCTCAAGTTGTCTGTGGTCAATATCTTCCCAAGAGCTGCACTCCAAACGAAGAAAGCTACTCTAGAGGGCATACGAGACCTCCAAATATTCTTTTAAGGGAACGGAGTAATCTCAAGTTGTGTTGTCAAGATGCTATAATACGCCTTGACTGTACATAACTTATGGTTATTAGACCTCCACTTTAAACTATCTCGCTGTGTCAATGGGATCTCCGTGGAATATAATAAGTTGAAAAATTCTGAAACAATAGATAATTCCCAATCATGGAAATCCCTATTAAAAAGGATATTCCACATATGCGCACCATGAGAGAATATACGCACGTCAACCACTGAAACTTCCCGATCAGCTGCAATATGGTATAAGGCCGGAAAAACCCTTTCCAAAGCCTGGACTCCACACCACACATCCCTCCAAAATTTGATACGACTGCCCTCACCAACTGTAAAGCGAACTTGATTTACAAAACATGGCCACCCCTTCCTTATATACTTTCATAAACCCACCCCATAGCCCCCACATACTTCCTTAGAGCACCAACCACCCCAATCGACACCACGTCTAGCATCAATAGTGTCCCTCCACAATGACCCCCCCTCCAAATGATATCTCTATAGCCATTTTCCCCATAAAGCTTTATTGAAAATTCTCAAATTACAAACACCCAACCCTCCATTCAAAACTGAGGTGCATACAGTCTCCCATCTAACCAAATGGAATTTCTTCTCCTCTCCCATTCCACCCCATAGGAACGCCCTAAAGAGTTTTTCCACCCTGTTCACCACCCCTACAGGCATAGGAAACAAAGATAAAAAATAAATGAGGAGATTAGTAAGAGTACTCTTGATAAGAGTGAGACGGCCTCCCTTCGATAAGTACACCTGTTTCCAGCCAGCCAGCCTTTTCTTTATCTTCTCCACTATCCCATTTCATATAGCTTTATTCTTGAAAGTTGTTCCCAAGGGGAGACCCAAGTATTTCATTGGACAATAGGACACCTTACAATCCAGGAGACTAGCTAACCTGAGAATATTAGAAACCACACCCAGAGGAACCATCTCAGACTTGCCCAGATTCACCTTTAGCCCCGACACTGCCTCAAAGCAAAGTAGCAATGCTCTTAAAGTTTGGATCTGGCTACTCTTTGCTTCACAAAAGCCAATACAACACTTATCTTCAATATATGTAGTTACATATGGGAAAGATCTTATCCATTTCATATTGATGTACAAACATATATATATATACACTACATACAATTGACACTTATACCCTCACACACTTATACTAATTACAAACATGTCCTCTAACACTCTCCCTCAAGCTGGGGCATATATATCATATAAATCTAGCTTGAAACAAATAAGTTTTAATCGACTCCAACACAAAGACTTAGTAAACACATTTGCGAGTTGATCACCAGACTTCACAAAAGGTGTAGCAATGTCACTACTTAGTATCTTATCTCGAATGAAGCGACAATCAATCTCTATATGTTTAGTACTCTCATGAACACAGGATTAGAGGTAATATGCACTGCGGCTTGATTATCACAAAAGAACTGAAGAGGAGTAGGAGCTGGAAACCCAATCTCTTGAAGGAAGTGTTGCAACCATGTCAGCTCACTAATAGTGTGAGTCATTGCCCTATATTCAGCTTCTGCACTAGATCAGACTACTATTGCTTGTTTCTTACTCTTCCATGTAACCAAGTTACCTCCTACAAAGGTACAACATCCAGTAGTAGATCTTCTATTTGAATAGGATCCTGCCCAATCAGCATCTGAAAAGGTTTCAACCCTAAGATGTCTATTTGGTCGATACAGTAATCCAAGGCCAAGTGCTCACTTAAGATAACAAAGAATATGAATTACCGCGTCCCAATGTGAGATCCTAGGCGTTTGTAAAAATTGACTCAGTACACTCACTGCAAAAGAGATGTTTGGTCTAGTGATAGTGAGATAATTCAATTTCCCAACAAGTCTTTGATACCTACCTGGATCTCCAAACAACTCCCATTTCTCTTTCAAGAATTTACGATTTGGGTCCATATGGATGTCAATAAGTCGTGCACCCAGCATGCCAGTTTCTTCCAGAAGATCAAGTACATATTTCCTCTGAGATATGTTGATACCCTCTTTAAATCTATTGACTTCAATTCCAAGGAAATATCTAAGCTTGCCCAAGTCTTTTGTTTGAAACTGATCATGTAGACACTGTTTCAGCTTAGCAATTCCAGTAGAGTCACTCCCAATAATTACAATGTCGTCCACATATACAACTGACAAAATGTGACCTGCATCACTATGTAGGTGAAATACCAAATGATTTGTTTGGCATCTATGGAGACCAAATGCCAATACAACATCAGAAAACTTCCCAAACCATGCTTGAGGAGATTGTTTCAAACCATATAATGCCTTTTTTAACTTGCATACAGTACCTCGATACTCCCTCTGAGCAACAAACCTAGGTGGTTGCTCCATATAAACTTCTTCATGCAAGTCGCCATGCAGAAATGCATTCTTAACATCTAGTTGAAATAAGGGCCAGTCTAAATTAGCAGCAAGAGAGATCAACACTCGAACAGAGGAGATTTTGACAACCGGGGAGAAAGTCTTCTTGTAATCAATGTCATATGTTTAAGTGTAACTCTTAGCAACCAAACGGGCTTTCAGACGTTTCATAGAACCATCAGGATGAAATTTGATTATATATATCCATTTACAGCCAATAGGTTGCTTACCAGGTGGTAGTGGAACAAGATCCCATGTCTCATTATGGTGAAGGGCATCCATTTCATCTTTCATAGCTGTCCTCCATCCCAGATCAGATAAGGTATCCTGAACTTTCTTAGGAATAGAAAGTTTTGAAAGTTGGGAGGTAAAACATGAAAATAAAGGAGATAAAGGATGATATGAGACAAATTGATTAATCGGATGTTGAGTAACACAAGATCGAGTACCTTTGCGGAGAGCAATAGGTGGAGAGTCTGAAATACTAGTTAACTGAGGATCCGAAGATGGAGACATGATTGGTGAAGGCATGGAAGCCAGTAGCTGCGAGTGACGCGAGTAAACCTGTAAAGGATCTGGGGGAGGGGGTGGAGGTGGAGGACCCGCGACAAGAGGGGAAAGTGTAAGATTAGATAATGGTAGAGGATTACACTCAACACTCGAAGCTATGTCAGAGAAATATGATATAGACTCAAAAAAGGTAACATCAGCACTCGTGAAGTAGCGTCTAAGAACATGACTATAACAATGATATCCTTTTTGAGTCCGAGAATAACCAACAAAAAACACTTGGTAGAACGTGGATCAAGCTTATCAAAACCTGGGTCAAGGTTATGAACATAGCAAACACACTTAAAATTTTTGGAAGAAGGGTAAATGGTGGAGATGAAGGAAACAAGATGGAAAAAGGAGAGGAACCATCGAAAACTGATGAAGGCATACAGTTAATAAGGTGACAAGCAGTAAGAACACCATCACTCCAAAATCGTTTAGGAACATGCATGTGCAGTAAAAGTGCTCGGGTTACATTTAATAAATGATGATTTTTACGTTCAGCCACCCCATTCTGTTGGGGTGTATAAGAACATGAAATTTGATGAACAATTCCTTTGCTACTTAAGTAAGTAGCAAAGACACTAGATAGATATTCTTGAGCATTATCAGAATGCAAAATCTGAACCCTTTTGTTAAATTGAGTTTTAATTTCTTTCTAAAACACTTTGAATATGGAAAGAAGTTCAGATCTTGCCTTCATCAGAAACACCCATGTTACACGAGAGTAGTCATTAATAAATGTGACAAAATATTGAAATGTGTTTGATTCAATGTTGATTGGTCCCCATATATCAGAGTGAATCAATTCAAAAGGACTCGAGGCTCGTTTATCAACTCAAGGTATAAACGACACACGATGATGTTTACTAATTTGACATACTTCACAAGGAAAGGGAGACACATTTTCTAGATTCCTAACCTGACGCTTTAAAAGGGAAAGAGAGGGATGACCAAGAAGACGATGACATTCATAAGCAGATGATGTGGATGTAAGGGCTTGAGTGGGTGATTGTTTAACATCAAGATAATACAGGCCATCAACTTCATGCGCCGTACCAATCTTGTTTCCCATCTTGAGATCCTAAAAGACACATGAAGAGGGATAAAATGTTACTAAACATTGAAGACTTTGAGTAATTTTACTGAAGGACAGCAAACTAAAGGGACAACTAGGAGCATATAGAATAGATGACAAGGATATAGAGTCAGTGAGCTTAGTGGATCCAATGCTTGTAACTTTAGCAAGATAACCATTAGCGAGGGTAACACTTTTTGGAGATATTACAGTATCTAACTTAGATAAGACAGAGGACAGACCAGTCAGATGTTTATTAGCTTCTGAATCAATAATCCACGGATCTTGAATGGATGAGGCAAAGACATGTGGATGCTATACTTGAGTGGGTAATAGTAGTTGTGGAGGATGAAGTCCGTGTGTGACCCAAAAGCCACTCATACTCATCCTTTGATATACTAATCGTACCTGAGTTAGAGCTAGTTGGTTGTGATATAGCATCTTGGCAAATGGCCTGATTAGCAGACCCAAATGATCTACCATGTAGATCCCAACAATAGTCCACCGAATGGTTAGTGCGGCCACAATGGGTACACTTACAAGGATCTCGACTTCGAGTGCGATTACCTTTGTCACCACGTTCCCCACGTGCATCTCTACCACCTCGACTTCCATACCCACCAGGAGCAACATAAGAGGTAACCGCATCATATAACTGTGACTCAAATTTAGTTGTCATATCTGAGAAAATCCACACAATATCTAAGAAAAAACACAATTCAACTTGAAAAATCCGAGAAACACGATTTGAAAATGTAGATACTTAGCCCAAGTACCCGAAAAACAACTCGAATACCTCAATTTCGGTCCTGTATCGGTCTATATCGGCCTGAATCGGTCTGTTTCAGATCTGAACCGGCCTGTTTCGGGTCTGTATCAGGCTGAACCGGCCTGTTTCGGGTCTTAACCGGGTTGTTTCGGGTCTGTATTGGCTGTGTTTTGGGTCTGGACCGGTACCAGTTTAAAACTAAGCTGAAAAGCTATCCTAAACGAGGATAAGAATGCCGTATACATGTTACCAAACATGTGTTATTCCTGATAGGAATACACTCTGACTCTAGGTTTTGGCTATTCAAACTCAAGGATTGGATAATTTATACCTGCAACCAAACACTCTGGGCTTAAACCTTTTGCCAGCGACGGAGGCCCTTCCTGGCGGCGGCGACGATGCTAATAACCACAGACAAGGCCGGCGAGTCCACCCCTGGTGCCCAGTACTGGAGAAGATGCCAGATAGTGGCCGGAAACTACTTCAAACACTACTGAGATCTATCCAACGACACCACGCTCTGATACCATGTAGATCATATGGGAAAGATCTTATCCATTTCATATTGATGTACAAACATATATATACACTACATACAATTGACACTTATACCCTCACACACTTATGCTAATTACAAACATTTCCTCTTAACAATATATATATATAACTTATCAAAAAAATATATATATTTATTTACTCAAAATTTTCACTCCTTTTCCAAAACCCAATGTAAAAAATTCTCAAATATTCTTTACAGTTTTCATAACCAATCATAAC
The DNA here is from genome assembly GCF_001411555.2 of Juglans regia. Taxonomy (NCBI): domain Eukaryota; kingdom Viridiplantae; phylum Streptophyta; class Magnoliopsida; order Fagales; family Juglandaceae; genus Juglans; species Juglans regia. The sequence goes on along the minus strand of NC_049906.1, from coordinate 3,924,219 downwards.
CTTTATGCTTGAAGTTTTGTTCTATCTTCCTCCTAAATAGGTGTTACCTCTTGTATACACCCTTGTGTACTTGTGCATTGCCAATTCTCACTAATACAATCGTTTACTTATAAAAAAAAAAAAAAAATTGTGAGCTTTGGCCCAAATTAATGGAGAACTGAATTGATGAAGGTTTTGTATCTTTACCTTTGGAAGTCAATTGTCTTTTGACAAGCAATGGAAATTATATTAAAGCATAGGGGGTGCAAGCTGAGTACTTACACAAGAAGCATAGAAAAGGATACGCCCATCTAGCGAGGAGAAGAAAGCTACCAAAATTCCAAAAAATATATTAAATTGGAGATTTGGGAGCCGTTGTGAGCACTCAGCCAAACATAGAGATTGGTGAAAAGGATGGCTTTTAGTTCCGAATTCATCTTCCCATGGTCTTTAGGATTTTGATTGTGAGCTTTGGCCCAAATTAATGGAGAACTGAATTGATGAAGGTTTTGTATCTTTACCTTTGGAAGTCAATTGTCTTTTGACAAGCAATGGAAATTATATTAAAGCATAGAGGGGTGCAAGCTGAGTACTTACACAAGAAGCATAGAAAGGGATATACCCATCTAGCAAGGAGAAGAAAGCTAACAAAATTCCAAAAAATATATTAAACTGGAGATTTGGGAGCCGTTGTGAGCACTCAGCCAAACACAGAGATTGGTGAAAATGATGGCTTTTAGTTCCAAATTCATCTTCCCATGGTCTTTAGGATTTTGGGCGTTGTGTTCTTGCCAAATGCACCACATTTAGCACAAAGGAGCCATCCTCCAAACATCTGAATTTTTGTGACCATCATAAGGACTAGAGGCCAACAAGCCAACAACTCCACCATCCTCTAGGGCATAATCCACTCAACAACTCCACCATAAGCTCCTAGCCATCTCACAATGTAGTAGAAGATGATCAATATTTCCAGTCTTGCTTTCTCATACAACATCATCCCAATACTACAATATGCCTCCTACGCAGATTATAGGACCTCATTCCCTTTCTTTTGAACTTTCGTTACCCTAATTTTTGTCTTGATTTATAAAACCAGATAGTGTTGAAACACTTCTTAGCATGTCAATTATGAAAGCTCCTTAACTATTGGCGGAGAAGTCTGGAAAGGGATGTAAGTTTGATAGATATCTTGATGTTTGCATTAAGTGTTCTTTGGGGAAAATCAGTTGCATATTGGTGGTGAGAGAAAATCCTCTCCGTACACTTTCTTTCTCAAAATTTTTACATGAAATTTGATGGTTTTTTGTTAGCTTCTTTTGGCTAGAAAGAATCATGTCTCATGTGAAAGTTGTAGTTATTGAACAAAAATCTTTTGAGGTAGTTAGGGAGGGTAGATGGTTGTTTCTCACAGAAAAAGGGAGGAAGTTTGTGATAAGTATGAGAATGGAGCTAGCCACAGCAAGGTGGTTTAGCAAAGCCTTGGAGGATGAGAGAAATGCTAGGAGAAAAGGATTTTATGCAAGCCATCGGGAAGGGGACAGAGGTTTCATGGTGCAAAGATGTGCAAATCTTCAGGGAGAGTTCATGGTGATGGAAGAGTATCAAGGGGGTGGACGTCGGAGATGCATTCTAGTCCCAGATGAGAAAGATGGAAGAGGATGGTGGAAGCTGGCGGAGTTGTTAAGGGAGGCTTCTGGTTCAGGAGGGCAGGCACCACCAGCGGCAATGAAGACATTGAAACCTGCTTCATACAAGGAGGCCCTTCAACAATGGAGGCCTGGGAACCAATCCCATCAACTGGACAGGAGGGCTGTTAGTGGGGTTGTCAGTGGTGCCGTGTCCGTAGGTGAGGAAGATGGCAGGAGAGTTGTTGGTCTTCAAAAGGAAATGGTCGTGCGTGTCTTGTCTGACATGCAAAATCAATTGGGGGAGCTGCAAGAAAAGATCTGCTTTTTGAAGAAGTGCGTTGAAGAGCAGGAGTGTCAACTGGGGGCTGCTCTTAGGCCTTCAGCTGTGGACCCACGAGATGGGCCTAAGGCGCAACCCAAGGGCAAGGCCCAGCTTAGGCCTGGCCCTTCAGATGGGCGAAGGCCCAGTAGACTGGAAAACAGACCCAGCGGGTCTGTTTGGAGGAGACGAGGGGCCTCCCTCCCACATGCTGCGGTGGGACCAGTTGTGGACGGCGGGGCTCTTCCTCAGGTGACGGCGAAGGGGTTGCGGCCACCGGCGAAGATAGTGGTAACGGCAACAGTAGCAGAACCGGAGGAGGCAGCTGTATCGGAGGAGATATCGGGTTTAGAGGCTCAGCCCGAAACTCTTGTTTCGGTAACGGGTAGCGAGCCGAATCCTACCCAGAACTGGGCGATGGACACCTCCGAGGATAGTGGAGGTCCGGCGGAGAGGGTATGCAGTGCGACCGACACGATAGACTTTCAGCAAGTCTCGGGAGTGAAGGACAAGCCCGATTTGCTTGACCCGATGCAGTCTCTTGGGTCGGATGTGGGACAGAATCGGGCGATGGTCACTTGTGACCCAAGAGGTGGTCCGACAGAGTCATTCTTGATGCCGACAGAGGTAGAGGAGAATTTCGAAGGCTTGGTGGAGAGTTCAACAAAAGTGGGAGGTTCACAGGGAGGGGAGATAAGCTGCGGGCTGACAAAGGAGAGTCCTGAGCTGTTGCAGAGGGGGGAGAAAGAGCTTGTTGTGTGGGAATATGAGGGTGGGTCAGAGGAGAAGGAGATAGAAGAGGAAGGCACTTTGATTAGGGTTGAACCAGCCGCATCTTCAGCAGATGAACCATCAGAAGATGACCCTATACCGATAAATATGATTTCCCCTACTCTTCCATCTGATTGGGTTTTGAAAAAGGTGGAGGAACTTAAGAGTTGTATGGGGATTTCGTGTGAGGGATACGAGGAACAATTTAAGGCACTGATAATAGCAATGGAGGCAGGTCATCATGGTGTAGAGTCGAAAAGAGAGAGGGAGTTGAAGAGGCTGACTTGGTCCATTAATTATGAGGGGAAAGAGGGGAGTGCAAGCCGTGGAAGAAATAAGGGGAGGGCTGGTTCAGTTGTAAAATGATGCACAAAATTTTGATTTGGAATGTTAGGGGGCTGAACGAGATCAACAAACGCCTCCGTATTAGATCTCTTTTAAGACAATGGAAGATGGATATCGTTTGTCTACAAGAAACTAAACTGAAGCTAATCACCAGGAAAATTATAAGAAGCATATGGAGCTGTCAATATGTAGGATGGTCTTATTTAGCTTCGAAAGGGGCTTCGGGTGGAATTTTGGTCATGTGGGACAAAAGGGTAGTGGAAAACATAGAGGAATTTGTGGGGGAATATTCGGTGGGGTGTAGCTTCAAAAACACAGAGGATGGCTTTAAATGGGCTTTTGGAGGGGTGTATGGTCCCAATTTAGATAGCGAGAGGCGGTTTCTTTGGGATGAACTTGCTGGTCTATGTTCTTGGTGGGATGTACCTTGGTGTTTTGGGGGAGATTTTAACGTGACTAGGTTCCCTAGTGAAAGATCAGGGGAGGGGCACAATCTTGCTATGGTGGAGTTTTCGGATCTAATCTTTGAATTGGGTCTTATGGATTTACCTTTGATGGGAGGTGACTATACTTGGGCTAATAATCAAAGCTGGTCAAGATTGGACAGATTTCTCATATCTCCTTCTTGGGAGATTCATTTTCCAGATTTGTGTCAAAAAAGGCTTCCAAGGTTAAGCTCGGATCACTTTCCGGTTATGTTGGATTGTGGTGGCATTCAAGGGGGTAGAAGGCCTTTTAAGTTTGAGAATATGTGGCTAAAAACAGAGGGGTTTGTGGATTTGATTAGGCAATGGTGGAATTCTTTTCAACTTCAAGGTACTCCTAGCAATGTGTTGGCTGGAAAATTAAAGGCTTTGAAGAAGGAATTGAAGACATGGAATGAGCAAGTATTTGGGGATGTAAATTTGCAAAAGAAGAATTTATTTCAAGAGTTACAAAGTTTGGAGGGAGTAGGAGATGTGCTAAACCGAAAAGAGCAAGTGGTTTCTGAACTAGAAAGGCTGCTACTATTGGAGGAAATTTCTTGGAGACAAAAGTCAAGGGCATTGTGGCTTAGGGAGGGGGACAAGTGTACAAAATTTTTTCACCGAGTTGCGAACTCACATAGGAGGTTTAACACTATAGAGTCCATGAATATTGATGGAATCACTTCTAATGTTCAAGCTGAGATTAAGGATCATGTGGCTGGATATTTTGTAAATTTATTGTCGGAACCTTATGTGTGGAGGCCTACTTTAGATGGACTAACTTTTGAGACCATTGATCAAAGTAGTATGGATTGGCTAGAGAGACCATTTGAAGAGGAAGAGGTTCAGCTGGTAATCAGAAAAATGAACAAGGATAAAGCTCCGGGACCGGATGGATTTACTATGGCCTTTTTTCAGATTTGTTGGGAGGTGGTAAGGGAGGATGTCATGCAGGTTTTTCAGGAATTTTACAGTTTGGGCAGATTTGAAAAGAGCTTGAATGCTACTTTTATTGCACTAATCCCTAAAAAGGCGGGTGCTTTAGAGGTACAAGATTTTAGGCCTATCAGTTTAGTGGGAAGCATCTATAAAATACTTTCCAAAGTTCTTGCTAATAGGATGAGCACAGTTATGGATAAGATTATCTCCACGACTCAAAATGCCTTTGTTAGAGGGAGACAAATCTTGGACTCGGTCCTTATAGCAAATGAGTGTTTGGATAGCAGAATCAAGTCGGGTGAACCAGGTATCTTATGCAAACTAGATATGGAGAAGGCCTATGATCATGTTAACTGGAACTTCTTGCTCTATATGTTGAATAGATGTGGGTTTGGGGAAAGATGGAGGATGTGGATGAAGCATTGCGTGTCAACGGCCCGTTTCTCGGTATTGGTAAATGGTGAACCTGTGGGATTCTTCAATAGCTCGAGGGGACTAAGACAAGGGGATCCATTATCACCCCTTTTATTTGTTCTCATCATGGAGGCTCTAAATAAAATGGTGTCGGCTGCGGTAGATGGGGGATTTTTTTCAGGATTTTCTGTGGGTGATAACAATCATGGGTCCATCATTATTTCACATCTTTTGTTTGCGGATGACACATTGCTGTTTTGTGAGGCAGATGTAGATCATGTTCAAGCTTTGAAGGCTATCTTACTTTGTTTTGAAGCGGTATCAGGGTTGAAGATTAACCTTGCTAAGACGGAGATGGTTGCGGTGGGAGATGTTGGTAACATTAGGGGGTTGGCGAACATTTTGGGATGTGTGGTTTCTTCGTTGCCATTGAGGTATCTCGGTCTCCCGTTGGGGGCTCCTTTTAAGGCTAAAACAATTTGGGAGGAGGTGGTGGAGAAAATAGAGCGTAGGTTGGCTGGGTGGAAAAGATTGTATTTAACCAAAGGCGGGCGTATCACTCTTATCAAGAGTACTCTATCTAATCTTCCCACATACTTTTTGTCTCTTTTTCCTCTCCCCATCAGCATTGCAAATAGAATAGAGAAACTTCATCGGGACTTCTTGTGGGGCGGAATAGGAGACGAGTTTAAATTTCATTTAGTAGGATGGGATAAGGTGTGTACCCCTTTGAGAGATGGAGGATTGGGCGTTCGGAATATGAGGGCTTTTAATAAGGCTCTAATGGGCAAATGGTTGTGGCGTTATAATAAGGAGAGGGAAGCTTTGTGGAAAGGGGTGATAGACATGAAGTATGGAAGTACTCGGGGGGGGTGGTGCTCTAGAGAGGGGAGGGGGGCATATGGTGTGGGGCTATGGAAGTTCATACGGAAAGGTTGGTGCTCCTTTGTTCGTCATACTCAGCTATGTTTGGGGAATGGCAATCGGATTAGCTTTTGGCATGATGTGTGGATGGGAGACACGGCATTGAAGGAGGCTTATCCCCCTATTTTCAGAATTACAAGGGACAAAGAAGCTATGGTGGCTGACTTGAGGGTTATTACTAATGGCATACAAGAATGGAACATTAGCCTTACTCGTGATACTCATGATTGGGAAGTGGCGGAGCTGGTGGAGTTTCTTAACTTGCTGTATACTGCTGATATGGCTGTCACAAATGAAGATGAGATGGTATGGAGACCTTCTAGGAAAGGGATTTTTTCTGTACGCTCCTACTATGAATCTTCTACCATACAACATAGGCAGATTTTTCCTTGGAAGAACATTTGGAGGAGTAAGGCACCTACAAAGGTGGCTTTCTTTGTCTGGACAGCAGCTTTAGGGAAGATTCTGACTATTGACAATCTTAGAAGACGGGGTTTAATTATTACAGATTGGTGTTGTATGTGTCGAAATAGTGGTGAATCAGTGGACCATCTACTCTTACATTGTGAGTTTGCAAGAGAAGTTTGGAATTATTTCTTTTGTAGAATGGGTATTGCATGGGTAATGCCGGGAAGAGTGGTGGAACTACTAGCAAGTTGGAGAGGGATTACTGGGACACCACAGATAGCAGTAATGTGGAAGATGGCTCCTTTATGTATTCTTTGGTGCATTTGGTGTGAAAGAAATGATAGACTTTTTGAGGATCATGAACGTTCCTCAGAAGAATTTAGGATTTTTATGTGGAAGACTCTTTTTATGTGGGCCATTGCTTTAGATTTGCATGGTCTCAGCTTCCATGATTTCCTTGTAACTGTTTTAGTTCCTAATTAGGTGTATTCACATGTATACCTCCAGTGTACCGGGGATATGCCTACTCTTTGATAAATAAAATACCTTATTACTTATCAAAAAAAAAGTCTGGAAAGGGGTAAAAGCCTGCAGTTAGGTTAAAGTTTTTAAGCACGTTTCTTTTTCTGATCTTTTCTCGGATGTTGGGGTGTGTTTGTATCCATGAGAATTGATGGGTAATGAAATCTTATTTTCTGGATGTTGCTGTGTTGCATTGATGCTGCACAACGAAATAGACCCAGTTCACAAGTGTATTCATCTAGAAGCCACCATGCTACATATGCAATGTTTAGTTTCTACAATAAGGACATATGTTTATTCCCAGATGTATTCAGTTTCTTTTTGTGATTGGATATGCCTTAAATTTGAATTAATATTTTTAGGTATGGCGTAAGCTTCAAGAGATTGGAAGTGAGTTTGTTTCTCTTGCAAAGAGCCTTTCAAACATGTCAAGGACTGCCTATCATGAGCAGGTGAGACAGACCAATTTTCAAAGATTGCTAAGCCAATCCAAGTGCCTTGAGTTTTGGTTATATATATTTATTTCCGGTATTATCATTTACACTTCATACATTATTAATGGTTTGATATTATTTTTATCTCAACTCAATTTTTTTACTTTTGTCTCCAAGGTGGGAGGACGAATACACAGCCCATATGAAGATGGTGAACATGAGGTAAGGGAGGTTCTACGTATTATAGTATTACTATGTTCTTTATTCAACAGCATCAGCATTAATATTAACATGCTGCATTTGGTTCTAGATGAATTTGGATTGATGTTTGAGCTACTAATATAGATAAATTAGGCTGCATAGTTCTTTGAAGAAGATAGATTCAGGAAAGCTTCTGGAAACTCCCGATGATGTCATGTTTTGAGCCGCCATTCAAATTGAAAGTCATATGTTCTGTAGAGCTGATTGCAAGCACAAAATATCTCATACTCTGAATTACTTTCCTCCCAAAACTAATAAATAATAATAAAAAGAAGCTGTTTTGCTACTTTTTTCCCCTTTTTTCTTACAAGGTTTCCTGTGCTCTTTGCGCTTAGAACTAAATCCCATACACATGTGGATCCCTGTCCTGTATTCGGTAAGTGGCTACCAAAGAGTTAGCCGCAAGATTTTCAACGGAGGCAGTACTTGAGAGTTTTAACTTTTGTCCTTGAGAGCCACTTTGCCTAAAAGCCATGGTGTTATTCTTCATCTTGGGCAATCGAATAATTTCTTTTTTAACTAAGGTCTCATTTTTTCCCTGCTTTACATTTGAGGTGTGCAATGGTTTTAGTTGTTACTTTATCTGTAAGACTGGATAGCTAATTGTCTCTGGCGTTCCTAGTTTTGCTGGGTATAAGCTAAGGCAGAGTCTCATGTTTTTGTTTTCTTTCTTTGTTCCATACGGTGTAAATCTCTCAATTTTAGTGATAAATTGTGCATATTCTTCTCCTCTTTGACTTATATTCAAATCTCTTCATCTGTACTATATGCATTCTGGATAATACGTATTTTCAACTAGGATTTCACTGCAAAACAGTTTCTTCCCCGGCAATCGGACTCTCAGATTAAACCAGTGCAAACAGAAGATTGTGGTGTGTTCAAATTTTGCACTTGCAGGCAATGCGGAGGCAAGGCAGATGGAAGGGATTATTTATTATGTGATTCGTGTGAGGAGATGTACCATATCTCCTGCATTGAACCTGCCATCAAAGAGATTCCCCCAAAGAGCTGGTACTGTGCCGTTTGCACTGCAAGTAGAATCGCATCACCCCATCAAAATTGTGAAGTGTGCGATAGGCTTATTGCTCCCAAGTCCTTAAGTAATGGAGGTGATGATGAAACTTCTGCCGTAAATGAAGAAACTTCTATTGGCATCGAAGAAAACTCAAATTGTGGTATGGACGATGTGCTTCAACCATCAAAAGGTGGAAAAAACTCTTTACCCTGTAAAATTTGTGGAAATGAGGTAGAAGATGGTGAAAAGTTGAAGGCTTGTGGTCACAGCTTTTGCCCAAATAAATACTATCATGCTAGGTGCCTGACAACTAAGCAATTAAAATCATATGGCCCTCGTTGGTACTGCCCTTCTTGTCTGTGCAGGGTTTGCCTTGCTGATCAAGATGATGATAAGATCATTCTATGTGATGGTTGTGATCATGCATACCACATCTATTGCATAAAACCACTGCGCACATCAATTCCAAGAGGGAAATGGTTCTGCAGAAAATGTAATGCAGGGATCCAGGCAATACGCAGAGCAAAAAGAGCTTACGAGACTATAGAAATTAAACATAGAAAGAAGGGTGTAGTGGGGTCTATGCCAGTTGAAAATCTTGAAAAGAGATGGAATGATAAAGGAGAAGAGGCATCAGAAAAAAGTGGAGGGATGGACATGCTTTTAACTGCAGCAAAGACACTAAAGTTTGAAGAGAATTTGGGTGCTATTGAGATCGGCCTATAGAAAGCATGCCTTTTTGGGAGATGTAAAGTCGATGGTTTTTGGCAAGTATTGATTTTAATTTTACATGTATCTCCCAATGCCTAGAATTTTATTTTCACTACATTTTTAAATTGACTGGTATGTGTAGGTTGTGGAATGTTAGATCTTGCTGACTTTTTGATCCATAAACTGGGGAAAATATGATTCTGAAGGTTGTATATTACTGGTCAGCAGAGCCAGAAACAATATATGTAGCTTGAATCTGCTGAATTGAACAGAAACACGATACCAGTTAGGCCAAAAGTGATTGTTCTGAGAGCTACTGTTTAATTTGTTGCTTTGTACTAGGGGTGTAACCGGTCCGGTCCGGTCCGGTTTTGGATAAAATCTAGGACCGAACCGGTATGTACCGGTTTTATATTTTTCAAAACCGATTACGTACCGGTTACCCTCCTAAACCGGTACTTCCGGTTTTACTGGTTTCCGATCCGGTCCGGTCCGGTTTTCCGGTTTTTTAAAAATATAAATTTCACAATTTGTCATTAAAAATTTGTTTATAAAAAAAAAAAAAAATTTGATTTAAAAAAAACTGTTTTATACTTTTATTAATATATTAGACTATATAATAGTATTAATATTAAACTATTGGTATAGTTATAAGTTATATATTAGTATTAGTTATAAACTTTTAGTGATTTAGTATTAACATTTTATGTAATAATTTATAAATTATAATAAGAAATTATTTCATATATGAATATATATGTTATATATAAAATTTCACATAAAATTTATAATTATACATTATATATAAAACTTATATATATTAATATTTAATATATATAAAATATTTTGTATAAAACTTATATATAAAAATATTATTTTTTATTTTTTTTAATCAACCGGTCCGGTCCGGTTCGGTCCGGTCCAAAAAATTCCGGAACCGGAACCGGACCGGAACCGGCCGGTTTTTACGTTTTAAAAACCGGTTCCGGACCGGACCGGTTCAAAACCGGTAAAACCGGTCCGGTTCGGTCCGGTCCGGTCCGGTTTTCCGGTTTGAGTTTACACCCCTACTTTGTACTTGTGTACATAAATTTGTGGGGTTGGCAGTTCTTGTTTAAATAAAAAGAAGAATCCCAAGAACAGTTCATGATGATTGAAGTAGGGGATATGGTTCTTTTATCATATTTGAATCTGTTGTATTTGAAATCTTCAATATGCCTTTAAAAAATTGTTTGAATAGAATTTTTTAATATTATTTCTCATGTTTTTAAATTTGAAAAAGTTGTATTATTTTCTATATTTTGTTTGAAAGTTTGAAAAAATTGTAATAATTAGATAAAAAAATTAAAAATTTGAAATTGAAAAGTAGTGTTTTATTTTTAAGTTATGGTTGAGATCTAGCTTAGCACATGCCTACTAGCATTGAGTTTTTCCTCATTTAGATCTAGCTTTTCTTGGATCTTGTTAAGAATGACAGGCCCACCGGGATGGACTACATAAAACAAGGAGTTCCAATCACTCGTACCAAAGGTGAGGCACATTTCACGTACAGTTCCTATAATTCCACTCTCAGAGTCGGGGATAATCGATTGCCTGGCCGACACTAGAGCTCAAAGAGTGGATGCTCAATTGAGGTGTCGGGATTGGCACCAACGATTACAGCCTCTGCACCATATATCTGTGAAAAGTTCTTGGCCTATCAAGATGTCTGTATGGGTTTGGCAAGGTGCATGAAAAAGATAGTGATGATGTTGGAACACAAGACAAGAACACGCGCGCCTGCATTGTTTTCGGCTAGATCCTTGGCAATGCGAAGGCCAGTCCAACCTTGCATATCAAGCTATCATGTATCTGATTATGGATAAATTAAGCCTCCGTTTGGATAGTGAGATGAGATGAGATGAGATGAGATGAAATAAGATGATTTTAGATAAAAATTAAAAATTAAAAAATTATTATTAAATTATTATTTTTTAATAATATTATTATTTTGATATTTAAAAAAATTAAATTGAGATTTAAAAAAGTTGAATTATTTATTATATTTTAAGTAAAAATTTGAAAAAATTATAATAATGAAATAAGTTGAATATTTTCTCAATCCAAAGTGGCAAGTCCAAGGAGCTTAATGAGCTGAAAGTCTGCACTAGGCATGTTGATGCTCGAAGAGCTGCAAAATACAAGTTGTGTGGTGTATGGATGACAATGAGAATTTTTGGTACGATTTTTATCTCTCTCTCTTATTGAATAAAGTTAAAGAAGCATGAGATAGTTTATACTGATAATTTTTGCATTTTCTTTATTAAATTGTTTTTTTCTAAATTTGTTAGAAACTTTCGATTAGGATTTCATCCTAGAAGAAAAAGAGTTTATTTTTAATAATAATATTTTTATTTTTTAAAAATATTTAAAATGGACATTCTACAGTCTCATTGGAGGCTCCGGTTGGGCTTAACATGTACTTTTCTATGTGTATTTTTTTAATTTATTTTTTATATTGATTTTTTTACACTTTTAAATATTTTTAAAAAATAAAATAAATTTAAAATATCATTAAAAAACACTTCCTTAATCAGAAAGTAAAAAAAAAATCATTAAAAAATATTTCCTTAATCACGAAGTAGAATAAATATTATTTTTTATTATATTTTATGATTAAGAAAGTATTTTTTAATAATATTATAATTTTTATTTTATTTTTTAAAATATTTTAAATTATTAAAAATATCTATATAAAAAAAATTAAAAAAATTAAATAAAAAAATGCTACAGGCCCAGCGGGAGCCCCCAGCAGGGCAAGTAGCATTTTCCTTTTTTTTTTTGAAAAAAGTGAATAAATCTAGAGTTTACATGAAAAAACAATTTTTTTAATAAAAAATTCTACATTTTTTTTAGATAAAGTGTACTGCACTTGCAAACTTAAGAATGTATATAGTATTACTCAAAAGTGATATGGTGGGTTGGTTCAAACATCAGACCATAGTCCTCAGTTGGTTGAAGTGAGCAAGAGCAGGTACATAGCCTTTAATAGACTTAGGCCTTTTAGATATGAGCTGAGTTAGGATAAGAATGAGGAATGTAAGAAGATTGTTGAAGATAGTTGGAGGAAATCAACTTTGTTTTCTTCAAGGTTGATGGCAGTCACAAAGGGTCTCCAAAACTACAAGGAATCATTGATTAAGTGGTATAAGAAGGATGCAAAAAATGAAAGGGGAGCCATTCTAAAGAAGTTGAAAGAAATCTTGAGCTTGCAAGATTCTAACACGAGATCTCATTGAGCGAATTAAGCAGAAACAAAGGGAGGTTGATGTGTTGCTAGAAGAGGATCAAAATATCAGATGGAAGTAACGTGCTAAACAAAGATGGCTACAAGATGGTGACATGAATACCAAATTTTTTTACCCTTGTGCAAATCAAAGGAGAAAGACTAATTCCATTAAGACTATCGAGAGGGATGATGGGTCTGTTGCTAATTCCTCAAAGGAAATTGTTGGAATGTTCTTATATCACTATCAGGATTTGTTTTCCTCTTCAAATCTTGTTAATATAGCAGATTGCCTTAGGCGATTAAAGACTAAAGTCACAGAAGACATGAACTTGTTCTTGACTAAGACCTTCTCGGCTGATGAAGTGAAGGAAGTAGTATTTCAGATGAATCCACTCAGTTCACCAGGACCAGATGGTTTCCATGCAGGTTTCTATCAAACTCACTGGAGAACAGTTGGTAATGAGGTATGTGGAGCTGTGCTGGACTTTCTTAACTTAGGTGGTGAAATCAAGCAAATAAATGAGACTCATATTGTTCTCATCCCAAAGATGAAGAATGCAAGAAAGGTTGTTGAGTTCAGGCCAATTTCCCTATGCAATGTTCTTTATAAGATAATATCAAAGGTGTTGGCCAATCGATTGAAAGGAGTACTGCAAGAGGTAATATCCCCCACTCAGAGTGCTTTTGTTCCTAGGAGATTAATAATGGATGATGTAATTGTTGCATATGAAGCCATGCACTCAATGGATAAGAGATTCAAGGGAAGATATGGTTTTATGGCCTTAAAACTTGATATAAGTAAAGCTTATGATATGGTGGAGTGAGAGTTCCTACATGTTGTGATGACCAAGATGTGCTTTCATTCAAAATGGGTCAATTTGATCATGAGATGCATCAACTCAATTTCTTACTCCATTCTTATTAATGGCTCATCTCAAACTACTTTCCAAGCCACAAGGGGTATTAGGCAGGGTGACCCTTTATCACCTTACCTATTTATCCTTTGCTTAGAGACCTTGAGTGCTCTACTTAACCAAGTTGAGGAAAATAAAGTAATCACTGATATTCCAATTGCCAGTGGTAAAATTTCTATTAACCAATTGTTTTTTTTTTTTTTGTAGATGATAGCTTGTTGTTTTGCAGATCAAATGCATTGGAGTGGAGTCTAATGCTTGAAATTCTAAGCCTCTATGAACAAGCATCTGGACAAAGGCTTAACAAAGATAAGACTTCTATTCATTTTAGCAAGGGAGGTGTAACACCCAGATCTAGCACCAAGATTAATCTAATTTCAGGTTCTATAAAATTTTTCTTTTGGGTTAATATGTATGAAAAGTTCATTTGAAATTTAACAAGTAATTTTGGAGTAGCTTACGGGCCCAAAAAAGTATTTTGGTGGTATATGAATTTTTATTTGGGCTTGATAATTAGGATACAAATTTTAATGGATCAAATGAAAATTGGCCCGAAAATTTTATAGGACAAGCTGAATTATTTATAGAGGTTGAGTTGAGACCCATAACTCACGGGAAGGCAAAACCACATACGTCCAAAACCCAAGCCGTGAGAACCAATTTCAGACTCCACGCCCATGCACGTCTCTCATGGCATGCACGTTTCTCCCTTCCCTTTCTCCTATAGGGTTTCTAGTTTTCTATATTAATACACACGCTTAATACACAAAGTTACAGATCCACTCTGTAGACCCCATAGATGAACAGCCGCACCCTTCCTCCACGTTCAAGGAATAAAAAAGAATCGAAGCCCACGTCGCACTCTCTTCTCCATGCCATCCCAATTGCAAGCCGCAACAACCTCCCACGCCAAACCTCCTTCACTTCACAGCAACCACTAGCTACAACAAAGGCAAACCCAGAGAAATCACCCCACCTTAGCTCGCAGTTAAACTGCCTTAGAAGAGCCATTGCACCTCCTTATGGTCACCACCTCAATGCACGAAAAATCCACACAACCACTAGTGACTTGAACCACTGCTCACTAGCAACCTCTCACCCCCCTTAGCACCTTGCCACCATCACCAAAATCTGAGCAACCACCCGTAGCTCCTCTCCTCAGCCCTGTTGCATGGAACAGAAGCCCCCAAGAAGGTAGGTCGTTGCATTACGAGGATGCCTTTCGGCGTCCTCCACAGGTAGAACCTCCACATTGTGAGCCCCTTCCTTCACATAAAATTGACGCCACAGCTCAGCCACCTAGTTGCACCACTCAGTCACTATTGTGCACCCTCACTACCACTCTCTGTAAACCACCACAACAGCCCCTGGTTCACCACACGAAAATAGAGCATGACCAAGGGGAAAACAAGACCCCATGTCCCTCATTTTCAGCCACCGTTTCTCGCCATAAACAACCACTACCTGTCTTAGGTTCTGCATCGACCAACCCCCACAAATCGGTCGTGCTACTCCCCACGCCACCATACTCCATCGTACGTAATTCTCTCTCTCTCTCTCTCTCTCTCTCTCTCTCTCTCTCTCCCTCATAGTGCACTATCGTCGTGCTCCACCGTCAACCCCAGCCAGCCACCACTTCGCTGCTCGCTGCCACTCCCTCTCGGTGAGTCTCCGTCGCATAGCCCCTGGGTCTCTTTAGTGAATATTTGTCCTTTACAATCTAAAAGTGACTTTTGCATTTTACGAAAAGCAACATGCCTTTAAAGCTATTTACAAAAAAATGCCATCAAACACTTTGGTGATGTGATTATCAGCAAAGCCCTCGACAACCCTTTTAAATGTTTTTATATTATTGCTCTTAATGGATAAATCATAGGTGTAGCATGATTTACAAGTGACTGGGGCTGGATTTGACTTTTAAAAAATATGTATCTTGACTTGGGCTTAATTAGATATATAGACTTGTGATTGAGTGAGAATTGGATTAAGTGAATATTAAGTGGAGACGCATTTTAGATGAGCTTAATTTTTATTGAATAAACATGTAGCCATATATTTTTATTTTATAGAAATAATTTAGAGTTTAATTTATTAGTCGGAAAGATTAAGTGGATAGTGATGAAGTGGGGAAGTGATGATATTTAGGGTTTTGAGAATGTTAGACATTAGAGAAATATAGATATTTTAATATCTTAGATGTTAATTACGTAGTACATGTTCAATGAAAAACTTACGGAAGGTACTTGATGACTATTTTATAGATGATAATTGATATTCTCTTGGCATTGTTGTGAGAAAATTCATAAAAGTTAGAAGTTTAGGTAAGTGGAGTTCCTATGCTAGATTTGCATTAAAAAGGAAAATGAAATGAGATTGGTTTGTAAAATGTGTATGTTATATTTTAAAAGAAAATGTGAAAACAATTCCAGTTATTTGTTATATATTCACTCATGAAATTTGTATGAAATAGAAAAAATGCTTTTTGACATGAATAATGTAGAAATGAGTAATATTTTACATGTTTCTGAAATGTGTTAAAGAGCGAATATGAAATCTGAGAATTTTTGTAAATGTTATACAAAAATGCTTTGGATATGTTTTTGATCATATGAAAATGATATGAATATATTCAGCACTTTGTTTGATATGATATGCATCTAAAAAACTTTTGGCATGACTTTCTGTTTTTATTTTGATTTTGATTCTGGTTCTAATATGATACTTCTGATTCTGTTATATGGTTGGTACCAATTCTTCTAATATGATATGAGTGCACCCACTTTGGGAACAAAGTGGTTTTGCTGGTGTTCTTTCCTATGTGCACACTTGAGAGTTTGAGAATGAATAAGAGAAAATTTCACATTCTGATACTATCTGGTTTGGCCACCGGGGATAGCACAACCCTACCACGAGAGTTAAACATAGTATATGATATGATATGGTGATATGATACAATACGATATGAAATGATATGATAAGATGAAAATGTTTAGTCATGTTATGCCAAAGGATCTTTGAATATGAACAGTTGGTTTTTGAATATGAACAGTTTGAAAAGTCACTCTGATATTCTGATAACATGTTTCTTAAATCTGCATATTGAAACTGAAATAATTTATTTATGCATTCTGAACTCTCTGAAAAGTCTTATATTTACATATTAGTATATGTTCTCTGCTTACTGAGTTGTTGATAACTCACCTCTTATCTTCACAATATTTTTAGATGTTTGAATGTTTCAGCTGAGGATCAAGAATTGGAAGCATGTATAAGGCTGCGTGAGAATAGTGGATTAAGTACAAATATGGTACGTACTTTGGCTATTAGAGAATTTTATTCAGTAGTTTTGTTTTGCTTTGTCAACTGGATATTTTGGAAGGTTGATATTTATTTTGAGATTTTGTGGTGTTTAGAATAATTATATTAGAGTAGTTGATTGAAACAGAGAGTCCTATGAGTCATTGAAAGTTTGGAGTCTATGACTGTATGGTTGAAATATGATTTTTTAGTGACAAAAATAACTCTTTGAACCTCCAGGATCGGGGCGTTACAGGAGGAGGCCAAGAGATTTATCCTGAGTATAGCAGGGGTCAGGGCTTCAAATTCATATGAAACATATCTTGGTTTACCTGCTCTTATAGGTAGATCAAAAGCAAAGGCTTTTTGTAGCATTTTAGATAGGGTGAGAAGTAGAGTCAGTAACTGGAAACCTAAATTCCTCTCACAGGCTGGTAAGGAGATCTTGTTAGCTGTGGTACAATACCTTCCAATTTATTGTATGGGAGTCTTTAAGCTTTCTCTTTGTTAAGAGAGATCAATAGAATTATGAAGCAATTCTGGTAGAATCGGCAGCATAGTGAAGGAAAAATTCATTGGGTCTTATGGAGTCAAATGGGAAAGGCAAAGTTTGCAGGTGACTTGAGATTTAGAGATTTAAAAAGTTTTAACAACGCTCTACTTGCAAAATGAGGCTATAGATTACTACAAAGACCTGATGCACTCCCAAGTAAGATTTTGAAGCTGAAATATTTTCCCCATTTTTAATTTTTTTGAAGCTAAAATTGGGTCAGACCCTTCCTACATCTGAAGGAGTATACATGCAACAAAGAACTTTGTGGAAGAATGATCTTTATGGAGGATTGGCAAGGGACAACATGTGAGAATTTGGAAAGATAGATGGATTCCTCAACCATCATCTTTTCGAATTCAAAGTCATGTGCAGGAGTTAGATGGTGATGAGTGTGTTTTTGCCATTGATCCAGATCACAAGTACTAGAATACTCCATTGATTGATTCCATATTTTTAAGTACAGAAGTTGAAATTGTTAAGAAAATTCCTATTAGTGCTTACAACTATCCAAACAGGGTTATTTGGATATGCTCTAAAACTAGTATTTTCTCTGTAAAGAGTTCATATCATTTGCACAAGGACATGGTAGAAAGGGTTAAAGGACAAGGATCAAGTTCTAATTCTCAATAAGATGTTTGGCTGAAGATATGAAAGCTAAATATCCCTAATGCAGCAAAGGTAATTATTTACATGGAGAGCTTGCTTAGAGTTTTTACCTACAAAAGCTAACCTTTTCAAGAAGATAGTTGTAGAGTCTCCAGATTGCCCCATTTGTTTGAGAGAAGTAGAAACGATCATTCATGCAATATGGGATTGTCCTGCAGCTAAGGATGTATGAAGCATTTCTTCTAAGAAAGTTCAGAAGTGTGCCTTGTCTGCATCAGGTTTTGTGATTTTGGTAGCTGATATGTTTGACTTGTTAGAGCAGTTTTCCTTAGAGGAGTTTATCATGATGGCAAAGAAAATTTGACAGATGAGAAACTCTTTCATTTTTCAAGACAAATTTATCCATCCAAACTTGGTAATGCAACAGGTAAAACAATTACTATCAGAATATCAAGAAGGCCAAGCTTCAAAAGTAGTTTCCAAGGGTGACTCAGGAAGCAATTATATTAGCGGAGAACCTCCTCCTTTAGGCACTTATAAGGTGAATTGGGATGTTGCAGTCAAACACGAGATTGGTAGAGTTGGCATAGATATTGTTATAAGGGATTTTGAAGCAAGGGTGGTGGCTTCCAGAAGCATGCAAAGGTATATGGAGCATTACAGGCGATCATCTTTACAAGAGACAGGTTTGAGAAGCATAGTCTTGGAATGGGATGCATTGCAAGTAATTCACAGTATCAATCTTAACTCTTCACAGTTCCATATTTTGGGAGTAATCTTAAGAGATGCCAAGTTTGTTTTGTCTCATTTTGATCACTAGATTGCAGTTCATGTGAGAATAAATGTCAATATGACAGTACATGTGTTGGCCATGTATGCTTTAGAGAGTCAAGAGGATGAGATTAGATTGGAGGAAGGTCATTCTATGTATTCTTCCTTTGATTTGCTGATTATTTCAATAAAGCTTACTATGTTTCATTAAAAAAAAAAAAAAAAATCTCCTCCTATATTTCGTTCTTATTTTTTCATATTAAGGATATTAATAAACAAAATAAAATAAAAACAAACGAAATACTAAATTACCGCTCTCTATGTTTTTAAATTTTTATTATTTTCTTAAAAAGATACTAAAAATATTTTGGATCAGAGCACCGGCAGTCGGAAGAGCCACGGCAGAGTCCCAACGCCACCAATTTCTTATATTTTGGGGTTCCCATTTTTTCTCATTAGGGATTCCAGAAAAGCAAAAACATTATCTCATTAGGGCTTCAAGAATCAAAATTCCACTCAGGTAAGCGTTTCTCTCTCTCTGTTATCCTCAAATGGACTCTCAATTTCTTTTATTAATTTCCATGATGCTGTGGAAAATGTAGCAAAAGAAAAGAACACAAGCGAGAAAATGTATACTTTTCGGTGTTTCTGACTTTAGAAAGCTATTTCTTTCACTCAAAGGAGTTAGGCGTAAGTGTTGGGCTTTCTTTTTAGTCGAACTTTTAGTTTCACCAGAAACCGAAAGCAAGAGAAAACGCTAGTTTTCGAATTTCGGTGTTTCTGACTCTAGGAAATAGTAGAAAGCTATTTCTTTCACTCAAAGGAGTTAGGCGTAAGTGTTGGGCTTCCTTTTTAGTCGAACTTTTAGTTTCCCCAGAAACCGAAAGCAAGAGAAAACGCTAGTTTTCGAAATTCCATGTTAATTTCTTTCCTGCGTTTTTTCGCTACCAAACGGTGCTCGAGGGTATTTACAAAGAAAAAGATTTCTCCCTCCTTTTGCCGTCTCTGGTCTGAACCCTTGGGAAAACGAAATTTCTGCCTCATTTTGCCGTCCCTCTCCCTCATAACCCTAAACCCTCTTTCTCCTCCCTCCCTCCCTCCATCACCCACAGAATCCTTCAAGATTTCTGATGTCGCATTTTCAAAGAGATAGATAGAGGTATATACTTTGAATTTTGGAAGCAAAGTAAAAAGAGAGGCTATACACAGACAGATAGAGAGATGAACGGCGAGTATATGCTACTGTTCCTACTTCCCGCACTGTTCTTTTGTAATTTGTTTTGTCTTTGATTTTCAAATGTGGAGCAGAGAGGGTCTCGGGGAGCTTTTTCGTAAATAGCCATCTGGCTTTTTCACCTCAGTCTGTCGCCTTTCTTGGTAAGAAATCTCGGTCCAAGTAGCTTTTTCCTTTACAAAATTGGTTTAGTTTGTGGTTGTTTTGGCTATTATTGTTGGCTTTGTGTAGTGGGTGTCCTGATAATTCACCTAAATCTCCAATATCGGAAAGTGGGAATGACTTTGAAACCCTAATTGTTAACTTCTTTTTAGTACTGAGGGAATGGGTGATGAAGAGGGAACTGGTACCGGCGATGGAACATACTGCACTGAGGGCTTGAAGAGTGAAGCCGTGAATAATGGGTCTGCAATTGGAAATGGGAATGATGGTGGTCAGTGGAACTCTGGTGGAAGCAAGAGCTTCAAAACTTACAAGAGGCGGAAGCATGTGAGATCAAGTTCAGATGGCAAAGCTCAGCAAGACTGGAGAGTTTGTGCAGAAGCTGCAAGTCAGTTAACGGAACAGGTTTTTGCTCCTTCACTTTATATTGCGCATATCTAGTTCAATTGCAAGATGTGTTTGCTAACTTTTTTCTAGCATGTAAAACAGTTTGATCAATTGTTAATTACTCTCGAGTTTCAAGGCTTAAAGTTTGGTGTTGTACCTTGAAATCTCTATTTGAAATATTGTAAGCTGCTTTTATTCAGAGAAATAATCTGCCCAGTGACTGTACCTGAAGCAACTGGTTGTGAGTAGGCACCTAAAACTTTTGAAGAAACTATCACTGACACGCGTACAAATTTTGCTTGCTGCCATAATAGAGAAATGCGGGGACGTTCTAGTCAGCATATCAATCAACGCCAGTGGCTTATACTGGAAACCATTGGGCTGGAAAGTGGAATCAGAAAAACTTGTAGTCATGTTTTGAGCTTTTACCTCTGTACTGTGAACTAGATGAGGTTTTTTCCCTCAAAATTGAACTTAAGATGGAATTGAGGAGAATTGCTTCTTTCTATTCCCAGCTCACACAGTAGTTAAAATGGTTGTGATGTGCAATCAAGTCCATGCGATTAGTCGTTGTATTAAGCCATATACCATCAAGCACATGCCTTGTTCACTAATCGCCTAATTTCGAGGAAGGGTGGGTTGCGGAAATGTTGTCACTGGTCAGTTATGGGGCATGCATCTAGTATGGGCCATCCTTTTCAACGTATCGACGCATACGCTCCCTGACATACCTATCAGAATGAATCACTTATGTTGGCCTTTTAGATTTGGCATTGTGGTGATATATTTTTTTCTGTAGTTAAAAAAACATATAACATCAATAGTTGTATTCCAAGTACACTGGATGTATAGAAGAGAAAATACCTAGCAAGAAGAAGAAATAAATACGAGGAAACCATGAAAGTTAAGTCCATTAAAATGGCATTTTAGTTTTCATGATATGTTATTATTTTTTTTAGTAAATAAGAATTTTATTGATAATAATAGGCATAACCCAAGTACATAGGACATGTACGATATGGTATTATTAGAGGTGTCATATTACAAATGGAATTAGAATTTGTGTGCATTGGATAATCACTGGTTTGGAATTTGCATATTGTCTCATAATTGGATGGAGCCTTAGGCCAAAAATAACCTTTTTAAATGGGGCTGCTAAATCCCAAGTTCAATCTGAAGATTTCAACTCCTTTAGGACTGGTGGTGATATTTTAGCGAAATGAAACATGAATGTTTGTGCATTTTGGACAAAACATTTGTTTTACATGTTTTTCAAGACTCTTACATGAGCAGATTGAAATTTTCTAAGAAAGATCTTTAGTGGGTGTTTTTGGAATAAGTGAGGCAATCTTATTCAGAGCATGGAAGGGTGCAACCCAAGTGCATAGTAAGTATACAATATGAAGCGCCCATCTAAGGAAAAGAAGAAAAATAACAATTCAATCAAATCTCTAAAACTACGGAATGGAAGTTGTTGAGCGCAGCATCCAAACATATGGTGCACTCATTATTGTATACTCAAATAAGTATGCAACTCGGTGCATATATATTTTTAGATTTTAGGTCAATGATGTTATCCATACATACCTAGAAGCACAAATACTGATGGCGAACAAGGGGATGCTACAATTTGGATATGGTGAATAGCAATTGGTGAAACATTAGGATATGGTACTGTATGCCTGTGGTTTGGTCCTCGTTACCCTTTCTCAAATTATATTTGAAATCTTGCAGACTCTGAAGGAACCTGGTCACACAGTTATAGAAAAGAACTCTATTGAAGAAGTCCATGTTCCTATGGATGGTTCAGATGACTGTTTACAGAGGCACTGGAGAAATGTTATACTGGAGCACATGCATCGGTCATCTAGTGTTGATGAAAGTTTTATACGGGGGTGCATTTGGAAGGCACTTGTATTTAATCATGGAACTGATGGTACGATGGTGGTTAAGGTAACCAAAGTTGCAGTGTTTTACTGAAAGTAGTCATCATTTGTATTTATAATTATTTCTCTTTCATGGTTGTCTTGCAGGAATCTGGCCATTGTGATGAAGACAGGCGTGAAGCTTCACAAACAGGGTGCATGCCGAATGGATCCCAGAAAGCAGCTAATGGGCATGCAGGTGCTTTATCTAGTGGATGTTTAAATGAATCTGATCACAATAACAATACTGAGAAGTGTCAGCGTGCTACGTTTAATATTTTAATTTCGGACAAGTTCACCTCATTGTGCAAGCTGCTGTTTGAGAATTTCCAAGGAATCAAGGCTGACTTTTTTGACTTTAGTGTCATAAACTTGAGGATGAAAGAGGGAGCTTATGAACGTTCACCTGTCCTTTTCTCTTCAGATATTCAACAGGTAATCTCGAGATTCTTTTTGCGTTAAGCTCTTATATTTCATACTCTTTTATGTGTTATATATATGCTGTCAAAATAATAGTTCAAGGCCTATACAACTTCACCCTTTTGATGTTTGCCTTTTGTTTCAGTGTATTAATAAATGTTCTCTTTTTTTTTTTTTTGTTTTTCAGTAGCAAAAGATATCTTTTTTCGAAAAGAAATTACGCGTTTACAATTTTGCACTGTCGAAATAAATTGTTGGCCTTAGATCTTAGAAAAACTTTTTTTTTTTTTTTTTGATAAATAGATCTTAGAAAAACTTTTCGTTGTAATAATTTCTAAAAAGTCCTTCATTTTGCACTCTATGAGTGTGCATAGCAAAACTGCTTGATTTATGTATTGATTAATACACATTTTTGGTATCGTAGCCCATTCAAAAGTTCTTTGGTCATATTTGATACTTTCAATGCTTCATGGTTCTTATGCTAAGGAAATATTGTATAAATTTCTAGTAATTGTGTGGTGATAATGGTTACTTTATCTCATAAAGAATACTTTGGCCATATGTGGTTTCACAAAACTTTTTAAAACTTAAAAATTTTATCAAATCAAATGAAACATCTTTGAATCTCAAAGAAATTTCTATTTCAAATTTTGATCCAATTATTACTCAATCGTTATCCAAACACAAAAATCATTACAACTTTTACAAATTCCAAAATAAAAATACTCTTAAAACTTGCATTTAAACAACTTTTCACAAACTCCAATACAACACTTATTTTCAATATATATATATATTTTCTCCTTTTCCAAAACCCAATGTAAAAAATTCTCAAATATTCTTAACATTTTTCATAACCAAGCATGACCTTTATGCTTGAAGTTTTGTTCTGTGTTCCTCCTAAATAGGTGTTACCTCTTGTAAACACCCTTGTGTACTTGGGCTATGCCTATTCTCATTAATACAATTTTACTTTTAAAACAAAATTGTGAGTTTTGGCCCAAATTAATGGAGAACTGAATTAATGAAAGGTTTTGTATCTTTACCTTTGGAAGTTAATTGTCTTTGGACAAGCTACGGAAATTATTAAAGCATAGAGGGGTGTGTGCAAGCTGAGTACTTACACAAGAAGCATAGAAAAGGATACATCCAAGCTAGCAAAATTCCTCAAAATATATTAAATTGGAGATTTGGGAGCTGTTGTTAGCACTCATCCAAACATAGAGATTTGGGATCTGTTGTGAGCACTCATCCAAACATAGAGATTGGTGAAAATGATGGCTTTTAGTTCCGAATTTGTCTTCCCATGGTCTTTAGGGTTTTGGGCCTTGTGTTCTTGCCAAATCCACCACATTTAGCACAAAGGAGCCATCCTCCAAACATCTGAATTTTTGTGACCATCATAAGGACTCTACCAACATGCCAACAACTCCACCACCCTCTAGGTCATAATCCACTCAACACCACCATAAGCTCCTAGCCATCTCACAATGTTGTGGAAGATGAACAATATTTTTCCAGTCTTGCTTTCTTATACATCATCCCTATACTACAATATGCCTGCCATGCAGATTATAGGACCTCGTTCCCTTTTCTTTGAACTTTCGTTACCCTAATTTTTCTCTTGATTTATAGAATCAGGTAGTGTTGAAACACTTCTTAGCATGTCATTTATGATTTATGAAAGCTCCTTAAATATTGGCGTAGAAGTCTGGAAAGGGGTAAAAGCCTGCAGTTTGATTAAGGAGATGTTTGGATTCGCAAGTCATCTCAGCTCATCTCAGCTTATCTCACTACTATTCATTACTATTCAGCAACTTTAACTCACAAATCTCACTACTATTCACAACTCATCTCATTACTATTCACAATCCATCTCAACTCATCTCAGCTCATCTCAAGTCATCTTCAAATCCAAACGTCTCCAAAAGTTTTTAATTCTGATCTTTTCTCGGATGTTGGGGTGTGTTTGTATCCATGAGAACTGATGGCTAATGAAATGTTATTTTCTGGATGTTGCTGTGTTGCATTGATGCTGCTCAATGAAATAGACCCAGTTCACAAGCGTATTCATCTAGAAGCTACTATGCTACATATGCAATGTTTAGTTTCTACAATGAGGACATATGCTTATTCCCAGGTGTATTGAGTTTCATTGTCATTGGATATGCCTTAAATTTGAATTAATATTTTTAGGTATGGCGAAAGCTTCAAGAGATTGGAAGTGAGTTTGTTTCTCTTGCAAAGAGCCTTTCAGACATGTCAAGTACTGCCTATCATGAGCAGGTGAGACAGACCAACTTTCAAAGATTGCTAAGCCAATCCAGTGCCTTGAGTTTTGGTTATATATATATATATATATATATATATATTTATTTCCAGTATTATCATTTACACTTCATACATTATGTAATGGTTTGATTTTGTTTTTATCTCAACTCAATTTTTACTTATATATATATATATATATATATATATTTTTTAACTTTTGTCTCCAAGGTGGGAGGACGAATACACAGCACATATGAAGATGGTGAACACGAGGTAAGGGAGGTTCTACGTATTATAGTATTACTATGTGCTTTATTCAACAGCATCAGCATTAATATTAACATGCTGCATTTGGTTCTAGATGAATTTGGATTGATGTTAAGCTACTAATATAGATAAATTAGGCTGCATTTGGTTCTTTGAAGAAGATAAATTCAGGAAAGATTCTGGAAACTCCCAATGATGTCATGTTTTGAGCCGCCATTACAAATTAAAGTCATATGTTCTGTAGAGCTGATTGCAAGCTCATAATATCTACTTACTCTGAATTACTTTCCTCCAAAAACTAATAATAATAATAAAATAAAAAGAAGCTGTTTCGCTCCTTTTTTCCCCTTTTTTCTTACAAGGTTTCCTTTGCTCTTTGCACTTAGAACTAAATCCCATACACATGGATCCCTGCCCTGTTTGTGGTAAGTGGCTACCAAAGAGTTAGCAGCAAGGTTTTCAACGGGGGCAGTACTTGAGCATTTAAACTTTTGTCCTTTAGAGCCACTTTGCCTAAAAGCCATGGGGTTATTCTTCATCTTGGGCAATCAAATAATTTCTTTTTTAACTAAGGTCTCATTTTTTTCCATTCTTTACACGTGAGGTGTGCAATGGTTTTAGTTGTTACTTTATCTGTAAGACTGGATAGCTAATTGCCTCTGGCATTCCGTGTTTTGCTGGGTATAAGCTAAGGCAGAGTCTCATGATTTTGTTTTCTTTCTTTTTTCCATATGGTGTAAATCTCTCAATTTTAGTGATAAATCATGCCTATTCTTCTCCTCTTTGACTTATATTCAAATCTCTTCATCTGTACTATATGCATTCTGGATGATACGTATAACGAATTATTTTTCACTGCAAAACAGTTTCTTCCCCGGGAATCAGACTCTCTGATTAAACCAGTGCAAACAGAAGATTGTGGTGTGTTCAAAGTTTGCACTTGCAGGCAATGCGGAGGCAAGGCAGATGGTAGGGATTATTTATTATGTGATTCATGTGAGGAGATGTACCATGTCTCCTGCATCGAACCTGCCATCAAAGAGATTCCCCCTAAAAGCTGGTACTGTGCCGTTTGCGCTGCAAGTAGAATCGCGTCACCCCATCAAAATTGTGAAGTGTGTGATAGGCTTATTGCTCCTAAGTCCTTAAGTAATGGAGGTGATGATGAAACTTCTGCTATAAATGAAGAAACTTCTATTGACATCGAAGAAAACTCAAATTGTGGTATGGACGATGGGCTTCAACCATCAAAAGGTGGAAAAAACTCTTTATGCTGTAAAATTTGTGGAAATGAGGTAGAAGATGGTGAAAAGTTGAAGGCTTGTGGTCACAGCTTTTGCCCAAATAAATACTACCATGCTAGGTGCCTGACAACTAAGCAATTAAAATCATATGGCTCCCGTTGGTACTGCCCTTCTTGTCTGTGCAGGGTTTGCCTCGCTGATCAAGATGATGATAAGATCATTTTATGTGATGGCTGTGATCATGCATACCACATCTATTGCATGAAACCACCGCGTACATCAATTCCAAGAGGGAAATGGTTCTGCAGAAAATGTAATGCAGGGATCCAGGCAATACGCAGAGCGAAAAGAGCATACGAGACTAAAGAAATTAAACATAGAAAGAAAGGTGTAGGGGGGTTTATGCCAGTTGAAAATCTTGAAAAGAGATGGAATGATAAAGGAGAAGAGGCATCAGAAAAAGGTGGAGGGATGGACATGCTTTTAACTGCAGCAAAGACACTAAAGTTTGAAGAGAATTTGGGTGCCATTGAGATCGGGCTATAGAAATCATGAATTTTTTGGGGACGTAAAGTCAATAGTTTTTGGCAAGTATTGATTTTAATTTTACTTGTATCTCCCAATGCCAAGAATTTTATTTTCACTACATTTTTAAATTGACTGGTATGTGTAGGTTGTGGAATGTTAGATCTTGCTGACTTTTGGCTGCTTAAACTGGGGAAAATATGATTCTGAAGGTTGTATATTACTGGTCAGCAGAGCCAGAAACTGTATTTGTAGCTTGAATCTGCCGAAATGAACAGAAACAAGATACCATTTAGGCCTAAAGTGATTGTTCTGAGAGCCACTGTTTAATTTGTTGCTTTGTATTTGTGTACATAAAAAGAAATCCCAAGAACAGTTCTTGATGATTGAAGTAGGGGATATGGTTCTTTTGTCATATTTGAATCTGTTGTATTTGAAATCTTCAGTATGCCTTGGGAGTTAGGATATTGGTCATTGGATAATTTTCTGACTTTTTAAGTCTAATGTATATGATATTTAGGTTTACTCCTAGAATTTGGAGTTGTAATATTATTGTGAATGTATTATGTTACAATTGATTATGGCCCCTCATCCTAAGCTATAAATCTTGTGCGTGTAAAATTTGTTAAAAAAAAAAGGGTTTTGCTTGGGAGAAGGTATTTGTAATCTTTAAGCTTGTGGGCTGTCATGCAAACGTGTTTGTACCATTTGTTGCTTCGGGGAATCTGAAGTCCCGTGAACAGCGATGAACTTTCTTTGTTTCGACTCTCTTTGGACGAGGCAGACATCCATGGAAGGGGGTGGGTTGCTTCAAGGTAAATAAAATTTAACGTGCGATTTAAATAGTAAGATGAGATAGTTTCAGTTTCAATTGAATAAAATATTATTATAATATTATTTTTAAATTTAAAAAAGTTGAATTGTTTATTATATTTTATATAAAAATTTGAGAAAGTTATAATAATAAAAAGGAGATGATACGAGACGAAATGCTTTCACTGTCTAAACACTCTCACTAGCAAAGTAAAATTTGGGGCAGCTTTTGGGTTGCTTCAATGAATGTGCAGGAAACAGGGGAAAGCAGACGGGCTTAAACACACACACATATATATATCGATCAAGACTTCACTGTTGCTCACCACATTAATTTTGTGGCAAACCATTTTAGTAGAAAATTAACAGCACCAACAAAAGGATTAGGAATTATGGGGATGCTGCGAACCACAAATGTCTCCAACTCGTGATCTGGCCCGAACCCAAACAGAACTCCCCACTCCAAACCATGGCCGGTTGTGGTCTCTCCTTCCTTCATGGATTTGTTTCTCATCTCATCAAGGACAAACAACAGGCCCGGACCCATCACGTATCCGTACTCTCGTAGCACATGCCAACTTGCTCTGAGCTTTCCGTCACTTAGACCTAGATTTTCTTCGAAATTGTCGAGCAATCTTCCCAAACCAGTATTAACCACGTAAAACAAGGAGTTCAAATCACTTATGCCAGTTTGTCTCAATCTTTCAGCCCAGATTTGCGCATCAACCAAGCTTTTCTCCATGTTGTTACCATCCAAGATGGGCATATAATTTTCAGATAAATAGAATGATTGGCGCATTTCACGTAAAAAACTGGCCAATGCGCCCTCTGAGTCAGGGAGAACCGATTTACAAGCCACTACGAGCTCGAACAGTGGATTCTCAGTCCATGTATCAGGACAGGCACCGATGATTGCGGCCGCAGCACCATCTGCACAATGTGCATATGTGTTGAGTTTCTGTACGTCAGTTTGATCATCAGAGGGTCCTTCAAATAAGACAGCGGTGTTCTCGGAGTACACCACAAGTATACGTGCAGTTGCATTTCTCTCTGCAATATACATGGCGAGGCGAAGGCCAATCCCACCAGCATGGCAGTGTTCATCGATCATGTATGTCTCAACCGATGTATTAAGGCCAAGGAGCTCGGTGAGTTGATAGGCGGGACTGGGAACGTCCCAACCGAACCTTGTGCAGAATACAAGGTGCGTGATCTTTGAGATGGGTTGACCCCACTCTTTGATAGCCTTGGTTGCTGCTTCCTTGCCGAGCTTGATTACCTCGGGAGCTCCCATAGCTTGCAGTGCATTGAGAGATCGGAACTCAGAGCCCCCAATGTTTGGATTTGCCAGAATCTCCTCGGTAAGGAGAAGGTGACGTTTCCTTATCGATGACTCCTCGCCTGTGAGAGAAATTTAACATGCATGCATGCTGTAAGGTCAAATCTACAGCGCGCCTATGGATGAAATGAATTAAAAAGGAAGAAGAAGCAAATAATCAAGTATCAAGAAAGCATCCACATGGACAAGTAGAGCTAGGGGAAGAAAATAAAATCAAGATTCAAGCATGTCAAGTTTATATCCAAATTAACTTGTGTTCACTTAAAAAAAAAAAAAAAAAAAACATGTGATCTGACCTCTTGTTTTCTTCTTCTACTTTGCACCACAGGTTCGTACACCCACATGATTACATGGGTATAATTTGATAAAAAATGAATTCTATCTAGCTGCTCCTAAACTGGAAAGGATAATTGCTAGCTTCAATGAATGCTTACAAATGAACTTAAGCTGCTCTTTCAATTCGGTCATGTGTTCGCTCTTAGTCACGCGCAAGTAAAAGTCTGGAAAGTCCTTTTGGTCGATAGAATTCACCGGATTCGCTGTGCCAATGGCCAGGACTTGGGCTGGTTGACCATGTCGTGGAGCTGATAACGCCATCGGTGTCCACTTGCACCAGTAGCTATATAGCGGATAGAGCTCGATCTTTGGGAATCCGCTATGGTTGCAGATGACATCTTTCTTTTGGTATATATAGATCCATATATCGGTACTGACGAAAGGTGAGACTTTGAACTTGATCTGCAACATCGAAAAATCAAAAGTCTCTTTAACTTTTGGATCGGTCGATGCTAGTGAGAGAGACGACGTGAACTATGATCTTGCCTTAAATTAGTTTTCTTCGAAAATCACGATAAAATCTATGCCATTCTACATGGAATACAATTGGATATCCGGCATCTTCATTTTTATTATCTATTGGCAAGGAAGAAATTAAGCCAAGCCGTGTGGTCTCACCATCTGCAAAAGCAGCTAACAGCACCAAAGCAACAAATGAAACAGTCACAGAGGACAGCACAACACAGCAGAAAAGGAAAAAATCTTCTAGAATTCAGAAATCATTCCTTGTGGGACAGGTGTTGATTGCTCCCAATAGTTTTGGAAATTATTTATCTGTAGAAATGCCTATGAATGTAATCGCATAGCAGAATGTAATGAAAAATAAATGATTCAAAGTTGTAGTCTCCATTTACGCTTCCTGTCAAGCATTTGGTATTCATGCTGAGCCTTAATTTCAACATGGTATCCAGAGCCTTCTAAGACTCACGTCTATTTCTTTTTCGTTACACACTGCCGAATGGCATCTGGTCATTCCTCTCCCAACTCCACTACACACCACCCCTCTCACATGGCTACCCTGAATACACTCAACTCGGCTGGTCATTTATCACCATCAAACTCACTGTAGATAACTTCCTCCTTTGGAAAGCATAGATGGTACCCTTTCTAAAGGGTCACCAACTTTTCGACCATGTGGAAGGCTCATCTTCAGTGCTTCCTCCCATGGTTGATGATTCTCCCAATCCCGAGTACACACAATGGCAATTACGTGACCAACTAATCCTGTCTGTAATTAATTCTTCACTATCAGACCAAGTCCTTGCTCAAGTTCTCGAGTGCAACACTGCCCGAGAGGCTTGGACCACCCTTCAAACCCTTTTTGTGTCTCAGTCCTTTGCACATCTAATGCAGACACATTATCAGTTAGCTACCCTCGAGAAAGGGTCTGAATCAATTACAGATTACTTTCATAGAGCTAAAAACCTTGCGGCCTCTTTAGGTGCAGCAGGTCAGCCTCTATCTCCATCGGAATTCTCAGTGTATTTACTTGCTGGGCTTGGGACTGACTATGATCCATTGGTCCCGTCTCTTACCACTGGGGCAGACCCTCTTCCACCTCAAAAGATATATAGTTTTCTCCTCACTCATGAGTCACGGCTTGCCCATCAAACCCAGACCATGCTCAGTACTCACTCTATTGCTGCGCATACTACATCTACCAGACTTGCTTTGAATTCGTCTAATAGGGGAAAGGGTTCCCGTGGTTCCTGTGGTCGTCGTGTGGGAGGAAGGCATAACCCTTCCTTCTTCTCCTCTCGGTCAGACAATCGACCTCTGTGTCAAGTTTGTCATAAACCAGGGCACTCTGCCCTTATATGTTATCACAGATTTGATCACAGTTACCAGACTGCTCCTCCTCGTTCTCTATCAGCCAATATCACTATTGTGCCTCCCACGCCTCATCATATTAATTCTTGGTTCCTGACACTGCTGCAACCAACCATTTCACACCAGATTTCAGCAACCTTACTTTGGATGCTTTATCATACCAGAGCTCAGATCAACTGAGCATCAGAGATGGTTCTACCATGCCTAGGCAGCACACGAGTTCAGCTCTGGCAAATTTTTTCTTTCTCAACTCCTTCATGTTCCGTCAATTACTAAAAATTTATTGTCTGTTCATCAGTTTTGTTGCGATAATTCTGTATAGTTTGAGTTTCACTCTATTGTTTTCTTGTGAAAGATTTGTGAACTTGGGGGGTTCTATTTCAGGGAACCGTTAAAAATGGCTTGTATGTCCTACCTGCGGATGCCACCACCTCCTCATCACTCTCGGCCCCTCCTCAAGCACATATTGGTGAACGAACCTCACCTTTCCATTGGCAACTTAGGCTTGAACATCCATCACCACGGACTACTAAATTTGTTATTCATTGCCTTATGTGCCCTTATTCCTATGCTCAAAATGAGACGATTGAACGCCATCATCGGCACATTGTTGAAACGAGATTTTCCTTTTTGACTCAAGCCTCCATACCAACTCAATATTGGTCCAAGGCCTTTCAAATGTCGGTTTATCTTATAAATAGAATGCCTACTTCGATTTTAAAAAATAAGTCTCATTTTCAAAAAAAAATAATGATTATAATTTTCTTCGAACTTTTGGCACCGTTTGTTGGCCAAACTTACAACCATACAGTCATCATAAATTGGATCCTAGATCAACACTTTGTGTTTTTATGGGCTACAGCAAAGACCATAAGGGATATCATTGCTTACCTATCCCATCAGGCCGGAACTACATCTCAAGGGATGTAATTTTTAATTAAAACCATTTTCCTTTTCACACTCAGCCCATTAATCATTCGATTCCTCGTTCAGTACACATGTAGCCCACTTCATTTACACATAGCACTCCATCTCATAAACCATCACAAACAGTCCAGCCCACTTGCACAAATAACACTCGGCAGCCCTCACAACTCCCTTTTCCCATTTCTTTGCTTGGGCCTAACTTAAACTCAACCCACTCACAATCCATACACACTACTCGCAGTCCAACCCATACTCTGGCCCCTCCATCAGATGCACAACCCCCTCCTTCCTCGATCTTGAGCCCCTCTCAATCACAATCCCTAAATTCCCAAACCTCAGAAGCTTCATCGTTTTCATCCAATCTTCCTCTTCCTACGTTGGCTCCAGCACCATCTCACAACACTCATCCAATGGTCACACGTGCAAAGGTAAATACCACCTGCCCTCTAACTCGTACTAATGGCATTGTTCCCTGGCCCTCCCAAAAACCCTTCCTCTCACTCACCATCACTGCACATACACAGGTTCTTGAGGAACCCACTTCTTACACTAAGGCTTTTAAATTTTCTGAATGGAATTTTATGCACTTTTACATAACCATACATGGGACTTAGTTCCCCTATCAGCTTCTTACAATGTTTTGGGTCCTGAGTGGATTCTCAAAACAAAGAGGAATGCTGATGAAGCTCTGGAAAGACGTAAAGCACGTCTTGTGGCCAAAGGCTTTCATCAACAAGCCGATGTTGATTACACGTAAACATTTTCCCTTGTCATAAAACCCACCACCGTCAGAATCATACTTTCACTTGCTATTACTTCCAATTGGCCACTGCAACAGTTAGACATACAAAATGCCTTGTTACATGGTGATTTGGAGGAAGCAGTATATATGCGACAACCCCTGGATTTGTGCATCCCGAATTTCCCAATCATGTGTGTAATCTCAAAAAGGCCATTTATGGTCTCAAAAAGACAATACTGACTACCAAGCTGTTTTCACTTGGTTTTCAAGAGTCCAAATCCGATACGTGTCTTTTTATTTATTGTAATGCATCTCATATAGTTTTTGTTCTCATATATGTTGATGACATTATAGTTACTAGTTCTAGTCTTTCCTTAATTTCTAAATTTGTTTCTGCTCATGGCTTGGCTTTTCCAATCAAAGACTTAGTTCTACTACACTATTTTCTTGGCATTGAAATCTACCGAAATGAACATTGTCTTTTCCATAGTCAATATAAATACATTTTGGATCTTCTTCGTCTTACAAATATGCATAATGCCAAACTAGTCTCAACTCCCATGTCATCCTCACTTAAACTCATGGCTTTTGAGGGGACCTCCTTTGAGGGTCCCCACTTATACTGTAGTGTAGTTGGCAGCTTGCAATACCTAGTTTTCACTCGCCCAGATATATAATTGCTGTCAATAAAGTGTGTCAATATATGCATAATCCAAAGATACCACATTGGCAAGCTGTTAAAAGAATTCTTAGGTGTCTTAGACTTACCACTCATTTTGGCCTTCACTTTTCTAAATCTTCCAAGGTTACCCTTTCTGCCTTCTCTAATGCTAACTAGGCTGGGTGCCCAGATGATAGAAAATCCACAGGAGGGTTGTGTGTCTTTTTTGGCTCATATCTCATCTCATGGGGTTCCAAAAAGCAACCAAAGATTGCCCGATCATCCACTGAAGCAAAGTATAAGGCTGTTGCCAACACTACTTGTGAAATATTATGGGTTGAATCTCTTTTAAAGGAACTTGGAATATTATTAAATGATCCATTAACTTTGTGGTGTCACAATTTAGGGGCAACTTATTTGTCAGTTAATCCCATTTTACATGCTCATACCAAGCATGTAAAATTATATTACTATTTTGTAAGAGATCGTGTGGCAGCCAAGACTCTCAATATTTCCTTTGTATCTAGTAAGGACCAAGTGGCTGACATACTCACAAAGCCATTCTCAACATCTTGGTTTCTTCTACTTCAATCAAGCCTCACAGTTTCAAAAGTGCAGTTTGCATAGAGGGGGGGATGTTAAGGAAGAAATTAAGCTAAGCCGTGTGGTCTCACCATCTGCAAAAGCAGCTAATAGCACCAAAGCAACAAATAAAACAGTCATAACAGAGGACAACACAACACAGCAGGAAAGGAAAGAATCTTCTAGAATTTAGAAATCATTCCTTGTGGGACAGGTGTTGATTTATCCCAATAGTTTTGGAAATTAGTTATCTGTAGAAATGCCTATATATAGAATGTAATCGCATAGCAGAATATAATGAAAAATAAATGATTCAAAGTTGCAGTCACCATTTATGCCTTTTGTCAAGCATTTGGTATTCATGCTGAGCCTTAATTTCAACATATATTAGTGCTAAGTGGGGATCCTTGACATTTTGGATAGACCAAGAGTGATATTTTCAAGTTGAAATTAATTTAAATATTTGATTTCTTAGATTGCTTCTCCTACTCATTTAATTAAGGGATTTACTATGCATCAGCCACTATTCGCTCACACACTTCACACCTATAGCTTTTTCATGGTGTGTGTGAGTGTTTTTTATAGAGTATGAGAGTATTTTTCATAGGGTGTGGGAAGTGTGAGATGATGAATAGTGACTGATGAGAAAAAAATTTCTTTAATTAAACTACTTGTTTAAATATTTGGTATCTTTGAGTGCATCATGCTTCTCTTACTCAATGGCAATGGCCTATATATCCATGAATTGTTATGATCTCGATAAAAAAGTTTTTTTTTCTTTTTTTTTTTATAATTTTTTTAAAGGTTTTTTTTTTCATAAACATATTGGTGGTAGTTGTGACAAATGAAGATTTTAAGACACAGGTCAAGAAGTAAAAAAAAGATAATAAAAAGAATTTCTACAATCACACAACATACAAAGGTTTAAGTGATTCAACTTAAAAAAAAGTCTACATCCATTGGCGGAGATGATCTCAAAAGAATTCACTAATCAAAGCATCTTTACATCTAATGCATGCAAACACAAATCATGACACTTTCTCTTGACCGAGGGAGTCAAGCCACTTCTCCTACCGTGACCGGGCTATTGGTTTGCATGACAATGATAATGCAAAACAATTGAACTAGAAATATATATATATATATATATATATATATATATGATCAGGTTGTTTTTGTTTTTGTTTTTGTGATCAATATTATTAATGATTTTATTCATGCTATCAAGTACATAAAATTAAGCTATTGATCAAATACAAACAAGCAAAAATTAATAATTCCAATAAGAACGATATAAAAAAGAAAAAGCAAATCAAGCTCCTCAAAATTCAAATACAAAGAAGCTGAAAATGGACAAAATTTGCCGGCCGGCCATGTCTAATTTAAGGAAAGCTTTAGGATACCCAGCTACTACTAATAATTGATAGTTTTCTATTGTGATCATTGAAAATTAATAGATTCGATCATGATGATTGAATGCACCCTTTACTCCTAACATGTTGAACTTAACCTAGGCAACCTGGACGGATAGGTTTCATACTAAATGTGCATTTTAAATATACACACCAATGCAAATGATTTTTTTTTCTTTTTTTAAAGTATTTTTTAAACATCTTTAATTATTAAGAAAAAAAAATACAATTTCACTAATAGTCACTTTCTTAATCATTAAAAAATTAAAATATATGAACATACATATTTAAAAATTATACTACCATTTTCCTATGAACAATAGTACACAATCAATATTACTCTGAAATGACGAGGAAGAAGTGGAAAGGTTGCGAGTTCATGCATGTTGACCGTAAAATCGTTAGCAAAAGATCCTGCTATGAGATATTTTGGTGGATACAGAACATAAAAATAGTGGCTGGATAATGGAAATACTGAATAACACATGCACTTTGATTAGGGCTGGAGAAAGACAATAGAACATTTTGTGATTTTCACATACCCTGCACGTTTCTATCTTGACTGCGTATACACAAACAATTTGACTGTATGATAACTGCTTCTGCACTAACCCCACTGGCATATGCACAAACATCGTATCGCAATATATGTTGGGCATCCATCGGATTGTTCATGCCCCATTTAGGTGGGGTGTACCATTGAATGACTCGAACCTGAATGTCATCATTGGGCATCATCATTGTATGCATATATATGTTGGGCATCATTATAGCAATCATGATTGCAACCATGACTAAAATAACTAAACGTGCAGAGAAAACTAAGGTAAAAATAATAATAATAATAATAATAATAATAATAATAATTACCTTGGAGATACCGTCTGAGATGGAGGAGAGGGGAGATGAACTCGTGGGGCTGGGGAGGGCGAACTAGATGATGATGATGAACAAGCGTACCCATCATACAAGATTGTCCTATACATTTGTACAACGTCTGTATTGCCATGTATTGCTCCTTGATGCTTGGATTGATTTTCTATTAGATTGCTACCTTAATTGTCTCTAGAGAATAATGCTCTGTTATCACCAACAATCTAAACAGCT
Source organism: Juglans regia (assembly GCF_001411555.2). Lineage (NCBI taxonomy): Eukaryota > Viridiplantae > Streptophyta > Magnoliopsida > Fagales > Juglandaceae > Juglans > Juglans regia. The sequence goes on along the minus strand of NC_049906.1, from coordinate 3,887,486 downwards.
TAAGGTTGTGCTAAAACACGACTGTGTGGGAAGGAACCCCAACGTACGAACTAGGCTTAGTTCATTGGATGGGGGGCATGGGCATGGGAGAGGCTGCAACATGGGTTTTGACTTGAAAGTGGAGACAAGTTTTAGGTTCAAGATGATGTCCTACGTGCATGGGGATGGCTTATATACGTGTGAGTCTAAATCTAGGGTTTCACAGGTCAAGGGTCATACACACGGGTTGACGTTATTTAATACGTTTTGGATCTTAAGTTGGTGTCTATACCCATATGCATGGGTTAGGTCTAGTTTTTTCGGCTAATTAGTTACTTAACATCCCTAAGAGCATTAGCATTGATCTATGCATATGCATATACAAAATCACCTCTTTTACATAACCACTTTATTATTTAAGCAAAATTTTCATATTAGCTTATGCATATTTGAGAAAAATAATATTATTAATTCTTTACTAAAATCAATTTTTTTATATATATTTTGCAATTAGCATTCACAACATACATTTGACATTATAATACAAATGCAATAATAAAAAATATTATTTTTTTATATATTATATTAAAAATATAATAAAATGAAAAATATATATAATATATTATAATAATAAAATGAATGTGCAGGTGAAGATAAATGTTTTTTGTGTTGTTGAATGATGGGGAAAAAGAAAAGATTGTGTGAGAGAGAGAGAGAGAGTGGGAGGAGAGAGAAATAATGATTAAAATATATTTTGTGGAGTGAATAGTAGTTATCCAAATTTAGATAAGCACTGTTCATAGCTAGCTAAATATTTAGATATGCATAAGTTAATGTAGAGAATTTTAAGGTCATATTATGCAAATATGACTTTGCATATACATATACATAAACCAATATGGATGCTATAATGGGTTGATTTTAAATTTTAGAATGAGCCCAACTTGTCTAATAAATAATTTTGAGTTTTCAATAATTTCTTGGGCATAATACCAATTTAAAAGGGGTCCACTTGGTCCATAAATATTTAATGGGCTTTTATCTAATTACTGAGCCCAATAAAATCATTAATCCGGCCAAAGCCTATTCAAAAGCATCCACTACCTTAACAACTTTAAAATAATCTTTTAGTCAATGAAACTAATTAAAATCTCATAATCAACCTTAGAAATAATAGCTCCTAGGCTTGTTCAATATAGCCTATATATTAAACTTAATATAGGCACAGAAAAATTATTCTTATCCCATTCTTTATAATATTTAATTAGGGTGTTATAGATAGATTCGTATAAAAATCGTTCTGTACTGACGAGAACTTGTATGAAAATATGATGATGATGATGATTATGAACAAGCGTACAAATATTTCAGTGGGACAATCTTCCTTAAAGCCATGATTACGGCCTATTCATAAGTTAAAAACTTTCAACTTTATACATGTGAAATACGCATAACGCGATCAAAGTTAGATAGATGCATGCAAGCAAAAAATTAAGTAATATTGATAAGCGCTTAAACTGAAACATATATACATGCAAGACTCATGGATCTTATATATGATTCATCTAACAATGTCATACCACTGCAAGAAAAATGCCCTTTTCATCCAGTCAACTTATTTGCGGTGATTAATGATCACCGCAAAAGCTCTCTTTCGGCGATTTTATGTCGTCGTTAATGACTTCAATAAACTATTTGCAGCGATTTATATTTCACTGGATTTGCACAATAGCTGCGAATCCTTGTGGCTACAATAAGTTCATATGACTTCAAATAGAACGAGAACTTCATAGTATCTGCGACAATACAGCGCTGCTACAAAAGAGTATTTGCAACGATTTTTTTATGGAATCCAAGAGGACAATTGTGGCGATTTTAACCACTATTTCCTCTATCCATTCTCAGCCAGCCACCCACATCACATGTCAGTTTAGATAAATTATTATTAAATCTAGTTATTTGACAATCATTTTTTATGTATCATGCATGTCATGATATATACAAGCATGTTATTGGGGCTTTAATTATTTATTTAGTTTCATTTATTAATTATGAAATCTCTTATCTGACTATATTTACGTATGTACGTGACATCCTTAACCCTAGGAATTTGGGTATTTTTTTTAATGAAAAGAAAAAAAATACTCACATTAATTATAATAAAGTGCACGGTTTAAAAAAATTATAAACTATATATTTAATATATGGACTATATCATATAGGTGTGACTTATGCAGAAGTAAGAAGAGAGCAAAAAACTATGAACATCAATATATTCAAAACAACTATGGTTTAAACACATATGTCACCAATTTAAGGCTATTCTTTTATAAACTTCATATTATTTTGTAAACTTGGTTATATTTTTCTATAATTCATTGTCTCTACTTTCTAGATTAATTTGTTCATTTAAAAAAGAAAATGCATTGTAAAAATGAAAATCATTTATACCCAGAGATCTATTTAAGAAAGAACCTTACCTATTCCATTTAATTACTTCACAAAAATTTACTTAGTTTAACAATTAATTAGTTTATACCTTCCCATTGATTCTTGTGGACCATCTACCATATCTTCAAAATATTACAGAACAAACTTCAGAAAATGAATAGATCATCCATCTTGGTACAGAAGTAAATCAACTTTGGCAGCAACATCAAAAGAAATTCAATGTCCTGTTCATCAACCCCGTTAATGAAACAACGGAATAAACCTTTAAAATTTGTTCTCATCAAGCTTTCCAGCGTTGTAATTATATAACTAGATAAAACACTGTGTAACAAATGAAAATAGAAGGGAAGATCAAGGATGAAGAACAGATGCCGAAATGGAGAAAAGGTTTTCTGTAATTCCTTTATATTTCTGGAATGAAACAGTACGCACTTATATACAAAAACAGAGAGAATATGCTAACTAACTCTAGCTATAAAAAGACAGTAGTGCCCTCTATATACAACTCAGCAAAATAACAGAATTACAAACGTGTGTGTCATGTGATTGCAGCCTTCTCCTTTTCTTTAATTTTCTGTTGTGATGCATTCTCCAATACCCCCCCGCAAGATGGAGCGTAAAGATTTACGATTCCCATCTTGGATAAGTGATTTTGGAGTACTTTAGATGATAGAGCTTTGGTCATGGTATCGGCAACTTGAGCAAAGCTTGGGACATAACGAGTGCATACACTGCCATCTTGAATTTTGTCTCTAATTAGGTGGCAGTCGAGCTCGATATGTTTAGTGCGCTCATGGAAGATTGGATTTGCAGCAATATGTATGGCGGCTTGATTATCACAGTGGAGCATGGCAGCTTGTGGATGGTGAACTTGGAGGGCAGCCAAGATAAACCTAAGCCATGTTAATTCGGAACAAGTTGCTGCCATGGAACGGTATTCTGCTTCTGCCGAGGATCGGGAAACAACAGCTTGCTTCTTGGACTTCCAAGAAATTAAAGAGGAGCCAAGGAACACGCAGTAGCCACTGACAGATCTCCTTGTTTCTGGGCAAGAGGCCCAGTCAGAGTCACAGTATGCCTCAAGTTGAAATGAGGAAGAACTAGGTAGAAACAGTCCCTGACCAGGAGCAGCTTTAAGGTATCGAAGGATTTTCTGTGCTGCCAAGAGATGAGCATCAGTAGGAGTGGCCATGAATTGACTTAGAGTTTGGACACTAAAGCTGATGTCAGGTCGAGATATGGTGAGATATAAAAGACGACCAATCATGCGTCTGTAAATACTTGGATCACAGAGTGGTATTCCAGTAGCTTGAGTCAATTTAAGGTTTTGTTCCATGGGGACTTTAGCTGTGGTGCTGCCGAGATTGCCTGAGTCTGCTAGGATGTCAAGTGTATACTTTCGTTGGCATAGATAAATTCCCTTGGAGGATCTTGCAATTTCAATACCAAGAAAATACCTTAAT